>NW_012154173.1:10512981-10555470 GCF_000956105.1 Propithecus coquereli | reverse complement strand
CTCTCTCTGGAAGACCGATAATCCTAAGGTTCTGTTTCGTTACATAATCCCACATTTCTTGAAAGTTTTGGTCTTGTCTCTTGCTTCTGAGTTCTTTTTCTTTATCTGATTTGTTCAGCATGTAGACATTATCTTCAAGCTCTGAGATTCTTTCCTCTGCATGATCCATTCTGTTTTTGAGGCTTTCCATTGTGTTTTGAAGTTCCCTGAATTCCTCCTTCATTGACAAAATTTCTGTTTGGTTTTTCCTTAGTATTTCAATTTCTTTGGAAAATTTTTCATTCACTTCCTGGATTGTTCTTGTGGTTTCTTTATGTTGGGATTCTATTTTCTCTTCTATTCCATTCAGTTTCCTTACAATCCACAATCGGAATTCTTCCTCTGTCAGTTTAATCGTATCATGTACATTGGTATCTGTTGATGGAGATCGAATATTTTCTTTTGGAGGTGACTTTTCTCTCTGATCTTTCATGTTTCCTGTGTTCTTTTGCTGATTATTTCTCATCAGGCTACTTTGTCAAGGACTGGAGGTGCTATGACTGGATTATGAACTTAATTTTGGGGCTCCAAAGGGATATTCCTTGGCAGAGCTGAAGAGATGTGCCCTGGTCTTGTGCTGTCTTGGTGGGGTTTTGGCCTGTTGGGTTATCTCTGGCCTATTGTCTGCTCCTTCTGCTTACAGAGATTAGTGAGTTTCTTTTCCTTGCTTAGCTTTCCAGGAGTTGGGTCACTTTTGTGTGTGTGACTCCGCTATCGACTACTTGGTTGAGGTGGAAGGCACTGGGTTTAGTTATGAGGTTGCTCTCTCTTTTGTTGCTTGAATTTTGTGTGGAGGAGTCAGTTGTCAAGGTATTCCAGAACCTTTGAATTGAGCTCTAAAATCCCAAATGGGAAGTAAAAAAGCCTGAGTCTTTGGAAAATGTTTTGCTACTCCCAAGGGCTACTTGAGCCTTATTACCACTTGAGATGTGGTGGGAAGAGCAGCAGGAATCAGCGTGCCTGAGGCAGTATACTTCAGAAATTGCTTGATCTGTAGCTGGGAGAGAGCTGCTAATATGTTATTCAGGGCTCATTAGGCACTCTTGTGGAGGAATTCCTAATGGGTGTGTCAATTGGTGCAATTGCTAAGGACTCTGGTTGTGATTTTCCTTCCCAGACCACTAGCCCCTAAGATGTCAACAGCCTGGGCACCAAGTACAAGCTTTTTTGTTATGTTCTTGTCAGGTGTTCAAAACCGATCAGCGGTATCACGTCAACAAACTGTCCCCTTTTGCTTAGATCCAAGGTCATACAGATTCAGGCTAGTCCTATGGGGAAAGTATTTTTTTCACCTTTCTCCCTACCTTCAGGGGCAGGCTTTGTCCTGGAGGGCTGTTGGAGGGGCGTTGGCTGAGACTGTCACAAGGCCTGGGCTTAAAAACATCTTCTCTCGTTTCTTCCTACTCCGAGGGCGGGTTTTCACCTGCCAGAGGGGGAGATAACTCCCCAGACTGGGGGAAGGGCACTTCCTGGGGCTACCAGGCATCTCAGCTCAGGAAGTGGTGACCCTTATTATTCCACCCCTTCAAGGTCAGGGTTGTATATCTGGTAAGAAGTACACACTTCAGGGCTGCTAGAGAAGCCCTGCCTAAGGCCCCTTAGGGACCCAGACCAGAAAGCAGCCTGTCCTGCTATTCCACCCCAGCGGATGTGGGGTCATTCCCTTTGGTACGCAATATCAGTGGTCAGATCTTAGTCAAGGGTCATCCACCACCCTACAGGGTCACAGTCCAGAGAACAGCTTCCCTTGTTCCTCTGCACTACCAAGGGTGGGGAACTATTCTTTGGGAGGAGGTGCTGATTAACAAGTCACTGCGAAAATGAGGCTACAGGACCCCGCTGGGAAAACAGCCTCCTTCACTCTCTACTCGGCCCTTCCTGTAGTGGAGTCTGTCCGTTTGGCCGGCAGCTCTGGCTACCAAGTCGCAGCAGAGAGGTGACCACGTGTCTCAGCTTGAAGAGCGGCCTCCTTGGTCACTAGACACTCTTAGGGGTGCGTGCTGTCTCTTTGGTGCAAAATAGGCCAGCTGTGGAGATTCAACAGTCAGGCTGCTGTGGTCGTGGGTTTCAGATACACACCTACACACACATACACACTCGCAGAAAGAGAGTAGAAAGGAAGAAGAAAGAGAAGGAAAGAAAAAAATGTATATACATACATATACAAAAAAATAAAAAGTAAGAATTAAGAGAAATATGTATATAGAAAAAAAAAGAAATACAAAAAAAAAAAAAAACACAAAAAAACGACCCCTTTACTCTGCCTGGAGGCAGAGGCAGGCCCTTTGGCGCGATGCGTGGGGGCGGGGGGCGGGTCAAGTCGCCTGGCAGAGCCCCGGGCATGGCCGCCCCGGGCATGGCCGTCCCGCGCTGCACTCCCCACTGTTTGACCCGCACTCTCCGGTATTTGCGGGCACTTCTCCAATTCACCTTTTTTTTCCCGCAGCACTGCTTGTCCCTCGCTGCTTCTCTGTAGATTCACGAAGCTGATCCTGTGGGAGAGCGCCTCACTCACGTGTGGGTGTCCATGTTCTTCACCTCCCACTCTGGGAGCAGAGAGCCAGGAGGTCACCCCTAATCCTCCATTTTCCCGACCAAGGCAAACCTAATAAATGTTCATGTTCTGATTGCTCCCCCGACTGGTCATTCCCACATCTTTCTCCTCCTCTTCAGACGTCTCTATTCCCCGAAACACAACAATATTGAAATTAGTCCAATTAATAACCCTACAATGGCCTCTAAGTGTACAAGTGAAGGGAAGAGTCACATGTCTCTCACTTTAAATCACAAGTTAGAAATGATTAACATTAGTGAGGAAGGCATGTCTAAAGCTGAGATAGGCCAAAAACTAAGCCTCTTGCGCCAAACACTTAGCCAAGCTGTGAATGCAAAGGAAAAGTTCTTGAAGGAAATTAAAAGTGCTACTCCAGTGAAGACACAATGGTAAGAAATTGAAACAGCTTTGTTGTCTGTATGGAGGAAGTTTGAGTGGTCTGGATAGAAAATCAAACCAGCTACAATATTCTCTTAAACTAGAACCTGATGTAAAGCAAGACCATAGCTCTCTTCAATCCTGTGAAAGCTGAGAGAGGTGAGGAAGCTGCAGAAGAAAAGTTGGAAGCTAACAGAGGATGGTTCACAAGGTTTAAAAAAAGAAGCAATATCCATAACATAAAAATGCAAGGTGAAGCAGCCAGTGCTAATATAGAAGCTGCAGCAAGTTTTCCAGAAGATTTAGCTAAGATCATTGATGAAGATGACTACACTAAACAAAAGCTTTTCAGTGTAGACACAACAGCTTTCTATTGGAAGAAGATGCAATCTAGGCCTTTCATAACTAGAAAAGAGGAGTCAATGCCTGGCTTCAAAGCTTCACAGGACAGGCTGACTCTCTTGTTAGGGGCCGAAATGCAGCTGGTGACTTTAAGTTGAAGCCAATGTGCACTTCCCATTTTGAAACTCCTAGGATCCTTAGGAATTATGCTAAATCTACTCTACCTGTGCTCTAGAAATGGAATGACAAAGCCTGGATGACAGGACATCTGTTTACAGCATTGTTTATTGAATATTTTAAGCCCACCATTGAGACCTACTGCCCAGAAAAAAATGATTCTTTTCAAAATACTACTGCTCATTGACAATATACCTTGTCACCTAAGAGCTCTGATGAAGGTGTACATGGAGATAAATGTTTTCATGCCTGCTAACACAACATCCATTCTGTAGCCCATGGATCAAGGAGTAATTTTGACTTTCAAGCCTTATTATTTTAGAAATACATTTCTTAAGGCTATAGCTGCCATAGAAGTGATTCCTTCTGATCTATCTGGGCATAGTCATTTGAAAACCTTCAGGAAGGGATTTACCTTTCTAGATGCCATTAAGAACATTCATGATTCATGAGGAGGTCAAAATATCAACATTATCAGGAGTTTGGCAGAAGTCGATTCCAATTCTCATGGATGACTTTGAGAGATTTAAGACATCATTGGAGGAAGTAACTGCAGATGGGGTGGAAATAGCAAGAGAACTAGAATTAGAAGTGGAGCCTGAAGATGGGACTGATCCTCGTGATCAAACTTGAGCAGATAAGGAATTGCTTCTTATGAATGAGCCATAAAAGCAGTTGCTTAAAATGGAATCTGCTCCTGGTGAAGATGCTGTAACATTGTTGAAATGACAATAAAGGATTTAAGTTGAGAAAGCAGCATCAGGGTTTGAGAGGAATGACTCCAATTTTGAATGCAGTTCTACTGTGGGTAAATGTTATCAGATAGCATCACATGCTACAGAGACATCTTTTGGGAATGGAAGAAACAAGATAAACTTCATTGTTGTCTTAGGTTAAAAATTGACACAGCCACTTTAACCTTCAGCCACCACCCCCATGATCAGTCAGCAGCATCAACATGAAGGCAAGACCCTCCACCAGCAAAAAGATTATAACTCACTGAAGGCTTGGGTGATTATTGGCATTTTTTTTAGCCGCAAAGTATTTTTAAATTAAGGTATATACATTTTAGTAGACATAATTCTATTGCAAACTTAATAGACTACATTATTTTGTAAACATAACTTTCATATGCACTAGGAAAGCAAAAATTTTATGTGACTCGCTTTATTGCAATATTTACTTTATTGCGCTGGTCTAGAACTGATCCCATAATATATTTGAGGTATGCCTGTACAATGATGAGTCAAGGTTGGAATAATTGCATTTAAAATACCCTTTGGGGAAGGGAAGAATGGAAGACATAGACCAATCATTGACCCATAACATGGAAGAAAGCCTACTAGATATTGTTGAAGACCCCCTGTTCTGGCAGTAGAGCAAATTTCTTTTCTAGATCCTGGTTTGCTGTCTTGGAAGAATGTCTTTGTTCATTGTTCTTGGTAGCCCTGGCCACCCTCTGGGAGGTTCTTCATTGTCCATTACTCTCTATGGCCACATCCAAAATGGGTATTGAGAAGTATGCCCTTCCTGGAACATATATGACTTCCTCAGCCTGCTTCTTCCCAGCGCAAGTCTAGATGCCTAGAGGTTTTTTTACAGTCACTATTTTTTTCTTTATTCTTAGGCATCACTCTTAATTTCTACGACAATAATATTCTCTCAAAATCTTCAGAGGTTACTTACCTATTTGCTTTCTGTCAATTACACCAGTAACTACAATGAAGGTTCTTTATTATTCATAATTTTTGAACCTGCTTCATTCCTTTGCTCACGTCTCAACTACCCATGTCTCAAGGGATTATGTTGGGGTCATCTCAAAAATAGGCTTGAGAGGTTAAGTTACTTCATTAATCAGATCTTTACTGCAAGGCTGAGTCACTTTGTCTAACTAGGAAGTCATAAAGGACTTCTGTCACTCAAAGCCTTTTTCAGTGTTATTATAGTTCCCATAGCAGTGGGCTGTTCCAGCTTCAAGAGGTCTTATTCTGGACCTTGGCTTTTCCCCCTTATCTCTGTTCTCAAACTGGCCATTCTTTCCTGAGATCATCGATTATTTCATAATACTTTGCTGTGGGCAGCAAGCAGCAACCACTAAACTCTAACATTCTGGCTCTTTCCAACCATTTCCTCCAAAGCTATAGATCTGCGCTCTAAGTAAGCACAGTTTTGCCAAGGCATAGCAGGTCCAGGCCTCTTGTCTGCTGTGCCTGTTTCCTTGCTGATGGCCAATGCCACGTTTTTAGATTTTTGCAAAGGCAGCAACCCCCTGCAAGGTATCAATTTCAAGGTAAGTTAGACCTACCTACCGGGTACAATGAACACTATTTGGATGATGGGCACACTTAAAGCCCTCACTTAAGCATTATAAAAGGTATCCACGTAACAAAAACATTTGTACTCCCTTAATATTTTGAAATTAAAAAAAAATAAGTTACAATAATGCTAGCTGCTGCTACAAACACCAGAATGTTAGTGATTTGACATAACAAAGGTGTATTTCTCACCCACATAACAATCAAGTGAAAAAAGAGAGAGAACACAGATAAGGCACAACCACCTCTAAGACATCTTGACTCAGATGTGACAACAACACTTCTGCTAATATTTCACTTTTGAGACCTGGTCAAATAGCCACACCTAGATGCCAGGGGGCTGGGAAATGTAATCCCTGGCTCAACTTCTCAGTGACAATTCTCTTTTACGAAGGTGAAGCACAAATTTAGATAGACAACTAACCATCCCTGCTGTAGTCACCTTTCTTCAAAATAAGTTGGGGGAGAAAATGTTTGAATTACATTCACTCCCTACTTAGTCATGATATGGGTAGCATCTCCCCCTCTGCATGCCTGTCTTCTCTTTGGCTCTCCACCCAGACCTCCAGGACGTCTTCCTCTGAGACACATCTTCCTTCATTCTCTAAAGCATCATTTTTATAATGCTCTTGTATATAATAGACTCTGGCTGCATGCTTTGGGATAATTACAGCACAGACAAGAAACTAATTCTAATTAAATGTTAGATGTCACTGCTCCTAGAAACACATTTACCGTTTCTCATCACAGGGGTTTTATCACCCGTCCATATCTCACTGGGGCCCAGATACCTGGCATTTGCTAGGTCTCTCTTCCTCTAGACACTTCCTCCCATCTTTTCATCCAGAATTTCCCCGCTATCCTTTCTCAAGGTGACAGTGGATGACTCCAAAAGTCAGAGGTAGTTCATTATGCAGAACGGTTTAACCCTTGTGTGTCTCTGACTTCCACAAGGACACTTGCCTATAATAGCCAAACAGTCCATTATGGTTTTTTTCTGAAACAAAGAAGCAGTTCTTTCCCAAGAGGACTTATTGTTTCTCGTACTCTAATTGGCTTGAAATTGTAGCCAGCTTTTTACAATGCACTCAGAAAATATTTAGTAAGCACTTTCCAGATGTAAAGCACTCTGCTAGGTCATGAGGTTAAACAAACTTAGTCCTTACCCTCACGAGGCTTATGGTCTGTCTGAAAGCAAGCATGGAACCTCTAGATCCCCTCTAATGCTAATTGCAGTGAGTCTGCCCTAGATCCAATGATTGATGATTCTTTGGGTTATGAACTATTTTGAAAGGAAAGGGGAGAAGCAGCGCGCAGTCTGTAGTGTGCTAAATTGGGGGAGTTGAGATATTATGCTGTTGTTAGTTTCCAGAGATAATTTTGTGCTCTGCTCCTGTCCACTTGTTTTATTTTTCGTAGACTCTAGGTCTTGAGCTATTTAGTGTTTTTATATACCACTCCCCCGCTTTATTTTCTAACAGATAAAGCTGGTCCTGAAAGGAAATCAGCCAGGTAGGGGAATGTGGCTCTGCATGTCCCAATAGACAGGAATTAGACTTTTGGAATATCAGGGGATATCCTGTCCAAATATGGGAAAGAGTGTCTGGGAGCAGGCAATATTTGGAGATTCAGACAGGCAGGGACAGGCAGAGGCAGACAGATTAGAACAGTCCAACCCCATAGGCACAGAACGCTATGGTTTGTGGGGACATAGAGTTTAGAAAGAAGTCTCTCCTAAGTAGCAAGCAGGGCTCTGCCCAGTTTAGACATCTCCATTCTCAGGAAAACCAGGTGATGGTCACATTATCAATGAAGAGATCCAGGCACAATGGACAGGACCATCTCTTAGAGCATCACCAAACTACCAACCCCACCACTACAGCTTACTCACTGGACTCTTAGCTTCTTTTCTTGTCCTCTCAGTTAAGTTTGCACTTTGTTGTTGTTGTTTTTTTACAAAAAGCAAATCTGATCATGTCACACATTTACCTAAAACCCTTAAGTGATTTTCTTAGGATAAGGGCCTGAATCTTTAACTTGGTGGTTCCCCTAGTCCTTCATTTCCCAGAGCATCGCTAGCATAAGGCTGCTGTACGTGATGGGCTCTGGTCAGTCTGGACCCTGTCCACCAGCGTCATCTCAGGCACTGCTCACCTCTTGTTTTCTGCTACAATTTCTGGCTTTAATTTAGTTCGCCTGAGGCGCCCTGGGCTTTCTTTCCAGAAGGCCTTCACACATAGTTGCTTGGGATGCTCTCTTCACACTTTCACCTAATTAATTCTTACTCATGTCTCTGATCGCAGGTCAAAAGTCACTTGGTCAAAGGAGTCTTCTTGGCTCCAGAGCAGGGCAGGTCTCCTATCACGCTCTCTCCCGGTGCCCTGTGTTCTCTGTGGCACTTACCCCAAATCTAACTTCAAATTGTGGGCAGCTGCTCATTTAATATAGGTTTTCTCACACTAATATCAGCATCGTGTGCGAGAATGTAAGCTCGATAAAGGCAGGGACTGCCTTTATTCACTACTTTATCCACAGCCCCTCCCAGAGCTCCATGCACCTAGTAGGTGCTCATTATTTATTTGTGAATAAATGAGGGAAGGAATGGATGGAGCTGGGGCCTAAGTCAAGTTTTAGGTCATAAAACAGAACCAGGCTCGCAGTTTCCAAGAACTGCTGCCCAGGGTAGGGCAGCATTGGGCCAGAGCAAGTTTGCCTGATGGTGAACCACCAAGCCATGGCCCTGCACCATTTACACTGGCATACTCTTTACATTCTTCTAGACAAGGATCAGGGTGGTCCTAGGAGTCTAGAAGGGAGTAGAGTTTGTAAGGGGAGGCCCAGGGTCTACCACTGGTGGGCATGGAGGTGGCTGGTGGAGAGAAATACAGACAAGGCAAAACATAGTGCTTCCGATAGAATTTTTCTCTTATCCTTATTAAGAACAGAACTTCTTTCTTATTTAAGAACATAACTAATCCTCATAACTTCACAGGCAAGTTGTCTAGACCCATGCTTTCTAATAGAACTAGATGTGATGATGGGAATGTTCTAGATCTGTGCTCCCTCCCCAATACCATAGCCACTAGCCACATGAGCTATTGAATATTTGAAATGTGACTAGTGAGACTGAAAAATTGAATTTTAAATTTAAACAGCCACGTGTGGCTAGTGGCTACTATACTAGATAGTGTAGGACTACACTGTTATTGGCATGAACTACTTTAGGAAACGCTAAGTTTCAAAAGCACTATGGTTTAGATTCTAGACACATTCACTTCTAACCAGTGTTGGCCTCCAGTTTACCATATAAGCAATCTCTAGAGCCCAGGGCCTGTTTTGACTCTGATGGGTGTCTCCCAGGTATGTCTTATTAAAGGGATTTGAATGCACTGTCTCTTGTTTCTATAGGAATTGTTCTTTGTTGAGGGCATTTCTTTATTTGTGTGGACTTTACGAAAATGTAAAGTATTATACAAATGTAGAACATTGTCTTTGTAAGTATCTATGAAATGTGACCCTGAATGCTTTCTCACACCCACTTTTCCCAAGCAGGACTTCTTTCTTTGTACCCTCTCCTCTTCTCTCTCCTGCTCTTTCTTCCTCGATTCTAGTTTCCTTTCTGACCTCTAAAATGACACAGACACAACACTGTGTCCTTTAACAAGTTCCTTTTCTTTTGCATATTGATTTCTTTTCCTTTGTGCTTATTTTTTTTTCCTTTTTTTATTTTTATTTTTTTAATGTACCACTTAGGGTAATGATAGGAACATGACAGCAAAGAGATTTAGTTTTTACACTTAGATTCATTTTGGTAGAATTTGATGCATCATAGTGGACTGAGAATCATTTAACTGCATACATTAGCAGCAATATGAAAAATTCTAAAAATGAATTTTCAAAGACAAAAACGGTACATCATAGTAAAATTGCTCTTATGAAAGACAATATTTTCCATTTCCCGAATGGAAAACTATGAATAATCTGTTTCGATTTGTAAAAAGTAAAACAAAGATTTGTTTTAAATCAGGGCCACTCAGAAATAAATTTGGATAATTGCAATATTAGTGGGTGTAGAGACAATTCAGCTTTCCAGTGGTGTTTGAGCTTTTTAAAAAAAATTCTGTTTTTATTTCCTTCATAGTTAAAATGGTAAAAAGATCCAGGGAACTAGGAAAGTAGAATAGATTCTAATGCATAATCTGTACCTCCCTTTTATTTCTAGCAATTTCTTTATAGACTTTTGGGTGATAGAAGAGAGAAAGGAACTACCTTTTATCAATAGAACCTCACTGCACCAGGCTCTGTGCCAGGCCTTCCCCAGATTTTCACATTTCAACTTCACGAATTGCTTAGCAGGTGTTAGTATTTCCATTTTTCATCTGAAGAAACTGAGATGCAAGTCCACATAAGGTGAAGAGCTAGGCTTTGAAATTCAGACTCTTGGATTTCAAAATGTTTTCTCAATACTGTACTGGTTTGCTCCCTTCTTCCACCCCAGTTTATAATTCACTGAAAGTTAATTTACTTTTCAAGGTGAATCCCAATTTATGTATGTATGTATTATTTTTAAATATTATGAAGGTACAAATGGTTTTGGTTACATGTATCACTTTTGTTATGCTTAAGTGAGGAATGTAAGTGTGCCCATCACCCAGATAGTGTTTATTGTACCCATTAGGTAGATTTTCGCCTATCCCCTTATCTCCCATACCCCCCATTTGATTTTCACTGAGTTTTACTTCCCTCTGTGCACGTGTGTGCTCATTAGTTAGTTCCAATTTAATAGTGAGTACAGGTGGTGTTTGTTTCTCCATTCTTGAGATACTTCATTTAGGATAATGGTCTCCAGTTCCATTGAAATTGTTGCAAAAGGCCTTAATTCATCCTTCTTCATGGCTGAGTAGTATTCCATAGTATACGTATACCACATTTTGTTAATCTACTCATGAATTAATGGGCACTTGGGTTGATTCCACATCATTTCAATTGTGAATTGTGCTGCAATAAACATTTGAGTGCAGGTGTCTTTTTGAGAAAATGACTTCTTTTCCTTTGGATTAATACCCAGTAATGGGATTGCTGGATCAAATGGTAGGTCTACTTTTAGTTCTTTGAGTAATCTCCATACTGTTTTCCATAGAGGTTGTACTAATTTGCAGTCTCACCAATAGTGTATGAACATTCCTTTCTCTCTGCATCCACACCAGCATCTATTGTTTTTGGACTTTTTAATAAAAGCCATTCTTGCTGAGGTAAGATGTTATCTCATTGTGGTTTTAATTTGCATTTCTCTAATGATTAGTGACATTGAGCGTTTTTTCCTATGTTTATTGACTATTTTTATACCTTCTTTTTAAAAGCTTCTGTTCATGTCTTTTGCCCACTTTTTAATGGGGTGGTTTGTTTTTTTCTTGCTGATTTCCTTGAGTTCTTTGTAGATTCATGTTATTAGCCCTCTATCAGATATATAGCTTGCAAATATTTTCTGCCATTCTGTAGGTTGTCTATTTGCTCTGTTGATTATTTTCTTAGCTATGCAAAAGACTTTTCATTTAATCAAGTCCCATTTATTTATTTTTGTTGTTGCTGTGATTGCCGTTGGGGTCTTCTTCATAAATTCTTTGCCTAGACCAATATCTAGAGAAGTTTTCCAACATTTTCTTTTAGTGTTCTCATGGTTTCATGCCTTACATCTAAGTCTTTTATACATCTTGAATTAATTTTTGTGAGTGGTGAGAGATATGGATCCTGTTTCATTCTTGCGCATGTGGCTATCCAATTCTCCCATCACCATTTATTCAATAGGGCTTCTTTTCCCTAGTGTATATTGTTGTCTGCTTTGTCAAAGATCAGTTGTCTGTATGTGAATGGTTTTATATCTGGGTTCTCTGTTCTGTTCCATTGGCCTGTGTCTCTATTTTTGTGCCAGTACCATGCCGTTTTGCTGACTATAGCTTTGTAGTATAGTTTGAAGTCTGGTAATATGATGCCTCCAGATTTCTTCTTTTTGCTTAAGACTGCTTTGGCTATTCAGGCTCTTTTCTGGTTCCAAATGAAGCACAGAATTATTTTTCCCAGATCTGTGAAATATGATCTTGGTATTTTGATGGGGATTGCATTGTATCTGTAAATCACTTTGGGTACTATGGACATTTTAACAATGTTGATACTACTGATCCGTGAGCATGATATGTTTTTCCATTTGTTTTTGTCATCTGAGAATTCTGTCCTCAGTGTTTCATAGTTCTCTTAGTAGAGATCTTTCACTTCCTTGGTTATGTATATTCCTAGGGACTTTATTTTTCTTTGTGACTGTTGTGAATGGTAATTAGTCTTTTATTTGACTTTCAGCTTAACTTTTGTTGGTGTATATGAATGCTACTGATTTGTGTACATTGATTTTTTTAACCTGAGACTTTGCTGAATTTATTCATCAATTCCAGGAGTCTCTTGGTTGCATCTTTGGGGTTGTATAGATATAAGATCATATCATCAGCAGAAAGCAATAGTTTGACCTCCTCTTTCCCAATTTGGATACCCTTTATTTCTTTCTCTTGTCTGATTGCTCTAGCTCGGACTTCCAGCACTATGTTGAATAGAAGTGGTGACAGTGGGCACACTTTTCTTGTTCCAATTCTTAGTGGAAATGCTTTCAACTTTTCTCCTTTCAGTATGACGTTGGCCTGGGGTTTGTCATATCTCATACGATTTTGAGATACGTACCTTCTATACATAGTTTGTTGAGAGTTTTTAATCATGAAAGAGTGCTAGATTTTGTCAGATGCTTTTTCTGCAACTGTTGAGATGATCATATGGTCTTTGTTTTTGCTTCTGTTTATGTGGTGAATCACATTTATTGATTTGCATATGTTGAACCATCCTTGCATCCCTTGGATGAAGCCCACTTGGTCATGGTGGATTATTTTTTTGATGTGCTGTTGAATGAAGTTTGCTAATATTTTACTGAGGATTTTTGCGTCTATATTCATAAGGGATATTGGTCTGTAGTTTTCTTTCTTGGTTGTGGCCTTTTCTGGGTTTGGTATCAAGGTGATACTGCCTTCAGAAAATGAGTTGGGGAGGATTCCCTCCTTCTTGATATTATGGAATAATTTCTGCAGTATGGGTATCAACTCTTCTTTGTAGGTCTGGTAAAATTCATCTGTGAATCCATCTGGTCTGGGGTTTTTTTCTTGGAAGCTTTGTTATTATTGCTTCAATATCGTTGCTTATTACTGGTCTGTTCAAGAGTTTTATTTCTTTCTGATTGAGTCTTGGGAGATTGTGTTTTTCCAGTAATTTGTCTATTTCCTCTACATTTTCTTTTTGTTTTTTTTTGAGACAGAGTCTCACTGTGTTGTCAGGGCTAGAGTGCCGTGGCGTCAGCCTAGCTCACAGCAACCTCAAACTCCTGGGCTCAAGTGATCCTTCTGCCTCAGCCTCCCGAGTAGCTGGGACTACAGGCATGCGCCACCATGCTCGGCTAATTTTTTCTATATATTTTTAGTAGTCCGATTAATTTCTTTCTATTTTTAGTAGAGACAGGGTCTCGCTCTTACTCAGGCTGTTTTCGAACTCCTGAGCTCAAACGATCCGCTCGCCTCGGCCTCCCAGAGTGCTAGGATTACAGGCGTGAACCACCACGCCCGGCCTCCTCTACGTTTTTGAGTTTATGTTCATAGAGATTTTCATAGTATTCACAGATGATATTTTGTGTATCAGTTGTAATATCTCCTTTTTCATTTCTGATTGAGCTTATTTGGGTCCTTTCTCTTCTATTCCTGGTTTATCTAGCAAGAGGCCCATCAATTTTATCTTTTCAAAGAAACAACTTTTTGCTTCATTAGTCCTTTCCATTTTTTTGTTTGTTTGTTTGTTTCCATTTTGTTTAGTTCTGCTCTTCATTAATAATAATACCTTCAAATAATAATACCTTCATTATTTCTTTTCTTCTGCTATCTTTGGGTTTGGTTTGCTCTTCCTCTTCTAGTTCCTCGAGACATGTCATAAGATTGTAGATCTGTGATTTTTCTGTCTTTTTGATATAGGCATTTAAGGCTATGAGTTTTCCCCTTAGGACTTCTTTTGCGGAATATCATAGTTTGTGATACCTTGTGACCCCTTTGTCGTTCAGTTCAAGGAATCTTTTTATTTCTATCTTAATTTCATTATTGTCCCAATAATCATTCAGCAGCAGGTTGTTTAATTTCCATGTCTTTGTATAGAATTGAGTGTTTCTGTTGGAATTGATTTCTGGTTTTATTCCACTGTGGTCTGAGAAGATACATGGTATTATTTCTGTTCTTTTGAATTTGTCAAAACATGTTTTGTGGCCTAAGATATGAGCAATCCTGAAGAATGTTCCATGTGCTGATCAGATGATGTATATTTAGTAGTTTGGGGGTAAAATGTTCTGTAAATGTCTGTTAGGCCCATTTGTACTAGAGTCCCTTTTAAGTCCAGTGTTTATTTATTTATTTTCCGTTTGGATGATCTTGCCAGTTCTGTCAGTGGGGTGTTGAATGCCTGGGAAATTACGGTGCTGCTGTTTATCTCTTTGCTTAGATCTAGTAAGGTTTGCTTTATGAATCTGGGTGCTCCTGTGTTAGGTGCATAGATATTTAGCATTGTTATGTATTCTTGTTGAATTTCTCCCTTTACCATTATGTCATGTCCATCTTTGTCTTCCTTTACTATTGTTGATTTAAAGTCAATTTTATCTGATATTAGCAGAATGGCTACACCTGCTTTCTTTTGGTTTCCATTTGCATGGAATACATTTTCCATCCCTTCCTCTTAAGTCTGAATGAACCCTTGTGGGTTAGATGTGTTTCCTGGAGACAGCAGATACTTGACTTGTATTTTTACATCCATTCAGCCAGCATGTGTCTCTTGAATGAGGCATTCAGCCTGTTCACGTTGATTGGTAGAGTTGATATGTGGTATGCTGTTCTGTACATCCTGTTGGGTAATACCTTATTGCTTTTTTTTACCTCTTGTGCTATTGTTTTATATGAGCTTGGAGCTTTAGCTTTCGGGTGGTTTTAAACTGGTGGGTATCTATTGTGCTGATCCATGTATAATGCCATTCTGAGTATTTCCTGCAGGGCAGGTCTGGTCTTGATGAATTCCCTCAATGTTTGCTTGTCTGGAAAAGTCTTTACTTTTCCTTCATATATGAGAATTGGTTTTTCAGGATAAAAAATTCTAGGGTCTGAATTATTGTTCTGTTTAAGAAGATTGAAGATGGGGCTCCAATCTTTTATGGCTTATAAGATCTCAGTTGAGAAGTTTGCAGTAAACCTGATGAGTTTTCCTTTGTAAGTTACTTGATGTTTTCAGCTTGGCTTGCAGGAATTCCTCCTTCACGTTGACTTTGGCCAGTCTGATGACCATGTGCCTTGGTAATTGCCTTTTTGTAATTAATCTCTTTGTTTGTTGAGCTTCTTGCACCTGGATGTCTGAATCTCTAGCAAGACCAGGGACGTTTTCTTCAATTACTCCCTCAAATAGGATTTCCAGCCCTTGTGCATTTTCTTCTTTATGTCATGGATGCCTGTGATTCTTATATTTGGCTGTTTTACATAATCCCATTCCTCTTAATTCTTTCTTCTTTATTTTTAACTGACTGATTTAACTTGAAAGAGTTACCTTCAGGCTCTGAGTTTCTTTCTTCTGCCTGATCTAGACTATTCTTAAAACTTTTCACTGTGTTTTATATTTCCTTAAATGTATTTTTCATTTCCAGAAGTTCTATTTGTTTTTTTTAAATATGTTGATCTTTTTAGCGAATTTTTCATTCACTTCCTGAATTGTTTTCCTGGTTCCTTTGAGTTAGTTTTCGATTTTCTCTTGGATTTCATTAAGCTTCCTTAGAATCCATATTTGGAATTCATTATCTGTCATTTCAATATTTTCATTTTGGTTGGTATCCATTGCTAGAGAGCTGGTGTTCCCTTTTGGGGGTGTCCTTTCACTTCGATTTTTCATGCTTTTGGAGTTCTTCCACTGATTCCTTCTCATCTGAGGAGCTGTTACTTCTTATTTTTGGATTTTCTTTTGTTCAGATGGGACCTGTTTCCCACTCCCCTCACTTGTAAAGGAGTGTCTGTAGCATATGTTGGGTAAGAACCTTTGCCTTTGCATGTGGATGCTTTGATGGTGATCTAGGTTCTGGATGGATGCCTTGGTTATATTATAGATATCCTTAGTGTGGTGGTTGTCTCATTTGCTAGTTGTTTATAGGCTGTAGCAATGGCGAGGTATGTATGTGGGCAGATTCCCTGTCTCTCTTTGATGAGGGAGGATGAAGGTCTTTGAAATCCTTTCTCTTTTCCCAGCTCTGTGGTCTTCCTAACAGTGTAACTTGTATTGGCACTCCTAGTTTAATCTCTGAGACAGTAGGTGGTCCTTGTGGGTAAGAATCAACCATACACTGTGTGATTGTGTCAGTAAATGCTGTAAAGGGCTGTTGAAATTGACCTTCCTGTCAGTAGGTGGTGCTTGCCAGAAGGAACTAGCTGCAGTGTTGTTTGGGGACCTGTGACTGGCTCTAGCCCCTCAGGAGAATGCCCCAGGTGGTGGGTGGGGCCATGGATCTTATAGGTGAGTCCTTATTTTCCACCACAGCAGAGGCAGGTGGAGGAGTGAGACTGGATGGGGCTGGGTTGGGTGAGCTTGCCCTCAGGCTCCACAAAAGTTGGTAAGGTAGTTGTTTTGGCATGGGTCAAAGGTCTGCTCCCAGCTTCTGTGAAAAGCCACCAGGGAGGGTCTAAAGTGGTCCCACCCAGGCAGAATGTCTGCATGTGGAGGTGGAGCCATCTGAGATTCATAATCCGGCCATCAGGAGCAGGTTTTGTCTTCTCCCCTCTCCCCTGCTCTGCAGTCTCCCTCCAGTGTCTGCCAGCAGGCAAGAGCTCAAACTACCTGAGCTTCTGCACAATGGCACTGTGGGCTGGGAGCTTCTCTGTCTAGGATTCTGCCCGGTGCTGAGAACATGACCTTCCTGTGGGGGAAGGGTTGCTCCGTGAGTGCACTGGAGCTGGGACCCACACTATGCTCTCTTTTCAGTTCTACCCACTCGGGCTCCCTCATCTCCTAAGATTAGTTCACAAGTCTCCCCTCCATGCCCCTGCGCAACATGATCGAGTCCTGGGGGTATGAGATCTGGCCTGCAGGCTTATTCCTGAGTCCCCAAAGATCAATTCCTGATTGTGCCAGAGAGAAGCGTGCTGGTCCTGAGTTGCCTATGGGGTGTTTAAGCAGGTTTGGTGTCCCTTTACTTCGGGGTGTGCCCTGCTCTGATGGAGCAGCCAGGCAAGCAGCACCAGGGAGGGCCAGTGAGCAAGAAGCTCACAGTCTGAGCATCCTTTAGTCCTCTGCAGGTCTTTAAGAGGAATGGTTTGAGCCCCTCTCTCTGTGGAAGCCACGGTGGTACTGTGTATATACAAACAGGCAGGAAGCAGCTGTTCCTGAGAGCCCTGGCTCAATCATCTCTCTTGGAAGCCACAGGCAGGGGAGGGGAATGGGAGGAAAAGATTCCAAATGGGGGAAAGCTAGTACTCTTGTCATCTCTATCCCTCTCTTGAGAAGGCAGCCTGCCTGGAATGTCCAAGCTCTGGGGTCATGCAGATCCCCCTGGGACCCACCGGCCCCTGTGGCTCCTGCAGTCTGTGCCAGAGTTGGGAAATGTTTGTGTGAGAATGAGCAAGATGAAAACCGAGGGGTTGAAGCCCCCTGGGAGGACAAAGATGCATGGTCGGTGGAGAAGCGATATGGCACTTGCCATTTCTGCTCAGGTCTGTGGTGATTGGAAGCACCCCAAGGGGGCTGACAGTCTGGTATTTTGTGCTCAAGAAGCTCCCAGTTCATTGGCAGCAGCAACTTTTGGGCTCGTGAGGGTAGAAAGGCTCTCCAGCAGCTCGGGAGCCTGCTGACTGCTAGAGATGTGAGGGAAGGAGAAACAAACGCTACACCTACCCTTTTCGCTGGATTCCAAGTTCTCGGGGGTTGTCCTCTGCCAATATCTTGCTCTTTCTTGTTCTGCCCTGCAGCTTCTTCCCGTGGAATCTCTCGTAGGTTCTGGCACTTTTCCCTCAGAATTACACCCAATCTATGTTTGTTTATTTGTTTGTTTTTCATCTAAAACTTTTCCTTCTTTCTGAGAGGATCTGGCAGCTGGTGTCTCTGGTCAGCCATCTCTCTCTCTCCCCTTTGTGCTTATTTACAAAAGCTGTTCTATCAGGTTGGATCATTAACAAAAAACAGAACCAAAAAATCCATAAAAAAGATCAAAAAACAATTTAGATCATTAACAAAAAAAAATCTACGAAATGATGATAGCTCTTGACATGCCAATTAATACATTTTGGAGATTTAGCAGATGTTATAGTTTCAATAGTAATTACATGAAGAATGTAAGGTAAAGTTTTGTCCTCGGTTTCCCCCCGTTATCACCTAGATAACATTACAGCTGCTTTTAATCCTTTGAAAGTGCCTGTTTGTCTGACTCTTGAATTCTTTGCCCTACTCTTCACAAATAAAAAGCTTTCTAATGAAGCAATACCAGAATAAGAATGTGGTAAAGGAACATTTAGAAAGAAAAGGTCCATCTTCCCTTCTTTTTCCCTAGTCTGAATAGCCTAGAACAAATGTGTCTTGGGGCTTTCATGCTAAATGTCCTAAGTTCATAAAATCATGATTATTAATCAGACTATCATTAAATATTAATTTACTTTTGAGATAAATGTCATTTTATATTTGGAATCCTTTTTCTAAATCCAAGGAGAGCATTTTCATTAGGCTTTATGGAGAGAGTGCACATAGAAAGCTTAGAAGCTGTTAAGAAGCTATTTCTTAAACTTGGCTTCTGGTTTGATTCAGGCTCAACAAAATAGTTGGTTTCCAGCATAATAAACATAATTTGTAATCATATATATGCAGCTAAAGTAGAACATTATAGTAAGAGTTTTTTGCCATTTTTTTTTTAATTTGGAGAGCCATTTTCTTGCAGGCATTTTATAATAGTTGGAATACAGTGCTTGATATGTAGGAGATGCTCAATAAATATTTGTCAAATGCATTAACAAATTAATAAAACCTCGAAAAGCTTTTAAAATTACAAATGGTGCCTCAGGCTCTAGCTGCCATAAATGTAGATTATATTCCACAAAGCCCCATGAATTAAAATATCTGTCATTTGCTGGTATTTTATATTAGTTTCACTTCCTCTACAGCAATATGTTTAAATCAGTTAGAAAGCTTCAACTAGGTGCTAGTTAAATAATTATTCAAGTGCGTAATATTATCTTGGCCTAAAATGTACATGCTAGAAGCATAAATCTAAAAGTTACCATAATATTCTTTGCTGTAATCCTGGGGGTTTCTTGAGAGCAAAGCCTGCTTTACCCAATTTTGTATCCCCTGCACTCAATTTATGATAGTCAAGTATTGTTGTTTTGGAAGGAAGATAAGGAATGAGAAAGGAATAATGGATCTAAATCACTATTTCTTATTTATATTATCACTATTTCTTATTGATGGTCTTTTCTCATTCTGACAATTATTGAAATCATAGAAATTATAGACTTATATTATAACCAGGAATCATTAGTAGTTAGGTTCAACTCATCAGTATTTATAGGTTTAACTGGGTATGAAATAGATTATTCTTGCTTCACATTTTTTCTGTTCTATTGTTTTAATTTTGTATTTACTTTTGGTGCTGTGAGGTAGCAAAGTCAAATGGAAAGAACTTGGGTTCAGGAGCAGGAGCCTGGGCTACTAGCCCTGATGGTGAAGAGAACCTGGGAATGTTGTTTAAATCCACCAATGTTGTTTGCTCAGTTAGAGTGGACCCCTTCCAATGACTGTGAATTTTATATTTTTAACATTTAAAAAATATTTGTAAGCATATATCTTGACTGTAAATCTTGAATACTAAGACTAATAGCATTACTTCTGAAAGTCACATACTAAAATTTATGTTTGGTATTGACAGTTTAGAACTGGAGAAACAGTTGCCAATCCTACCATCTCTATCCATAAGAAAACTGTGATATGAAATAGATTTTATACATACCGATTAGGCCAAGAGGTAGACATAATGTTACAGGAATTATTTGGAGTTCACTCTTCCCTTCTTTCTATATCATGCTAGAAGTATTACTCAATGTTGATCCCATATTTCCACTTAGTTATTGTAGGCATCCAGAATCCTGCAATTCAAGAAAAATTCCTAATGTCTTAGAAGGTTAAGAATACAGGCTTTTGATTAAGATAATTCTGGGTTGGAATCCTGGAGCCAGAACTTGCTGGTTATGTCATCTTGAGCAAGGAACTTACCTTTCTGAACCTCAATTACTTTATCTGTAATTAAAAGATAATAGTACCCACTTCAAAGTGGGTCGAGAAATAATGAGAATTAAGTGAGATAAACACAGTGGCTGCATATAATAATCACTCAATATTTGGTAGGTGATGAAAATGATAATCATTAACAAAATTCACAAAGCAAATGAGATCATAACTTTGGCTCTCCTTCAGATACAACTCCAAGAATATCCCTACCTTCTAGGAAATGTAAATTTTACTTATGGGCATTTTGATCTTAAGCTGAAATAAAATCCAAATGATAAACCTGAATCCCATCACAATAGCTTATTTTACACTGACATGTTCTTTTATTATAATCCTGAGTATATGAGGCTTGCAAAGATGAAAATGCCTGTTTTAAATATCACCATCTCTAAATCTAGAATAACTAGTTCTTTCCTTGAAGAAAAAAAAAAGAAAAAAAATATATAACAACATTCAAGAAGAACTGAAAATAGAAAAAACAATCCAGAATTTCACAACTCTTAATCACACTACTCTTTTCAATGAGAACAATAGCTACCCTTTATTTTTGAATATTTTCTCCCTTGGTCCAAAGTAACATTCTCTATGACACTGTTGCAATCATAATTTTTATGATTTCTCCACACCATTTTTCAAATTATTTCTTTCAAGACTGTATCATCTGGTATAAGTCACATGAACTCAGGGCTTCAGTCGGTCCATCTGCGGTCCCTAATTTTCACATTTTTATTTTAGAAAATGTTGATGGAAATCAATGAGTTCATTTTCCTTGCCAAATGCTTTGATATTTTCTTATCAAATTGTGCTAAGTTATATTACTAGCAGTAAATTTAACATCCCAAGATTCATAGTTGATAGTAGGTCATCTTGTCCATCTGCCTTACGTTCTTACTATTAATTATTTATTATTGTTGTAGCTCCCTAGCTTTTCACACCACAAAGACACATGGTAGATTGAAAGAGGGGGTAGAGGTGAGGGAAGGAATATTTATAATGTGCCATACACAGATGGATGACTAAAAAATGCTGTTTAATGATCCTCACTGATGATAAGAGTGGATGGAAAACATTATTCATAAGGGATGTGGAGATGGTGGTGTCTATAGTTCAGGGAACCTCTTCCCTTTTCTGTCTAATAATAAACAGGAAAAAATCAAGCATACAATTACTTGTGGCAAATTCCAATGTTATAATTAGTTCCATCAATACTATTGATTTGTTGGAAATTTTTTTTATGCTAGAATCTAGAACGCGTTATTTTGAATTTGAGTAGTCAGAAAAAGAAGGAAAGAAAAGGTACCTATGGTTGTGGGTATGATAAGTATCCTAAGGTGAATTTTGGTAGTGGTCTGCCTTGAATCTGAAGATAGGATATCTTAGTTAGTCCTTTTGGGCTGCTATTATGAGATGCCTTAGACTAGGTAACTTATAAACAACAGAAATGTATTTCTCACAGTTCTGGAGGCTGGCAAATCCAAGATCAAGGTGCTGGCAGATTCGGTGTGTGGTGAGGGCTCCTTCCTCATAGAGGGTGCCCTCTTGCTGTGTTCTCACATGATGGAAGGGACAAGTCAGCTCTCTGGGGCCTCTTTTATAAAGACGTCAATTCCATTCATGAGGGCTCTGCTCTCATGACTTAATCACCCCCAAAAGGAAGACCTAATGTCATCACTTGGGGGGTAGGATTTCAACATCTTAATTTTGAGGGGACATAAGCATTCAGACAATAGCATATGGCCAGCTATGTATTGTGATGAGAATACATTGGGGAAGATTTGTACCTTTCACCTTAAATTATTTTCCCAACCCAAATACTGCTCTGCTTGTATTTTCATTATTATAGAATTATTTCTTTGAGTTTTCACATGGCAATACATTATATTATTTAGAAAAAAAAAGATCATTATTGAAGGGTATAAGCTTATCCTTTGGGGAAAAAAATGGACTCACTAACCTTGACACTTTATTTTATTTTTCTTTATTCTTTCATTGGTGGAAATTCTATCACATTGGCTTTTCTGGCCTGAATATCTCTGCTAGGTGTGAATGCGTGCAAGCTGAGAAGTAGAAAATTCACATTTGCAAAATTTCAAACTTAAGAAATCAACCAAAGTGAACTTTTTTTTCTATTTCTCATCTGTCCCGTGGAAAATGTAGATAAGTAGTATTCACACAGAAATCTCACAGAAGCATAAAATCTCAGTGACAGAAGGTACGTTGGAGGCCATCTTGTCAACCTCCTCATGGGGTAGAGGTTTCTACTGTGTGTCCCTGACAGGTTGTCACCTGGGGTCTCCTTGAACACTGCCAGGCAATGGGGCCAGTAATTTTTTGAGGTAAACATGCTTTTCTCAGGCATTAATAATTACTAGAGAAGTTATATTTATTTGTAATTTGTTCTCTACTTAGCTCCAGAAAATCAAGCTTTTATTTTGAACCCAGGACTTGTTAAAATTGGCAAATTAGGGTCAAAACAACTTCTAAATAAATTGGAAGTTACTGTAATAAACTGGTATTATGTGATGTTAACCAAAACATCTGAACAAAACAAACAAACCGGATACTAGCGCTTTGAAATTCATTACTTACTCGGTCATTCACTCTTTTGGATAGTCCCAAAACACATGTTAAACACTCACATCATGTGCCACACTAGCTAGGTACCACAGATGTGAATATGGATAAAGAAAAGTTATTTTATCAAAAGACACTTGGACTAGAATGTTTATTTCAGTACAATTCACGATCACTAAGATGTGGAATCAACCCAAGTGCCCATCAATTCATGAGTGGATTAATAAAATGTGGTATGTGTACACCATGGAGTACTACTCAGCCATAAAAAATGAATTAGTACCTTTGCAACAATCTGGATGGAACTGGAGACCATCTTCCTAAGTGAAGTATCGCAAGAATGGAAAAACAAACACCACATGTACTCACTATTAAATTGGAACTAGCTGATCAGCACTCATGTACACAAATGGAAGTAAAATGCTATGAAAATCATGCAGGGGAAGGGGGAAGAGGGGATGGATGAAATCATACCTAACAGGTACAATGTGCGCTATTTGCATAATGCACACGCTTATAACTTTGACTAAAGCAGTACAAAAGCAATCCACGTAACCAAAAACATTTGTATCCCTGTAATATTCTAAAATTTAAAAAAATAAATTAATTAAAAATAAATTTAAAAAGAGATGTTCATCACTTTTAAGTAACTCATGGTCAAGAAGATATTTCCAGTTATAAGTTCACATGGCACCCTGTTCTTCTGCCCTGTAGCTTTTATCACAACTGGAGTTAATTTCTTTCATGTTTGTAGAATGTCTGTCCACCTCCACTAGAACGTAAGCTCCATGACGTCAGAGACTGAGCCTTAAGCAGAGTAGTGGTTCATAAATATTTGCTGAATGAATGAATAAGAAGAATTCTAATTGAATAGTTATGGTACAACGAGAAATCATTATAATAGATAAAACAGACTTCTAACCCATCAAGGCAAGAGAGATTAATTCTCCGTGGAGAAGATATTTATCCTTGACCTTGAATAATGAGTAAGAATTTATCAGGAAATGCGGAAGAGAACATTTCATACATGGAAGACATAATAAATTTGAGGAGTGGGAATGAGAGTAAAATAGTTTTCAAATACAAGTAAATAAATATATAGATATATATAGATATATATATAGATATATAAATCTGATCATTTACTTTTTCATTCAACTAATATTTATTGTATGTCACTTGGAATACAATAATGGATATGATCAGACATGATCTCTGTCCTCAAGGAACTTAGAGTCTAGTGGAAAGGATGGATATTAATAAAATAATCAAAATAATGATCCTGACAAATACAAAGCTGATATCATGACAAATACTGCTACAGGTGAAAACTAGCTGGTTCTAAAAATTCTTAAAATAGAAAGATTATTGTATAGTCAAGGAGATCAGGGGATGATAAGACTTGATCCTTGAATTGGTATCTGAAGATGAAGAGGGGAAAGATTAGATGTGCAAATGCCCTGTGGCAGAGGATTAATGCCACATAAAAAAAATGTAAGCGTCTAGAACAGAGAGAGAGTGTGGGGCAGAAGGGTACATGATAGAAGTGTAGAGGAAGCTAGAGGACAGACCTTGCAGTCTTTGTATTGTGCTGTGTCTCAATCTTGACTGCTTGAAGCCATGGAAGCATCTCCTACAAGAGGTGACCCTGCCTGCTGGCATTTGGGCTGCAGTGTGTAGAGCTGCCTGCAGGGTCCAGAGTGGAAGGAGGTGTGATCATAAAACTAGCGCTAGGGAAGCACAGGAAGGAAAGAGTGATCCTGTGAAACAAAGTGAATCTGTTTACAAGAACACAACTAGGTTGCCTGACTGCAACCATCACCCTTTACTGAAAGGAGCAATACGTGGGAGATAACTCATCTCAACTCTTGTGTAGTTTGCATCAATATTTTGACACAGGGATAGTCAAAGAAATAAAAGCTTTTAAAATCTTCGACTAGAAGGTGAAAAGCAAAGAATAATGAGGTGGAGCATAGTAGAGATTGTCTAGACGTCTACGGATCTGAGTTCTAGGTCAAGCTCAGCAACTCCAAGTCATGCGACCTCTGTGGATGTTGATCTCAGTTTAAAAAGGTGTAAACAAGGAAATTGGACCAGATCATATCCAAGCTCCCTTCTGCCAACATTCAGTGATTCTACTCTCAGAACATGGGAGTATATAATGCATTGTGTAATGTTGAAGTCATAGAGACTAATCCTCAGTATTTGAGCTTTTAATAAAGCCACGTTACCTGTAATGTGTTTGATTATAGAGAAATGGGGACAGGAACATAATTTAAAGTGTATTTTCACTATGAAACAGAGCCCTACTGAGAAACATTTCTCTAACAAGAATCTTACTCCTGAACATTTCAGATCAATCATTACAGGGCCTAAAGGCTAAATTTTATTGGAAGAAACCTAACAAAATGTCCAAATCCCATCCAAATTTTATAAACATTTATTTGGTTTCATGGAGGCTAAATCTACCTTATGCCAAGCACCCAAATGAAATGTGAAGTTTAAGTCAACCACCCACACAGAAGATTGTATCATCCACGTAGAACACTAGATAGTGACAGTGGTTTCTTTTTCAGGTTATTACAGGGTGGACAATTGTTTCCCATTCCTTTCAGCGGTACCAATAGTTTCTCTGTTGGTTGCCGTCTTTATTTTTCTCATCACCTTTCATCTTTATTTATCCCCTTTACTTCACTGTGACTCTGGGAAGACTTTTGCAAAAGGAGACATTTAAAAGAACATATCCTGTGCCCCAATGTAAAGGGTACTTTTACCGTTATAATAGAAAACCCACTAGCTGAATGGCTGAATGCTCATATAAAAGTTTGAGCCTTTTTTGTGTGTGTTTTGAAGCAGACTAAAAATTTCCAGTCATGACTGTACCTTGTAGTTTATAAAAGGTCCAAGATGCTTTATAACTCAATGTTATATTTTTCAGAGTAAAGAAGGATTTTTTGGTTAGCTGTGTTTCATAAAAGTCCATTCACTATTTTTCTAAGGACAAATCTAGTGTTTTATTCGCTAAGTATAGCAAACTTTCATATATATACACACACACACACAAACACACACACAGAATTCTCTATTCTGATGAAGACAAATCATATTATATGTCTAAATAAAATAGTTTATTTATAAATCTGAACACATCTGATATTGAAAGATGCTCATATTACATATCCTACTTATTACTTGCCTTGTCCCCTCTTTCTGCAACACAATGCTTCCTTTGACCACTGAAAGCAAAGCTTTTAGAATTTCATTTGAGTGTATCTAAAAAAAGCATCGGTTATATCAAGGATAAAAGTCCTGGATTTTTTTAAACAAAGAAGTATATAGTTGTGCTAAAATTAAGGAACATATTGACATTAGCAGCCTTTGATTACAGAAAAGAAATGCCACATTCCACTTTTCTGAGGACAAGGACAGTGTTCCAGATGTTACTAGAATTTGACATATTAAAAAAACAATAAAAAGTATGAAATACATTAAAATTTTTGATCAGATTCTAAAGTAATCCAAGTTTGTTGAATTTTTTAGAATAGCTTAAAGTTTCTGGGACTTTACTTTAAAATATTTTATATATATAAAATAAGTTTGATTTGTTTTTAGCTTGTTATAATTATTGTTTTTCATTAGTAAATTTTGGAGATGCTTTTCAAAATTTCAGCAAGTAATAAAATGATAAAAAATGCATTGATTAAATTTTCATCTAACAATTATGATGCTTTTTTGTCCAGATATATATTGTACATAATCTCTGTGGCTCTCTGAAATGGAAACGACTGCTACAAAAACTTACTCCTTAATAGCATAAGTAGTAGCATAAAAATTTAAGAAAATGCCTCAGAGCTATACATGGAGTGATATAGACTTAAAGGTCTCAGAGCTGTTTGTTTGCAAATGCCTGCTCAGCATGTATAGCAACATAAAAATGAAACGTTAAACATCACATAGACCTTTAGAAAGGTTTGCCTTTTATCTTCACAGGATCGCACATATGACTTACCATGCCTGGCTGCACTAAGAAAGTGTCAAGTGTATGACATAATGCTAGTATTTTTGAAACTACAGTAAAAAATACCCTCCCCCCCCACCCCAAACTTGGAACCTCAATCTGTAATTAGAATGCCATGATCAGAAAGTTGTGTTTTGTCAGGTTTGGCCCTGAGCGTGTGGCAGCATAATTCCACACTGCTTGTAGGAGCAGCCTGCAGCTGTGCAAAACTCAAATGTTTGTTGTTGTTTATTGTTTAGAGAGACGCTTTTTTCTCTAACAGACTAATGAAGGGATGTTTAGTACATTTGCACTGGCCGACTGATTTGTTGCAAGCTTGACTTTCAATTTATCAAACGAGGTGAAATAAATCAACAAACTGCTGAAACAAAATATTCACTGAGATTTTGCCCTTGATATAAAAACATGTCTTCAGCCTATAACTGACCATTTATATATGTAAATTCTACACACTTGCATAACGTCTACACAATTTAAACACTGAATTATTGCATTTTGTATTATATACTGAATGGAATTACATGATTAGTTTTATGGGTAAGTAAATCACTATAATAGACATAATTTCACTTCTAAAACTATATGTGAGAAAAATGTAACACTGCATCTACTTTAATTACCAAAATTAAAAACATAAATTTTGCAAACCCTCTAGAGCTCTAGGGTGGTAAGAAACAATACCTAACCCAGAGGGGAGTGACAGACTCATTGTTAGAAGAAAAATTAATATGGCAGAAAAGAACATAAATTAAAAAGGAGAAGTTAAAGTGCAGAAAATTAACTAAACACTAAATAAAATACATGGAAATTTTATGATATTCTGAAAGTAGTCTGTTTCAAGCCATGATAAATATTAAAGCATTCTTGAAATATGAAAAACACCTTTTCTCAAGAAACTAGACATGAAAAAATGTTTCCATTGACTGTGAGATAGTATGATAAGTTTATTTCTATCTAAAGTAAGGGTAATGATTGGAGGGAGTGAGGAGGCAAGTGCCACAGAATCATAGTGGTACAAAAAAATTTAATCAAGTGTCATAGGAAATCAAGGAACTGTAGGCATGGAAATGCCATTGTTAATCGGTGAGGACACTGAAGTCTAATGAGAAAGGTGCAGAGGATGTAGAAGGTCATCCAGACTGGACTCAGGTGTCATGAGCCTCAGACAGAGCCCTTTTTAGGATTCCATTTGACCTCCCATTAAAAGCAACTCTGGGCTGGGCGCGGTGGCTCATGCCTGTAATCCTAGCACTTTGGGAGGCTGAGGTGGGAGGATTGCTTGAGGCCAGGAGTTTGAGACCAGCGTGAGCAAGAGTGCATCTTCCCATCTCTACAAAAAATAGAAAAATTAGCTGGGCGTGGTGGCGCAGGCCTATAGTCCCACCTACTGGGGAGGCTGAGGCAGGAGAATTGCTTGAGCTCTGGAGTTTGAGGTTGGAGTGAGCTATGATGATGCCACTGCACTCTAGCCTGAGTAACAGAGAGAGGCCCTGTCTCATAAAAAAAATATTAATAATAATAAATAAAATAAAATTACATAAAAATAAAAGCAACTCTGTTTAGATATTTTTATCCTCATCTGGAGGGAAACATGGTATTTTCAACCCAGGAGGCATTTATATTAAGATCGACTATAGGAAACTTTATGAAGTATATGCAAGTCTGAAAATATATAGTTTGGTTTTGTGGTTGGTTAAGAGGCTGTGAGGATGGAATGATCTAAGGAGTAGGATAGGAAGGGAGGGAAAAGAAAGGAAGAATGATAAGCAGCATGTGGCGTAACAGAGATAGGGGCAAGTGAGAGGGAAACCCACAGAGGAGGCGAGAGAAGGGGGAGTGGCACCCAGGCCGACAGAAAGGCTCAGAGAGTTTCACCAAAGGTACCGTGATCATGGCTGATGCTCTGCAGCTTCCGTTTATCATAGGCTTATTCTACAGGCTTCATTAAATTTCTTAACACTATTCAAAGCTCTTCGACTGCTCCAGAACTTATGTCTTTGAGCCTGCACTCTTTATAAGTTAACAAGCAGAACATTCTGCCAAGGGAGAATACAAAATATTAACCACAGTAACAATAAGAACAGATCATCTTTAAGTCTTAAGAAAGGGAAATCAACAGACCATTCTCTCACCCTGAGTTTCTCTACCCTGGTTTGAAGAAAGGGCTTTGAATTTCAGCCTGTCATTTATTGTGGGATTTGGAATCAATGCTGGATTTCCTATAATAGAATGTTCTTGATATGTGGAGAAGATGTTTCAAAATTTAAGTCTTATGACCTCTCTTCACTTGAGAGACATGCTGTATAAAAAGGAAAATTCACTATACATCACAAGCGTGAAATTATTTAAGATAAATGGTGACCTACCAGTGACTATGACAGCATTTGCTTTTAGTAATGAGTTTTACAAGACAGCAAATCACACTATGCCCTTGACCACAAACAAATAAGATATTTGTATCACATTGGAGTCAGCTCTCTTTCTGGAAAACCTCCTATCTGATAGTATATTCAGTTTGAAAACTGTTTATCTTCTTCACATTAGTATAAGACTTGATATTCCAAAAAGAGTAAATTCATTTCATGTTTTTTTGTATTCAGATTCAAAAGGAATTAGTTAACAGCTTATTATTTATGTGGACTAGTCACATAATCTATATGGATTGCTGAGATGTCGGTGTACCTATCACTGAGTAATTTAATGGAGACTGGCCATTCAGATTCACCACTGGAATTGCCCCGTCTCTAATATTTTCAGCTGTTTTTGCCTGATCCTGATACCGTTGCTCAATTTTTAAAATATATGTAGTTCACTGGCACCTGAATACAAAATTTGAACATGAGCATTAGTGGTGCCAAAGAAATACACTATGAGGTGCCTGGTATATGTGGGTCTCGTGCTCGGTAGAGGAAAGATGGGACCTACAATTCCAAGCCCCATTCACTTATAATCTACTGGGGAAGACAGAATATATATGTAAGGAAAACATTTTAAAGCTAAAATTTATTTAACAGACACAGTGTTAGTCTGTTTTACATAGCTGTAAAGTAATACCAGAGACTGGGTAATTTATAAAGAGAAGAGGTTTATTTGGGTCACGGTTTTACAGACTGTACAAGCATGGCACCATCTACTTCCAGTGAGGGCTTCAGGGAGCTTCCACTCAAGGCAGAAGGCAAAGGAGGAGCAGGTGTGTCACACTGCCAGAGGGGAGCAAGAGAGCGAGGAGGTGGTGCCAGGCTCTTTAAAGCAACCAGCTCTCGCTTGAATTAATAAAAGTGAGAACTCACTCATTACTGCAGGGAGGGCACCAAGCCATTTGTGAGGGATTCGCCTCCATGACCCAAACACCCCCCACGAAGCCCCATCTCCAATACTGGGGATCAAATTTCAACATGAGATTTGGAGGGGCCAAACATCCAAACTGTATCAGACACTAATAATAGCTTTTAATCTTAGTTTTTTTTCAGTGGTTGGAAACCAAACTTTAGGGAGAAATATGAATATTCTTACTCTATTAAGATATAATAGTGAACATTTCACATAAACTATCTCATTTAATTGTCATCATACTGTTTATGAAATAGTTACTATTATCTTTATTTTTGTAGATTAAGAAATTGAAGCCCAGAGAGTTTAAGTTACTGACCCAATCATTACAACTCTTGTTTATTTTTGTAAAAATAGGCGTTTTTGTCATCTGTGATGAAAATGTGTGTATACGCTTAAAATATTCTTGTAGCTATGTAGTTGAAAAAACTCCTAATTCCAATATATTTACTGGCCATATTTGAAATACTTCTTATGTAGCCCATCTATATTTTTTCGTCAACTTGACTTATATTCATTTGAGAGGATACTTGGCCTGCAGATGGAGAAATAAATTTAACTTACAGGATAGAGAAACCAGAGGCATGCAGAAATTGGTGTGTATCTTAAAAGAGAATTCTAATTATAAGGACCTCTTAAATCTAAAAGTTTTTCCCTTTGATATAAGCCATCGACTGTGCGAAACACGGTGTTTTACATTAAAGATGGTGTTTTGGATGAATTGAAGCTCCATGATTTTCTGCAAACATGCAGGGGAAGATAACTAAGATGCTTGGTGTTGTAGATCAGAATAATAGATCGACAAGAGGGAATACTTGAGCAGTAATGTTTTAAAGAATTAGTACACAGGAGAAAAGAGCTGTGAAGCAAAAGAATACAAGCACACACATACACACACATTCTGACATATACTATATACACGTCATATGTAAACTTGGATACATTTTAGGCAAATGATCCCAATAATTCCATTTATACATTTTCTGGCCATGTACATTACTTTGGCCAGCTGTCTGTGGAAAATAAAGAAATGGTTCATTATTTAACATTTATTAAACCCCTACAATGTATAAGCACTGTGGTTGGTAATAGGGATATAATAATAGAGAAGATGGTTTTTGTCCTTAAGAACTCCCAGCATACTGTGGGAAAGGTGTTATTGCAGTGGTATGGTGAAGTAGAAGAGACATTCACAGAGAGTTTCATGATCCCAGCGTGGGGATATCATGGAGGGCTTTCTGGAGGAGGTGATGTCTGAGCTGAGTCTTGAAGAGCAGTTAGTCAAAAGGGAGTGGAAAATGTGGAGGCCTTTCCAGGACGCAGCGTGAAAAGGCCAAGAGCTTGAAATAGAATGGTGTGTGCAGTCTGGGGTTGCTCGAATATAGTGAGGAGGCAGAAGAGAGGTGAGGGAGGAGAGGTAGGCCAGATCTAGTAGGATTAACTAGACATTAAAATGCTTGTAGGACTTTATACTTCCAATAATGGTGAGCCTTTACAGGGTTTAAAGCCTGAGTGGCAAGGTCAAATTTGTATCATAGCAGATCATTCTAGTAGCTGTGTGGAAAATGTTTTTGAGGTGGACAAAACCAGAGTTCGGGATCCAGTTTAGGAGGCTGTTGTAAAAATGTAGGCAAGTGACGCTGAGGGTTTGAATCAACATTGTGATAATGGAGTCTTGGTAATGGCGTTGGAGGACGTATGCGATGGTTAGGAGGCATAATAAGAAAGACCTGGTGCTCATCTGGACGTGGACGGGTGAACCAGGATTTCTCAGAATTTCAGCTTGGGTGACTGGGTATGGGGTGGGAAAATGTGAAATGCGAAATGCAGAATGACCCGGAACTGGTTGGGCAGGTTGGAGGCGTGGTCAGTTTAGCTTAAAGTGTCCGTGGTTTATCTAGAAAGAACCAATCAGTACATGGATCTTTTTGGGAGCTGTCAACCTATAGGTATATGCGATTGAATATGTAGCCTCTTCTATGTTCTACAACACTGTGTTGCCTTCTTCTCCTTTCTTATATCCTGCAGCAAAGATTTATATCTCCAAAAATATTCAGTAATTAACGTTATACCTCCTGGTCGTAACAACAAAATGATCCCATAGGATAGGAAATACTCTAAGAAAAAATGCAAGTAACCAAACGGTTATTGCTTTCTTGCAGCGTGTCGGTGGCGATGCCCGCCCCGGAGGGACCCCGCCGCAGCTGACCTCATTCTTCAGGACCCCGGCCCCGCGGCTCTGTCCAGTTCAAAATGGCAGAGAAGGCTCCCTCCGGCTTAAACAGGAAGACTTCAAGGTCGACGCTTTCTCTTCCTCCAGAGCCTGTGGACATTATCAGGAGCAAAACGTGCTCCCGGAGAGTTAAGATCAACGTGGGGGGCCTCAACCACGAAGTCCTGTGGAGAACGCTGGACAGGCTGCCCAGGACGCGCTTGGGGAAGCTTCGAGACTGCAACACACACGAGAGCCTCCTGGAGGTGTGCGATGACTATAATCTGAACGAGAACGAGTATTTCTTCGATCGGCATCCAGGAGCCTTCACTTCCATCTTAAATTTCTACCGGACGGGGAAACTGCACATGATGGAGGAAATGTGCGCGCTCTCTTTCGGCCAAGAGCTTGATTACTGGGGGATTGACGAGATCTACTTGGAGTCCTGCTGCCAAGCCAGGTATCACCAAAAGAAGGAACAAATGAACGAGGAACTGAGGCGAGAGGCAGAGACGATGCGAGAGCGAGAGGGAGAAGAGTTCGATAATACCTGCTGCCCCGAAAAAAGGAAGAAACTGTGGGACTTGCTGGAGAAACCGAACTCGTCAGTGGCTGCAAAGGTATGAAAAGCGGGGCGTAGCTTGCCTGTGCGTGCTCAGAAAAGGTGCTACCTACATTCCAGAGAGGGTAATTTTCTTCCTTGTTTTGGTAAGACAGAATACAGTGTGGCTACACAGATAGTGAAAAATCCTTTCCGAAATCTTATTTGGGCAATTATAGTTATTCTTCCTTGCAATGTCATCAAATGGTATTACCCTTTCATAAATATTATCATGTGTAGGAAGAAGCCTGGCCACATAGCGTGAGAGAGAGTTCTGGTTTCCCTGGTGCTGTCTATATGGTGTTGCTGGCGTGAAGGCTGAGGAGAGAGCCCCAGCTCAGACCCCTCAGCCAGAGTCTGGCAGAAGACCAGGGCCTGGCCTCCATCGAGAATAAAGGGAAATGTGCTGTCGTTGGAATTAGAGGAGGTGCCTCTTGGCCTGGTTCTGTGGAGGTTCAGGGAAGAGGAGAGGGTGGGCCTGTGTAGCTCAGAGCTGGGGATGCGTACATGAGGAAGGGACTGTTTTATTAAGCTGTGTGAGGAATGAGTCAATGCCCAGAGTATGTCCATTGACCTTGTGAGGGCTCCTCTAACAATGCTATTTCTGACTGTTGGTGCATAATTGTTTCACAACTGAGGTATTACCATATCTCAGAGTCCATCAAGTATTTGCTTAAAGTGAAGGTCAATTCATATTTTCCAGTGCATTTATCTAAATCTCAGAGTAAATTTTTGTCACTAATTCTAGCATGTAATTCAACTGCATGCTTCTGTTTATCTAATTTTATCGAAAGCTTTCGGGGTTAGCTCAAACCAATTTTCATTCCATATATTTCGTTCTATATTACAGTATGAATGATAAGTAAAAAGTCAAAAGAGCCATCTTTGGCTGCAGGAGCATAGTATCGATGTTTTGTGCTTAATAGATGAAAATGGAGAAGGGAAGAGTGTATCATCATAGGAATTCTTTTGATTACTTACAGTTTCTTCAAATCTCCTCCTTCTTATAAACAGTAATTATTATAGAAATATGATAGACCATATGGGACTTTTGACCAAAAATTAAGGTTCTAAATGATAATGGACAACACATAAATAATGTAAATAATCAGCTAATGCAGATGATCATGCAGCTGCTCCTTACACTGTTCAGTTTTGTTTCTGGTTGACTTCTAAAGGCACTTTACCTTCCAGCCAGCAGGTGCCCCTAGGTGAAATAAAATGTATTTCTGTTGTACGTAATGGAGAAATGCATATTTTGTGGCAAATGGAGGATTTCAACTAGGTTTTTTGTAGTTATAAATAATTTGTTTGCTTTCGTTTTATCTGTAAGAAGGAAATAGATACGCCCCATTTGCGGGTTTTGATTGAGAAAGGCTTGATATCAGGTTCCTTCTGATATCAAGTGTTTGGTTACATATTTGAGTTACTACTTAAAAATATGGAGTGAATTTTGAAAGTGAATGAGACACGGATTTAAGTGGGTATTGTGGGTGTTAAATGAATTCTTTGAAGCCTTTAGGCAACTGAAGAATAAATCGTTTTTCCGTCAAAAGTTCCAGAGGAAGTTAGCTAACTATGTAAAAATAAAGCAGCTAAATCAAAGAAAATTTGAAAGGTTAATGTGGTTTATTTGTTCATAACAATGTTATTAACATATATCTAAAGTTAAGTCATAGAAGAAATTTTAAATATGTGTGTATTTTTTCTGAAGAATTTCTAGTAAAGATAGAATAGGGACAATAATCTGACTTCCCAGACAAGGAAGTTCATTTAATCTGTAAATTTTAGAAGTAGTAGCCACCTTGATCTCTAAGAAGGTAATGATGACAATGGCCTGTTGTTACAGTATACCATTGTATGCCCCTATGCATCGGATTATTTAAGGTTCCTTCAAATAATGTATATATATAGAGAGAGAGATAAGGTATCTGCCTACAAACTATACTAGCAGCCAGTGACACTGGTTGTGGATGAAAATTTTATGTAGCTATAAACAGTAAATTTGTGTCCAAATTATTAATCAAGTTAAGTGAATCTTTGCTACCTTTAGTAGAGTCTTTACTAAATTTTCATAAAGGATTTGTGTTTGTTTATTTAAACGTCTACATTTTCCTCCCTGTTTGAATGGTGAAATATTATGGAAATTATTTACATTTGATTATATAGTAGTTTAGTGAAAGTATTGTTCATTTGTCTGAGATTTAGAGCCTTTTAAAAATAGCTCTGTATGATGTCTTCTATAAACCACTACCTTTTCCTGTACTCTTCTCATGTCATAAAACTTGATTTTTTTCTGGAATAATTCTTGGTGAGCGGCATGAATGCTAATGTAGGTATGTGTGAATAGTATTTTCACAACTTAAAAACAAGGATGTTTATTACAGCTGCAATAGGGTGACGTTCTAGCCCTCACCATTTACTTTATGTTATGGGTATATCAGGCTCCTTCATATGCTGTCAAGCTCTTGTGTAACGATGACGGGAATCTATGTGTTCATCCTTACTTGCTTAGGAGGTAAGGTATTTTAGGGGGAGAATATCAGTTTACTTTGCCTTTTCAATTATTGCGTATTCAGTTTGGTAATTTAGTTGAGCATATGCTCTATCTGTACTATACACGTTAAAGTAGACACTCAGATACTCCCTTCTCTCCAGAATTTAAAAAATATTCTCTTATACTAAACCAGGATTTCGTATCATTGAAAATATCTGGTTTTCTTTCCTTTGTTTTTTCTATACTTTATAATTTATCTATAATATTTCTGTAATAAAGAAAGTCTAAAAGTTATAAGATTACTTGCCAAATACCTACCGAAGAAGGAAAAACTTGAGTCTTTCTATCAGATATTCCATAATAGATTGAAATATCTATTCTTTGATATGGAATAGATACTCCATAATCAATTAAGTGATAATTGTTCAGCCCATGCTATGTGTATCCACTATGATATACAAAATTATTGCAAGGCCCGTTGACCTATCATATTTTGTCTTTGGGTATGACCGTGACAGTAACAAATCAGCTCTTACCGAACATGATCCCTGGTGTCACATAAGGAGCCATTTCTATTAATTGAAAGTTGTGGTATATTAATAAATGGGGAGAGAAAACCAAAACAAGTCTTAACAATGTGGCATATTTGAAATGTCTATATTTAACAGATTAACATTTCCGTGCATACACACAAGACCATAATATAATCATACTTTTCAAAATATGACGACAGGTAATAGAAATTGTTATTTCTTAGTTCTCTGGGCATGGTATGATATGGTTACGGAACATAAGTATATATCTGAATGATGGACTTTGTCTTCTTTCTATCCTGTGAGTGTATCTTGGTGACTGTATATAGCCTCATATAGAGGTAATGTGCAAAGTTTAAATTGGAGGCAGTTCGTGAATGTGTGGCCCAGCAGAACGGGCCCAGGCTGTGGCTGGGACTCTCTGGGTTACCACGACATGGAATCTCTAGCTTTGGTGTGACTTTCACAGGAATATGCAAGGGGAGGAGAAGAGCTTAACTGGCTGCCAGTTTCCTGGGCAGTGAATTGGAATTAGACTTGATTCTGTACCTCTTCCAGGCCAGGGTACTTTAGTCAGTCTCTGGATTGGAAACATTTTCCTCTCTTTTCCTTGGCCTCTTCCCAAAGAAACTGCAGTAGCTATTCCCGTGTAAATATTGCATACAGTGACTTCAGTCTAAAAGGTGTTTAAAAGCATTAAGGGAAATGTGTCCTGTGGCATGCGGTGTTCTCAGCCTTTGGGGTGAGACAACATTAGGAAGTAGCACAGCCCACTTGAGATCTGAAAGAAACTAGATTCATGGGTGCCACACAGAGCCCTCACTCTGGATGTCTGAGCAAGGTCAAGAACAAAGGAACTCAGCTGGGTTTCAGGCAAACCCGAACAGGTGTGGCTGAGCCCTCTGAGGCAGGTCTCAACCTGGGAGCATAAGTGGGCGTGGTATGTGGACAGTGCCGGATGACAGGCTGACCTAAGTGTCAGGCCAGGGAATGAGGCTGTAAGCCACCCTTTTGGATAAGAACAGCAGAAGGCAACATCTGCAAAAACAAATTTCTATTCTTCCAAACCAGACAGAGCCACTCCGCAGCTTTGATGGGCAGCATACAGGGTCAAGTGAGGGCTTCCCACTGCTCAGTATCCTCATTTATCCATAGCTACTGCTTCCTCTTACATTTTTCCCCCCATTCTCCAATTCCTCCTCCTCCTTCTTCTCTCCCTCTTTCTCTCTCTCATCTTGTGTTAAGCCCATCTCCTCCCCTTGCATATTCCTGTGAAAGTCATACCAAAGCCAGAAATTCCATGTCGTGGTAACCCAGAGAGTTGTTCCAGCTACCGCTTGGGCCCATTCAGCTGGGCCACACATTCACAAACTGCCTCCAATTTAAATTTTGTGTCCTTAGGAAATGACTCTGTTTTAGCTTAAAGCAAGAAGGGAATGATTGACTAGAGAAATGTTTCTCCACTTTTTCTCATTAATAGCCCCCTAAAGAGAAAAACTAAGTCCAATTTAAATTCTCCCTAATGAGAAGAGAGAAACAAAATAGTGAGGAATAAGATGGACTAAGATTTTGCCGGGTAGGATGGTGTTCAGAGGAGCACAAATGATTGTAATATCTGAGTGTTTTCACCCTTCCCCGCTGGAACCAATTTTCTCCCCTTGGGGGCGCTATTGATCCCATTGAAAATGCATGGAACAGAGGGAAGGTGATGACCCTGTTTCTTGCCTGCATCTCATTTCCGCTGCCATCCACCTGTTCATCATTGTTGGCATGGTACAACATAGCATCTAAAGCAAGCATTGGAAGGGCTGGGGAGACCTTAGTCATCCTTGAACCAAGGGGGCAGCTGGTGGTGACAGATGTATAGTCTATGCCTGCAGCTCTGGCTCCCTAGAGAGCCAGGGGTCAGAGTTATGAGTTTCCCAGAGGATGGAACCCATTTGGTTGCCCTACTGGTGACAACTCCTTGAGAGCCATACTCCCTCTTCCAACTAAATTAGATTATAGAACTTTCAAGCCGTGGAAATAGTAAATAGAAAGTAAAGCAGAACAAAACAAAAACTCCTGTGTACTCATCAAGGGGGAAAGAATGCATAACATTCTCATTCTATGTATAGCATATGGATCATAATCCTTTGTCTGAGAAAAAGAAGATATTGGAACAGAGCCATAAATGATTTCCTTATAGTTTAAGAAACAGAACTTTCAAATGTTGTGCTTATAGGTGTAGTATATTCAGTCAAGTGAACAACTCTGGCTATACAAGACTCTTCATTTAGCTTTCTGATGACTGCCTTAGTGATAAAAAAAAATAACAATAGCTATTAAAACCATAAATAGGCCAAAAAGAAGAAGTGATGCTGTGTGCCTACACACAAGTCTCCCTACATAGAGGCATCTCTCTGTGGTGTCACCTTATCTCGGGTTGGCAGTGGACTAATGAGCGTGACAATCACACTGTTTCTGTGTTGACTGTTTACCATTGTCCTTCTTTGCCTTTCCTTTTTGCATCCCAGCTGTACAGATTAAGCTGTTTTCGTTCTTCCAATAACATAGCATAAGAATTCAGAGGTGTTAACAGGAGATAGAGTTTAAAAGAACTTGGCCAGTCTGTGGAGGTTTAGCTTGGAGATGTGTCTTCCTTTCTCAAACTGTATCATCCATGCAGACTAGCGTGTCAAAAACCTGGAAGAAATAAGGTGTGCAAAATAAAATAGATAAGATAGAAAAAAATATTGGGTTTTGATTAAGATGTCTCAAATGTTCCATTCTTTATTGCAGTGGTCTTATTTCTGGATCTGTGCTTCTCTGCTTTCCTGGAAAGACCACCCTAAAAACTCACCACCCTGCTCTCTTAGCCATGTTTGAGCAGGGAGAGGAGGGCAAGAAGTTCATACAAAGCTCACACCCCACATCCCCTTACCCAGGGTGCCATAGGTCCTGGTTTTACAGAGATAGCCCTGGTTAATGCTTTGTGTCCCAGTCTAATTATTAATAGCATCTCTTTTCACTCTTAAAAGAAAGAGAGTGTACAATGAAGTATATGATCACCTTTCAAGAGAATATTTTTGGAAAAAAGAAATTACTCAAGAATTGTGCACTTTTCAGTTCCTTCTTGCTTCTTGGTTGCCTCTGAAGAGGGCCAGTCTTAATTTCCAAGCGGTTTTTCCATCTCTTTCGAAAAATCATTGGTTGCCATTAATATTAAAAGAAGACATTCAGATTCCTTTTAAGCTTGATTTTTTAAACCTCAATAAGTACAGTAATTTTCACTTTCAAAGTAAAAAACAACCACTAAAGAGTCGTTTTCTACAGTACTTAATGTTATTACAAAAGAGAGTACATTGGCAGTACTTAAATATTCTGGCTTTGAAAATCTATGTACACTGCTTTGGTTGTTAACAGATTTGTTTTCTTTATTTCAAGTGAGAGACTAGAAAGTGAATGATCTACTATTTTAGGTAAGCATAAGTATTATGAAGGAATGGTCACAATATTTAATACTCTCCACTTTAGAAGACTCTAGAAGGGTTTAAGTAATGTTTTTGATTAAGTGTTCTTATCTGAGCTTTATCTCTCATTAAAAAAGGAAGAAGAAAAACAAATACTTTCCAAGTGCTAAGAGTTTGTAAGAAAATTCCTGTGGTGCATATGCCTTAAACTCAGATAGCTTCCCCATTTGCTTACTGTTAAGCATTTATATTTTCTAGTGGGACTTTGATCTGAAAGTTCACCTAATAATTACATTAAATTGCTATGATTCCTCAAGGAGATTGTCTCATCCATATTTATTTACATCGTTACTGTTTAGCTTCCCACCCCCAATATGTTAGAGAGAATCTAGGTTATCCCTTAAAAGTGTTGATATATTGACAGTCATATTATGGATTAGTATTGTGATATGGTATACATAGCAGTTAGTTGCACTGGAACTGAACATGGCACTATTTTGAATGTCACTGATATTTTCCCTTTTACTAGTCACTTTTACATTTTACAGAAATATTTGGCCATACAGCATAAAATGAAATAATCTCTTCCCAGAGAACCTGTTAATATAAGATTGTTTGTTATAAAATGTTGAATTAGCCAGCTTTGATTATATATTTTACATACAAAATATTGAATATTTTATTGAATGTTAAAATATTGCATAAATTGAATCATCAAAAATAAAAAGCTTTGGGCACTTCATTTATTTTTAATTCCTCTACGCTTTCACCTTGTTCCACAAAAGAGGCAGCCTACTAGAAATACATATACTAATCATTCAAATAAGATAGCAAAAATAGAAAAGGAATTATTAATAAAAGCAAAAAACAGAACTAGAAGAAATAGATTTTAAATCACCACAGTAACACCAGGAAATCTTCATTTTTCACAAAATGTTTCAAACTATTTTCATTAAAAAAATGACAGCCTTATAGTTTTTAAATAGAATTTAAAACTCATAGACAAAATGTGTTTGTGATTAGAAAAACTTACCTGTCTGGCTCTAGTGAATATTTCTAACTGACCCAAAGTAAGAGGCATTCCTAACAGAGGTACTCTGTTTGTATAACCATGTGCATTGACCATTATGATTTTTTTTAAAAAAAAGATGCTTTCAAAATAATTAACAAGGTTGATTTCAAAAGAATTTTGATCAAAACTGGTTACATACTTTTAAAAAAGCTGCTAAAATACAATTCATGAAGTAACCATAGTTTACAACAGATTTTTTTGTTTGTTTTGGGCATTGATTTAGCATTGTTGGTTTTATTCTATTTGGGAATAACCCCAGAGTTTTATGGCATTCAACAATCTGTAATGAGCCAAGGCATAAATCTGCATTATGTATAATATAAGCTTATTGTGCAGGAGCTAGTGACTTTGATAGTGAGTGAGCTTAGCTGGCCACCCAGCACTGTCAGCTTAACCCAATTTGTTTTTTTCTCCTCATTGTGACATATACTAACTTTCATTAAATGTTCCTGTTTTTTTTACAGGGGAGATTATATGGTATAGTAGAGATTTATAAAGCTATCGGGACACATCCCTCATTAAAAATAGTCTATATATTCTAAAAGGTGATAGAAGTGTTTTAAGATGGTAGTCAGCCTGGAAATTATTCTTGCCTAACAGCTTTTTTGGTCATTAAAACCCTTTCTACCTCTGCAGTGGGACAGAGAAGGATAAAGGTGACCCCAGGCCACGACAGCCTGCATGTTCTACTTAACACATGGGCATTGGAGGGAAGCTGTACTTCCTGTATCCGTCAGCATCGTCCAGCCCTTCCCTGCCTTACTCTTTCCCCTATCTCCTGGACTGTAGTTGACGATGACTTTATAGTTTATAGTCAGAACATTGAAGGACTTGAGGAGACTGAAACTTCTCTGTAATTGCCATGCCAGCCTTAACACACACATAACCAATCTAGAATAAAGCAGCTATTCACGGATGAATGGGAACAGAGAAGTGTAGTAACCAGCACAGAGACAGGAAATAGAAAAGTCGAAGAGGAAGGTGTTTGCTTTAATCTCTCTAAAGCTTTTCTAGGAGCACTAAGAACTAACATCAGAACTATACCAGACTTTGCACCTATGTATTATTTATTTTTGGCTGTGTATATATCTAAGTTTAAGTTAACTCCTTAGCTAATGCATAAAATGAATGTATTTTTCCCCTTAAGTCACCCCCTTTAATGTCTTTAAAAAGCCTTAAGTAAAAGAATTCTTCTGGATATTACTAAGGACAGGTAGTTGAAGGAGAGAGATCCAACTGATGTTTGTAATCAAGTTTCTATGTCTAGGGCAGGCAAAGCAGGCAGCAGCAGGCCTCACTGAGGGGTAGCTGAACTAATCTGTTCGTGTGTGTGTGTGGGGGGGTGATACATGTTATTTATATATATTACCATCTCTCCATTAGAGCATGTTATATTATAAAGAACCCACCTGCAGAAAAAAATGCAATGAACTTCAGCATGTATTTGATAATTTAGAGTAGATACAACTTTGTCATCCAAACAAGACAGTTGGCCCATTCAGAGTATAAACTTTTGTGATAATCTGATCAGGCATGAAAATCCATTGGAAGTGTTGTAATGGTCCAAGAATAGAAGGAAGTGTTTTCATTGGTTTCTCAAGATTTTGTTTCAGGACGCTAGAGGTCATTGCCACCCTGGATTTCATGCTTTCACTTCTCTCTCGTTGAGTCACTCCTGACGCAACCATGAGTGTTGAATGCCACTTTAAATAGCTACCTCAAGCCTACGCCATGGTAGTGCCAAGGACGGCCAAGTAATCCCAGTGCAGCTCCAGATGGGGTTGCTTGGTTGCAGCGTCCTTCACTGCAACGAACCTCAGGATATTTGCACATGACAGGAAGAACTCCAGCCTGCAAGTCATTGCTTTAACTCTAAGCAATATAAAACCTAGAGTGCAATTTTGGATATTGAAGTGCAGTTGTCTTATCTGGTGTCGTCTAAGTCCTCAACCAAATGGATTCTTCAAATACAGATTTTTAAAAAATTTTTATTTTTGATTTTTTCTTGTTGATTTTCCCGAGTTCTAAGTAGATTCT
>NW_012154173.1:10480826-10510616 GCF_000956105.1 Propithecus coquereli | reverse complement strand
CTTTGTCATGCTATCAAATATTGTTCATTCTATTGTCAAACAAAAAGAAGACAAATTCTGTAAAATAATTTAAAGAGTTTTATTCTGAGTCAAATTTGAGGACCATGACCTGGAGCCACGCCCAAGAAATCTTGAGCAAGTGGATTCGCTGTGACTGGATTACAGTTTGGTTTTATACATTTGAAGGAGACAGGGATTACAGCTAAAGTCATAAATCAATACATGGGAGGCATACGTTGGTTTGGCCCAAAAGGTGGGCCATCTCAAAGTGGGGGCTTGAGAGTTATAGGTGGGTTTGAAGACTCTGACTTGTAATTGGTTAAGAATGAAGCTTCAAGTGTTTTAAGGAAGTCTGTTAATCAGAGACAAGCCACCAAATACATATTTGTTGTGTAAATTGAGGACCTGCAGGTTTGTCTTGCATAGCCTGAGCCCTGTTAATGAGTTACAAAGGATGTCTCCAAGAAGGGAGGGGGGATGATGAGGCATGTCTGACCTCCCTCTGCCTGGCAGGCAATTCAGTTTTAACTATCCCCTTGGCCAGGAGGGAGTCCATTCAGTCAACCAGTGAGGGGAAGCTTTAAGATTTTATTTTAGTTCACACTAACTATCAAACTATATGTCTGCACCCATTAACCATCCCTACTTTATCGCACCTGTCCCCGCTACCCTTCCTAGCCTCTGGTAATCATTCTACCCTCTGTCTCCGGGAGATCGATTGTTTTTAATATTCAAATATAGATTTTTTTTTAATATTCAAATTTTAGTTTACATCCTAGAGTTCAATCTGTCTCTGGCCACATTTTGTATCGGACCATCTAACTTGAACGTTGGTGTCAGAGCGTGTAGTTTTATCCAGAATTTAGTTGAATTGAAAAATAAATCATTGCCACTATCTATGAAGTACAACAACAGATATGTGCTGTGCTAAATTGATGTATTTCATTAACACAGTGGAAATTTTCACTTTGGGAAATGAGCAGAGGCCCTGCATAATATCCTTGAGGTGAGCAACCTGTTCCATTTCAGTGCAGTTTTTAGTTTCAAGGCAGAAAAACATTGGGTAGGTAATCTTGTTTTTTAAAAGGTGATAATTTGCTATACTACAGATGGAATGAACTACATATGCAGTGAAAGAAAATATGAAATAGTAGGCTAAAATCTAGGATAACACGAATTTGCCATTTCATATTTGCTATGTAAAAAAACTAGAACATTTTATTGTATTTCTTAAATGAATTCTGCAGGTATCAAAATTATTGTATTATGATGTAATTGCATCCTGAGTAATATTAAAATTCAAAGCAAAACTCTGTTTTAAGCACTGGTCTTTATTTTTCAAACTCTAGCTCCTGAGCCATTATAAATATTTTAAATTGCATGGAATGTCTACAAAGTGCTAATCAGACACACTTTTTTTCCCCAAAGTTTTATATGCAGATTAGCCTGAGGTAGCTTAAAGGTAGCAAACGGTTTTTGGATAGGCATATTTTAATAATATACCAGGTGTATTTATGTGTTTCAAGAAATAAATATTATATTTCAATTGAAAAAAGTTGTTTTTGACTCTGTTTACCCGTCTTTATTGTTTGGCAAATGCCAAAGCTTTAACGAACTTTTCTCCCATGCTGTACTTTGATGCATACATCTGAAAATGAGTGAGCGTGAAGATCACACGACAGGTCTCCCCTGTTTATCTCACCTGGCTGGGGTGGGATGGCCTCCTCATGTACTTTCAGTGCAGAAGAAGTTCTCCAAGGCACCATGTTGCCACCAGTGAGAACTTGAAAAATATCCAAATGTCTTTCTCATTGTACCACAACCCAAATAATGAAATGTCTTATTTCTTCCTTCGAGCCATTATTTTCTCTCTGCCTGGGGAGACTCAGCTCATCCTTAGCTCTTCTTCTTTCATACCTGCTTCTCAGCTCCTTCACTTGGGTCAGCCCTTCCAGAGAAATGCAGGAGAAAACCCTGTCCCACTGCCTGCTCCACACACAGCCCTGCTCAAGAGTCCTCCTCATCAGGGACTGCTTGGGTTCTACTTTATTGAACAACTATTGATTTTCCGTTGACTTTCTTTGGCTCCAGTCGGATTTCACATTTATTTTTATCTTGGTTGTAAATCTTCTCATGAGATGGTATCTACTTAAATTTCAACAAAATTGAATGTAGTAAAGAGTCCAAATTAGAGGAGCTACATAACCTCCCAGATCTGGACTTCATTTGATGTTTAACCTATAAAGCAGGCATGTGTTTTTCTTTATCCGAAAGCATCAGAAGCTGAGACTAGGTAGATTTTCTTTCCTCAGTTCTCTAAAGTCAGCCTCTAAACAATACTTTTCCACTCCCTTTGAGGGAAACTGAGTCTTTACCCTCTACCCTCCCTTCATCCGTCAACTCTGGCCGTGCAATTTAGGCTGGTTTACTTTCCACTCCCTCATAATAGCTGTCACTATCCCCAGAGTCGTCTGTTTTGAGCAGAAATTTAACTCTGGGGAAAGAGCCTGTGGTGAATTGATACCTGATCCAGTAACAGATGCTTTGCACAAGAATGTATTAGTTTCTGTCGTCAAAGTCCTCTGTGAGGCATAGCCACAACTTCCTAATATCATCATTGTTCTCACAGCCCTTACACTATTTTCTTATTCTGAGACCAGTTCTTTTCTAACAACACTGCTTTCCTCACAACCTGGGAAGAAAAGTGGAGATGTCCCCTGCGGTATCGGCTCATGAAGTGAAAGGCACATTCTCACATCTGCTAAATGATTAGTATGACCTTCTTGAAAGAACAGAGGGAAGGAATTTATATTGAGTATCTGCTGTGTGCCCCACACTGAGCTTGGGAATTTTCATGTTGACTCTTTTTCTGGGAGGTTGGGGGTGGGGACAGGATCTTGCTCTGTCACCTGGGCTAGAGTACACTGGTGTCATCATAGCTCACTGCAACCTCAAACTCCAGGGGCTGAAGTGATCCTCCTGCCTCAGCCTCCTAAGTAGCTGGGACTACAGGCACGTGCCACCATGCCTGGCTGATTTTTCTATTTTTTTGTAGAGACAGGGTTTTTAGCTCTTGCTCAGGCTGGTCTCGAACTCCTTGGCCTCAAGCAATCCTCCCACCTCAGCCTCCCAAAGTGCTAGGATTACAGGTGTGAGCCACTGCGCCCAGCCTAGAGTTGTTTTTAATGGGAGGTCAAATAGAACCCTAAAAGGGGCTCTGTCTGAGAGTCAGGACACCCGAATCCAGTCTGGATGACCTTCTACATCCCCTGCACCTTTCTGATTGGACTTCAGTGTTGTTCACACTGGTCTCAAACTCCTGGCCTCGAGTGATCTTCCTGCCTCAGTCTCCCAAAGTGCTAGGATTAGAGACATGAGCTACCACCCAGCCTTATGTTGGCTCTTTACAACGGAGGTAGGCAAACTTTTTCTGTAAAGGACCAGATAGTAAATATTTTCAGCTTTCTGGGCCATAGGGCTCTGTTGCAACTACTCAATTCTGCTGTTGTAGTGAGAAAGCAACTATATAAGCATTATATAAACAAATGGAAGTAGCTCGGTTCCAATAAAACTTGACAGTAAGCTGGATTTGGCCCAAGGGCCATAGTTTGCCAACCATTACTTTATATCAACCCTATGAGATGACATCGTTAATCCCATTGTAGAGATTAGAGAGTTGAAAATCAGAAATATCAAATTTGTACCTAGTGTCCCACACTAATGCCATGTTGACATTCCTATCTAGTCTATCCAAAGCCTGGCTTTCCCACAGTTCTTCCCATCCAGTTGTATTTATCATTCCTTTCCTATCATTGTTCTATAGTCCTGTCACTTCTCAATATTCACTGTAGGCTTTGGTTTATGACTTAAAATCATGTTCTGGCCGGGCGCGGTGGCTCACGCCTATAATCCTAGCTCTCTGGGAGGCCGAGGTGGGCGGATTGTTTGAGCTCAGGAGTTCGAAACCAGCCTGAGCAAGAGCGAGACCCCGTCTCTACTAAAAATACGAAAGAAATTAATCGGACAACTAAAAATACACAGAAAAAATTAGCCGGGCATGGTGGCACATGCCTGTAGTCCCAGCTACTCGGGAGGCTGAGGCAGAAGGATCGCTTGAGCCCAGGAGTTTGAGGTTGCTGTGAGCTAGGATGACGCCACAGCACTCTAGCCCGGGCAACACAGTGAGACTCTGTCTCAAAAAAAAAAAAAAAAATCATGTTCTGCCATAGCCACTTGCTATCCCGCAGGACAGTGACCAGTCATAAATTCCACCCGACATGTTCTTCATCTTGAACTCTATTAGCACGTGGATGAAACTACTCTGTATTTGGAATCTTGAACCCTGATTACAACCACTGAGCTTTCTTCCGTTTCCCACTAAATCTACACTTTGTCCCCATTGCAAGCTCTTTCACCTTTACTTATCCCATTCTTTTCCTACTGAGTTTGGACCACAGGACACACTGCTGTGGCCTAGACCTTGATCATCTCCTCCTTGAATTATTCTGGTAAGTCATCACCTGGACTTTCTCACTTCATTCTCTCCTGCACCCCAATTCTAATCCGTTCTCCATTTAGCCAACAGAATTACCCTTTCAGAATATGTCTCTGATGGGTCACTCCTGAACTAAAAACTGCAGTGTTTCCCCATTGCCTGCAGTCTAGTTCAAACTCCTTAGCATTGCATTTATGATCCCTCACAACCTCCTATCCAACCGCATGCCTTACCACTCCTCAAACACAGTGCTCCCATTGGTCCAACTGCCAGAGGTGCCTGAAGACAGGGCTCTGGCCTTACAGGTTGTTTACTGCACTCAGCAAGCAGCATTTCCACATGGCTATATCCATCCAGAGGGGACATCTTTGTTTCTAGTTTGTGCAAGGATGCCTTGTATGCCTTGTATTCTAGCTGCAGCTGCACCTGCACTCACCTGGCACAGTCACACCCCTGTGGCCACTGCTGCTTCCGTGACCTGGAACACACATTGCTCCTTCCCTGTCCTTCCTTGTGTCTCAGCTCACTTGTCACTCTTTTCTGACAGCTGTGTTTCTTCCCTGTGTTTCCCTAGTTCTCTTTCTTCATCCTCATAATCTAGTGATTCTGTCTGTGCCATGTTCAGTTCCTCAGCCAGGTTGTAGCCCTGGAGGGGCCAGACCACGTCTCTTACCTTCAATTCCTAGCTCAATTCCTGACACATACAGACACTCACTTACCTGCCTTGGAATGGCACGAAATAACAGCATGACTAAACGTTTCACAATATTTCTATTTCTCTGGGAAGATTAAACAACATAGATAGCAGCTGAACATCTCATCCTAGCGATTAGATCTCAGTAATGCTGGGTTTGTTTTCAATAGTTTAAGAAAGCCGGATATCTTATTGGTTTTGTTTTTGAAGTAGGCTGAGAGCCACAGATGTGGGTTTTACATTTTTACATTGTATAAATTCTCCATCTAGAATAGCAGTGTAGGCTGCTCTGTATGCCACAGAGTTTATGCAAAGAAAAGATCAGGTGCTGCTGACAGGCAAGCTCTCAGATGCTTTGCTTTGCTTGGGTTGCTCATTTGGTTACGGAATTGTAGATTCTGGGAGCTCTGTCGTAGGTAAAAGGTAGCCTTTGTGTGGAGGGCCGGAGGGAGCTTGATCTGACCTCCAGGGCACAGGTAGCCCCTCCTTGGCCTATGGCAGATGGTAGATCATTTCTTTATGTTCAGCCATCCACCTTTTGGAGGACCTTGGGCCCAAGTGGGGTTTGTGAAGCAGGCTCACTGTGCACTGGTTACTAACTTGTCTAAGTTCCATGAGACAGAATAACCCCATATACAGCAAGTTACATGTAGCGGTTTATTACTTACAGATAGGCAGCAAGGGGCAATAAATAGAAGCCTACGATTCAGGGCAAGCCACTCCCCCAGAGCTCAGAAAAGCTACCCAGGGTGGGTGGAGTCCTGTCTGTATGTGACCCTCTTGCACTGCAGCTGGGGGACTCCAGAAAGCATCCTGCCCTGGGTTTTGTGTCCTGGGGCCATGTGATTCCTTGGGCTAAGGCACCGAAGGGTATCCTGTTTATAGGGGTGACTGGAACAGAGCCCGAGCTGTTCTGGACAGTCCCTCCCTATCTCAGATGCTGCATTCCAAGGACATTCTACGGTTATTCTAGAGAACTGCAAACAAGAAAGGAGAAAGTGTGAGTTGGTACGAGGGCTTACCCATGGAACTGTCCTGCAGGGTTTTCCCCTTTCTCAGGAGAAGTCACAAATGTGGGTAAACCCAGGATTTGAATCAAGGTAGGCCTTTAATATGGTGTCTTTTAGGGAGATTTGGTGAGAGTCTGAAAATATAAATTTTTAACGGCATAATGTGAAAAAGAGAGATCAAGAATCTTTATTTTTACTACAAAAGGTAAAAGAAGCATCATAGTATCAACTCAGGGGAACTGGCTTTTATTATAAATCGAAAAGATACTTTTTAGAAACTTCTAGGTTGAGTTTTTATAGATAGAATATCCTTTTTGTCTCAAAAATGCTCATTATCAGCATGCCACTTGGTCAGTCATTAAGTATATTCAGATATTATTCTGATATTTCAGATAGTACTGATGTGATTTTTTTAATTTAGTTTTTCAGAAAGAGCCTCAGTCAACTCTTTTAAAATTCCCACTTAGGAAATGATTTTGACTTGTTTCAATTTAATAATTCATAAAATTATCATTTGAAGAGTTACTTTGTATATAAGAAACTTTTAAGCCTTATATACATCTTCTAAGAATTTTAATGAGGTAGTTGCTAAAAACCCTTTTTACTTGTTAAATCCTTTGACATTATTGTATCTCAGTTTTTGATGTTTTAGTAGTATCATATTATAATTTAATTCTTTCAAAATTGTGCTTCAAAAGCCAAAAAATACTGTCAAGTTAAAGTATGTTTTCAGTTTTGCTGTTAATTATTTGTGCACTGACCAAAGGAAAAGTAATCTTTAAAGAGATTACAAGATTATATGGGAGATGAAATTGATAGATATAAAATGATCAGAAAATATTCTTTGTATAAGCACATATTTGAGTAAACTTCTATTTGGCATAGTGTTTACCATTTTAGAGGTAGGATCTAATTATGTGAATTTTAACAGTAGCGAAAGCTTTGTGAATGAGACGAAATCAAGTAGGAAGAATAGAAAAATGTTTAGAGAAGAGGGAGAAAGCATACATAAAGGCAAAAAGAACAGGATTTAGGTGCCCGATGCATTCAAGGTCAGTGGTAGGAATCAGGCCAGAAGGCTCAGGGAAGGCCATGTACTGCCCTGGTTTGAGGCCTACCTGAGAGTCTGCACACACACAGAAGGTCACAGGTGCGTGAGGTTTGGCCTTGGCCTCGCAGGTGTCAGTTGCTGGTGGGAAGCTGCTAGGGAGGAGGGCAGCACAGTGGTGCAGGGTATAGGCTCAAGGGTAAGACAGACTTGGGATGGAAGGCTCATTCTGCTACTTAACCAACTTGGCAGCCTTGCTAAGCTTCAGATTCTCAGATGAATAGTGAAGAGGAAGCTAACAAGTACCTAATACAGTTATTGTGAGGATTAGATGATCTAGTTACCTGGATTCCTGGTACACAGGCACACCTAGAATAGATTGCATTACCATTATTACTAGACTAATTTATTCCGAACCATCACAAAGAGAAATGTATCCCATAAATATTTAGTATTCTTTTGTTGCAATTTCAGTGACCTTATTAGATTGCTAAGGACAACATCTGTGTAGAGGTAACAAACTATTTTCATCTTATTTTAAACTAAACCCTTTAAATAGCAGTTAATTAAATTGATGTTTATTGGTTTGTCCAAATTTTTATGAAAATGGTACTTTAGATAAATGGAACCTGAAATACAAATTAAAATTTAAATCTTAAACAGTCTTTTTTTTTTTTTGAAAATGGATCTTGTTAATGGAAAAAATGAAAATAAGAATGAACTGACCATTTCAAGGCTTGATTATAGTATAACATTTGTATTCAAATGTTCTGTTCTCCTGATAATCGCCATCATGTTAATCACCAATATTAATATAACTGCCTACAAGTTGAGCAGCTATAAATAGCTCTATTCTTGTTCACAAATGGTGACTTTGCCTTGAGAGAGGAAAGTGATCAGACTGTCACTTTGCACGTTCCAGTTGGGCTCCTTGTCTCATATTTCTTATCTAAGTATCTATTAGTAGAGTATGAAATTGAACACAGATCAATGATCTTCTAAAGCCCTGTCATTATGATGCATTAATGGTAATATGTCTGATTGCAAATAATTATTTGGCTCAGAAACAATTGGATTCAATGTAAACATAGTCTCAGCCATAAAATTGTTCATGCTGAACCACAAAAACTCCTGAGTTTGTTCAAAAATGCTATAATAACTAGGGAGTGGTTGGAAGAACACTGTTATTTATAGAAAATAACCAGGGTTTTTTATTTTATTTTGTTTTTTATTTTTTGTAGAAATGGAGTCTCACTGTGTTGCCCAGGTTGGTCTCAAACTCCTGGCCTTAAGTGATCCTCCCACTTCAGCCTTGCAAAGTGCTGGGATTACAGGTGTGAGTTACCGTGACCAGCCTGAAAAGAACCAGTTTTTATTTACTAGTTTTTCACAAAGAACCACATTTTCTGAATTTAAGATTGAGACAGGTATTTGGTACAGCGTTTGTTTCCTGATGTGTACATTTAAATAAAAATTATCTCACAATCAAAATTTTAGATTTTTTTTATTTAGATTAGCATAGATCGAAATAAAATCTTCTAGATCTTCTTGATTAAGAACGTGAATTACCAGGTCTCATTTCCCCAATTATTTAAAACAGCTTACAGAGATGTATAACATGACAGGATAATAAATGACTGAGTTGATTGCGGTTAGAGAGATAGACCAGATAAACTAGGTAAAAAGATGAACTGGGTAAATGGAGAGATAAACTAGATAGATAGGTAGGTAACAGGGAAATATGGGCAGGAAAATAAAGAGAAATCTGGGAGACTGGCATGTAACAAATTCATGACACAAATGCTACTATAGTTGGTAGGAGATGACAAAGCATTCTAAAAGCAAATGGCAAAACATAAATAAAAAGAATAAGATTCCACAAAATCTGGATTTTTCAGGCAGGGCATATGGTCCTTTGCTAAGTAGGGTCCTTTGGAAAGAGAGGAGGTGTTTATGGTCAGCTCTTCAGATGACTATTCATTTCTTGAACAAATATTTACTGAATACCCAGCACTGTTTCTGAACAGAAGAGAAGAGACAAGACTCTCCACCACCATGGAATTTATATTCCAGAGTAGGGAGATGGATAATACACAAAATATATAATGAATATATATATGTGTGCATATATGTATAACATATTAAAAAGAAATCAATGATATGGGGGAAAATAAAGTAAGACACAAGGTTAGAGAGTGCCTGGGAGCTGGGAGTTCCATTTTTTTTGTTGTTTTTTGGACAAGGTCCCACTGTTGCCCCAGGCTGGAGTGTGCAGTGTTGTCATCCTAGCTTACTGCAATCTCCAACTCCTGGGCTCAAGCGATCCTCCTGCCCCAGCCTCCCCAGTAGCTGGGACTACAGGCATGCACCACCATGCTTGGCTAATTTTTCTATTTTTTGTAGAGACAGGATCTCATTCTTGCTCAGGCTAGTCTCAAATTCCTGGCCTCAAGCAATCCTCCCGCCTCGGCTTCCCAGAGTGCTAGGATCACAGACGTGAGCCATCAGACCCAGCATGTTAGTTTCATTTTAAATAGGCTGTCCGGGGTAGGTGTCACTGACGAGTTCATTTTTGAGCAGACTTCTGAAGAAGTGAAGGGGCCCTGCAGACGTAGAGGGAGAGTCCTGACAAAGGTGGAAGCATGCCTGGGGGCAGTGTTTCTCACCTGGGCACATTCTGTCCTTCAGGGAACGTTGGCAATATCAGAAGTTTTTGATTTTCAGTTTGAGGTTAGGGGGTTGAAGGAGCTCAGGAAATTTGACCCCAAAATATGACTCCTTGTATAAAGAGTATTTTGAATTACGGGCCCTTAGAGATCAAAAGACGTTGGAAGGGGCTTTCTCTCTACCTGCATAAAACCAGAGGGATCCATCAAAAAGGACACTTGCCTTTTATTCCCCTCCCTGTTTTCTCAATATATTGCAGGAAAGAAGATTAAGAATGCAACCAGACCTGATCCAAACCATTTTAAAGATAATACCTGTGTCTCAGGTTGATTTAATTTTCCAAGAGAATCATTTACAAGTCAGTCTGTTTCCCCTCATCCATTCATTCTCCCAAGTATCTGTTCATCCTCCCTAGTAACCATTTATTTATTACCTATATTCCTGATCTCCCCCTCCCCTCTAAAGGAGGGTATATAAACTTCTGGACACCATTGGGAAATCAGGTAATCACTCTGTGATTCTCCTCATGAGCATGTGAGTTGATCTTTCAGCAAATGTTCTAGGGCAAAGGGGAAGCCTCCCCTCACCCCACGGGGTGCTGCTGTTATTTAGAGGGCGGACGCCAGGAATGCTACTAAACATCTCACAGTGCGCAGGGCAGCCTGCCACAGCAAAGAACTTTTTAGTCTAAAATATCGGTAGTGCCAAGGTTGAGAAGCCATGGTCTCCTGCAAGGAGCAGTGGTGTCACCCAGGGGACAGGGCAAGGAGGCGGGGGCGGGACAGCAGGTGTAGCAGGAGATGAGCTCACAGACTTCAAGGGGGTCCAGAGCCTGTAGCACCTCAGAAGCTCTTACCTGGGCTTTTGTCTTTTTTTCTGAAAGATAATGGGAACCACAGCTAGTTCTGAGCAGTGGTGATCTGATCCACGTTGTAACGGGCTCACCCCAACTGCTGTGTTGAAAATAGACTTTGGTGAGGGGAAAAGATGAAGCTGGAGACTATCGTAATAATTCTGGACAGAGAATGAATCCTGTTAAATAGTAAAACTATAGGATGAATGAGTGTATTATTTATTCAATAAAAAATCATCCAGAATATTTACATTTTGTGTCTTTCATCTTAAAACTGGAGTTTAAGGGCATATTGTCTTAGTTACCCATGTTTTTTTTTTAATTATGGGGAAAAATGTTATTTGTCAAAATTTAGGTTTCAACAGTTACAGTAGTAGAATATCTCAAAAAGCCAAAACCAAAACTAAAAACACCTCTTTCTGAAGTATAAACCAGTTTAAGAATGCCATAGTGGTAGATTTGTCTTCGCCAATCCTCATAATTAATTAGTCTTGCTTAGTGCTATCTAAAAAAAAGAAAGAAACATTTAGAAAAACAATAAAACCAGATACAGACAAATCTAGATCCCTTTTGGTTTATCTAAAGAGGATTTTTTTTTTTTTTTAACAAAGTCAATCAGAGAAGACAAATAGGATTTTTTTTTTTTTTTTTTTAACAAAGTCAATCAGAGAAGACAAATAGGAAAATACAAGTAAAGGAAAAGACAGATCCAGACACAGATAAACAGTAGGGACCCCATGAAAGCAGGACAATCCAAAATCGAGGAAAGGCCGTGGACCTGATTTGGTGCCTGGAAGGGAGGCGGGAGGCAGAGCTGACACTCCTGATGGCCTTTTCCCACCTCAGCTCCCTAGAGCTAATCCATTTAAATAAAGGATGCAGTCTTTCTTGTTATTTGAATGTGTAATAGAGAAAGAACATTTTATATCTCTTACCTTATTCTATTTCCTTAACTATAAATAGCAGTAATGATTTACAGGAAGTGAAAAAATATTTTTAAAAATGTAGACCAAGTTCCACCCAATGATAATATTATAAACCACTACTGGTGCCCTATACAGGATCATGGACTGTCTGGCAGGACAGCCACAGCAAATGTCTTTGTAATCTCGATTCACTGGGCAAGTCCAATATTGCTGTGCCTACTGCATGAAAAAGACATGGTCTTATACATTTTTAATGTTTAAAATGGTGGAACACAATTTGGTATTTGCCATTGACAAAAACTATCATCTGGAGCCCAGATTTGGAGCTGTAAAGAAAAAGGGGGAAAAAAACCCAAACAAAAACCCCTTTACCCCTCTATCCACATCTCTCTTGGCTTCCTTAGTCCCTAATCCGGATTATTTCAAGGAGCCTGAGGTGGTTCAGAGGAGGCCCCTGAAGCCCCCCTTGCAAATCATGGCTCTGAGACTCTGCCAGTAACACAGACACTCCAGTGCTTTAGGCTTCTCGTCTCTAACATAGGGTGTCCCAGGCACAGGGTCTTGCTGAGGATTGAATGGCTTAATGCATGCCACGTGGCTTGGCATAATACCTGGCAAACAGTGAGCACCAAATGAGAGGGTGTGCTCGGGGTGTTATTATTCGTTTCTGTCCCTACCCAAGTGGCAGAGTATAGGCAGGATACGCAATAAGCTCTGTAAACAACTCCCAAGTAACATGGAGAAAAGTTGCAAGCGATTATCTAGGAATTGTTCATAATACATAAATTGATAAAATTTTCTTTTAAGAAATCATCATCATTTCTTCTTAAATGCATTTTTGTGACTATGTATTCATTTCCTCAGTTAGATCTTAAGCCCCTTAGGGGCTGAAACTCCTGTTTTATTTTCTTTCTCTCTAATATTCAAATCATTGTTATAGCATGTTGCAAAACATCAAGTATGTGATCAAGTATTAATAAATGCTTAGTGCTTGAATGTTTTCTTTAAAGACAGAAGTTATTCAATGGTGAAAAAAAGAAAAAAAAACCCTTAAGATTTTACATATGAATGATTATGACAAAATACGATTTTTTTGGTAACAGAGATCTATTTAGTTTTTCTGAGCAGGTTTGGAAAATACCTTATTTCAGCCAAATAATGGCAGCTGACATTTGTTTGAATTTGTCATTTGATATTTTTTAAATCTGTATTTTCAAAAAAGAAAGGAAACTGACAGTTTGAAAGACAGTAGTTTGAAATATTTAAAAGGGTATGGCATTTCTGTCTAGTCAGATCTCTTCCAAAAATTAGTTGCTATTTCTTATGTTCTCTCTCACTCTAAGTAGACTCTTATTAACCCGCCAGCATTCCTGAAAAGTGACATACTGATGTTTCTCCATGTGGAGGGGAAAAAATGTCCACACTGCCAGATGCTTTGGGCTTACCAGAATGAACTCCTACATTTCCATACCCTATCCTCTAACTGCAGAAAAGCAAAACTTCTGCAAAATTTACTGCTTAGAAATATGTGAGACTGGTTACCAATGTAGAACCCATTACTGCGTTTCAACTTTACCTGAAAGACTGTCTCTGAGGACTGAAAAGATTCCATTTATAGCCACTTTTTTATTGTTGAGGTTTTAAATGGAGTTCCTGGTGGTAGTTAAATTAGGATTTCTCTATTGTATACATCAGCTCTAAGATAATTGAATTAGTTCACCCAAAAGACAATAAAATTTATCAGTCGAAGTCGTTTTTGAAACAAGTGTGTTGAACGTTTTACAATTTCTGTACTTAGTCACAGAGGGGAAAAAAAACCTTAAAAGAAAAGAACTAAGGAAATCGAGGAGCGTGGTGGCGTGCTAGTGTGGAGGGATGAGATGTCTGAGAAAGACAAGCATTAATTGTTTTCCGTAATACTTTTCACGTTACCTTATTTCAGCCGTACAATCATCCCGTGAGTTGGGTGTTCTCCTTCTTACTTTTGAGGATGAAGAACTAAAGCTCAGAGAGGTTAAGTAACAAAACTAGGGGCATTTTCACACTTCAAATTCTGGTCTGAGTAATTCATCAGCCACGCTGTCCAGGCATTGTAAATAATCCTTGAAAAAAGCAAACTGCAGTCAACGATTCAACTACATCACATTTATCAAAAGCCCCCTCAATTCCTGAGAACGCAGTCACTTCCAGAGGTCATTTATTTAATTTTCTAGCCATCAGAAAATACCACCCTTAAACCCTACAGAGTGGATAGCATATATTATCCTCTCACAGGTTGCTAGGTCCTCTCAGTCCTGGTGTTAGCATCCCTGAGTTCTTTATTAAAATATGACCTAGGGAAAGCAAAGATGAAATCTTAAATTTCTGTTTGACTAAGTACGACAGTGCATTGCCATCAAGAAAGAAACAGTTCTTAATTTTTTTTTCCTGGAATTTACTCAATATGTACAGCCTGGACAGTGAAGAAGTAACAAATCTTGACTTTGTAACCTCGAAAACAGTTCTTCAAACTGTGGCTGCTTTAGAACCTTGTTCTTGTTTTGCACGGCTTTTCACACTGAATGACAATCCGCCTGAGTCAGCTTGTCCCCTTCAGGAGACTGAAAGCTTCCTGAAGACAGGGATTATATCTTTTAGCTCATTATTTCCAGCTCCTGGCACGTTGACAAGAACATGGTAGGTTCTCTGTAAACAGTAGCTCAGTGAAAGAATGAATGAATGAGTTTGTTACGTCTACATACCCTTACATCGTTTTTAGTATAAATATTGAAAATGTAAACTCCATAATGGATGAAATTTTATTTTTAAGTCACTTTTTATTTGTTAAAGTTGTTGCAACATCTTGATTACATGAAGAAAAATAGGGTCAAATATTCCTTTTTATTGGGCATGCATACACGAGCTAGAGCCAGAGTTAACTTTATTAAAATGATTCATTGACAGTCCAAAAGAGAATGGATTTTAATATCCACCCAAATTCAAGGAAAAAGGTTACTGTTATGCCTGTATGCACTGTTTTTGTGGAACACATTTACTGAAAAGCCATTTTCCTGGTTTTTGGACTGGAACAGAACTGGCTCTGGAAACGTGGTCACAGCATTCAAACCTGAAAGTTCTATCTTCCTCATAAATTTTTATAATGGCTCACTTTATAGTTTCATGATTTTTAATTTCTAAGTTTTCTTCCAGTCTGAGGTTTCTGAGACTCTCTTTCTTCACCTTAAAAGAGACTCTTGGCCGGGTGCGGTGGCTCACGCCTGTAATCCTAGCACTCTGGGAGGCTGAGGTAGGAGGATTGCTCAAGGTCAGGAGTTCGAGACCAGCCTGAGCAAGAGTGAGACCCCCGTCTCTACTAAAAATAGAAAGAAATTAGGTGGACAATTAAAAAATATATATAGAAAAAAAATTAGCCGGGCCTGGTGACACGTGCCTGTAGTCCCAGCTACTCGGGAGGCTGAGGCAGGAGCATTGCTTGAGTTCAGGAGTTTGAGGTTGCTGTGAGCTAAGCTGATGCCACGGCACTCTAGCCCAGGCAACAGAGTGAAACTCTGTCTCAAAAAAAAAAAGAGACTCTTGAATATCGTTCATGTGCTAACATGGACCGTGGGAACAATGATAACACCCAACATTTAATGAGTACTTACTTTATACTAGACACTATTCTGAGCACTCCAGGGGATTAGTCTTCACAACGAGCCTATGAGATTAGTACTTTTTTCATCCCCTTTTACAGGAGAGAGAACAGAGACACAGACAAATTAAGAAACATGCCCTGAGTTGCACAGTTGGTAAGTGGCCAAGCTGGGGATGGAATCCATAGTCTGATTCCAGATTCTGTGGGCTGCATCGCTGTGCACACTGCTTTACTCAGAGGGAGCAGTATGAAAACATGAAGAAAATATACCAAGCAGAAGAGGACATTAGAAAGGAGAGGTAGTTAAACCGAACAGTCAACCAGGGCCTGCACCAACCGTTTATTTCTTATAGGCCAAAGCAGTATTAGGTGACCCCAAACGTGTGTGTGTAGAGTGCTGCTTCCTCAGAACATACAGCATGGATGAAGGCAAATAAATAAATTAGTTTGAATCACTTAGAAGGTTTATTTGTAATTTTGGACTGTGTGTCAATTGTCTGCTTTGAGTCAAAGTTTGTGATGTGGAGAAATTTTGAAGATACATGTATTTAGCTTGTCAACACACTCTTTCCTTTTAGTTCAGTACGAAAGTTAGAATGGTAGATCTCAAGAGGAGTGGTATCTCTCTATAAAGAGGCAGTGTGTGTGTGGGGGGTCTCAGTGATTGTGGCATTATTAGCACTTAGTTACATGGAAACTGGGATCCTCTGCCTCCTGCTTTGCTTGCAGCCATCCCACAGAAGGAGGAATTGATAGAGTTGAAAAATCTGTCTTTTTATCTCAACCTAGAACCTAATTCTGGCAACATGTTTTTAACCACAGTTTTAATAAACATCGAATTTTTCAGGAATGCAATAAAAGTGTAAACCTAAGGACAATTCTACTTTCTTTTGCACTGATTTTACAGGGATGTTAAACATTTCTGCAAATCACAAATTGGTTCCTACACTGCTCATGGTATTTGAGTCCCTAACAACACAAGTTTGCAGATATTGCTTTTATGGTGATTATACAACTAAAGGAAGGCATGTGATCAGTTTGTTCTGGTTGGCTAGCCTGAGCATTTCCATTGTAGAAATACAAGTTACTTTATTATAAATTATTTTCCTTTTATCTTTTATATTAGTTAGGCTCTTATAATGATTTTTTAAAAAGGTTATATGTAGGTTAGCAATGAATTTCATTTCAATATAGTAAGAGAGGCCACATAAAATGATGTGTTTCAAAGGAGGTACTGTGAGTGATAGAATGGAGACTCCCTTGGTTAAATTCCATTTGGAGCCATAAACACTCAGAGTCATTAATTTTACTCTTCCAAATCTTATAGCAGTTTTAACTATAGGTAATTTAATCACTTCAAAATTATTTCCCTTTTAGGTACCATGTGGTACAATTAAGATACATATATATACACACACATACCATCTACCTGGTTTTTAATTTGTTTGAATTTCACTAAAACCAAAAGCAAAACAAGAATGGAGATGTCTTCCTGAGATAGTTCTCTCATTTCCCTGCTGCTTTTATTTTTTCTTTTTAGCTCATCTCTGAAAGAACATTGGAATCAGAAAGGAGCTAATACCATTGAGCGAAAGGGCAAAGTTACTTCTTTTAAAAGAAAAGCTCATTTTTCACCATGGTAACCAGCATATCATATGACAAACACGCCACATGGCCCATGAAATATGAATCCTTTCAGAAATAAATTTCTATCAGAGCAAAATGAGCTCTCATATTAGTGTAGCAAGGACTAGAATAAGGTGACACCTTAGGTTGATTTGGGTCAAATTATTCCTGTGATGTCTTGTAGCGTTTTACTTGCAGTTTGCAAGAGATAATACTAGCATTTCATTTTTGAAAATGCTTAATGAAGGTGAACCATATGCTATGATAAATGCATTCTACTAAGTCCTAGAAACAGCACATTCCCATTTCCTATGAGTGTCGGGACCAAGAAAAAAACCTGGGATTCAGTCTTCATTCTGTTTCTCAGGATGTGTATTTTTAGGTGCTTATGTATTCAAGTTGAAACAAAAACAAAAGTTAAAAATTGCAGATGGGCATAGTATAACCACAGCCACTGCTCTTTCTTTTAATCATGGCAGCTAAAACCTTTGGTTCTGATTTAACTTTATGTATTTGACAAAGGACTAATAAGGTAAAGGAAGAGGAAAGCTTTCTATAAGAGTGCATCACATCTTGTAAGAGGTAAAAATGAAAATGTTTCACTCTACTTTTAAATATCCTTTACCCTTTTTGCTTGGAAACACCTTTTATTCAGTTCACCTTTTGTTCAGTCAGCTCTTTTTAGTTAACTTCTTTGAAAATCTCTTGTAATGGTAATACTTCCTAAGTGTACTTTCCCAATGCTAGGAAGCTTTATATTCAGTTGATCTAGTTTCTTAGGCATTCAGAGGTTTCATAGGTCCCTTAAGCCTCTGCATAGCTTCAGATCCAATGACTCAAATAATTACAGATTTCTATAGCCAGACTCTGATCTACTCCTTTCAGGGCATCCGATGGGATGTTAATAGTTTTGGATCTACATGGTTTTTTAAATAAATATATCAATCAACCTAAGATACCTTGATAGTCTGGGACTTAGCTGGAAGTTGATGGGTGTATAGAACAGGTGGACTTCTTTCAGAAGTAATAGAAAATTAAATATGCCACCTATTATGGAAGTGGAAATTATTTATTCTGGTAATACTAAGGGCAAAACCATAGAATTCCATGATATGTTTAGTTATCACTGAAGAAAAAAATGAGGAGTTATATTTCTATTTCTGAATCCCATTCCTTATCCTCCCCAAATTTTCCTGTTTGCATAAGACTTGAATTCTCAAGATTTTAAGGACAGGATGCAAGGAAGACAAGATTCTTATACATACTACAGAAAATTCACTAAAGGGTAATCAGAGCAGACTACCAATGGGTTGAAGATCATAGTCATATCTCATTCAACTTTGGATCCTTTGTAGGTGGCATGGGTCTTAGTAGACACTCAGTAGATATTTGATCAACTTAAATTATTTCAGTTATTATTTTATGCAAACCTTTTCATTTATAATCTTAGCCTTTTGAATTATAAGAATAGTATCAGTGAAAATAATCTTACATAAATTTATATAACTAAGAACTAGATAATCTCTTGAAATGAATATTTATCTACATAAAGTATACATCCAAAAGTTAAAGCATAAGAAATTTACATTTTGGCTTGGGAGATTCACATTATTATTGAATTATGCTATGTCCATCTGCTCAAGTACTGGATATATTTAGGCTCTTGTGAGCCAAATTGAAAGATTCAATGGATTATTCATCTGCTTCATGCTCTGATACATAGAAACCCTCTGATTTGTAAATTTTACCCAAAAGTCTTCTTCTCTCTTTGTTTCATGATAAGGAAATTATGAAATCCATACTTGTGTTGAGAATGACTTTGTGATTTTTTTCTTCACTCTAAAAGAGAGAAAATGGAGTTAAATATATTATAGTAGTGTGAGTGTTTGCACTGATGCTGGATTTGAGAAAGACTTTCCTTTTTTTTAACCTAATATCTCAAACAATGCATAAGTATATATTTGCATGTTGTAGGGGTTAGTTGAAAGTAATTAGGACTTGGGGTAAAAAAATAGAAAAATGATTTAAGGGGGACATAATTATCAACTTAAATGTGTGGGGGTGTGTATGTGTAAGTGGTTCCTTTCTGGATGCAAAGTCTACCTAAAATTGTGTAGTCATTAGGGCTGTTCACAAATATTTCTTCATGTGAGCCATGGCCATGTGATTGGCACTGGCCAGTGAAATGTGAATATTGTAGTGATTAACACTTCTGGGCAGACAATTTAAGAATCAGTGTGCAATTTGCACGTTTCCTTTTTCTTGGTGAATACGGAAGTGCATGTTGAGATGGGTCTTCCATCAGCCAGAGTTTCTCAGTGACTCTGTGGAGTGGGCACCCTGATGGTCCATGTCACACCTATGCATTGAGAGTTAGAGACTTTTGTATTTTAAACTTCTGAGATTTGGGGTTTTTTTGTTGTTATAGCAGCATAACTTAAACAAACATACCTCAGCAAAACCTAAAATATCCATATAGATCATTTTTGCCTTGTCCCCCTCAAGAGAAATGCAGGTTTGTTTGGTATAAGCATTTGTAAGAGAATCTAAGGGAGTAAAAATAAATAAAAGCCTTTTTGAATTTGAGTGACTTTGAAATTTGTAGACTTTTATTTTAGGTTTCTTTTGTAAAGTTGTCAGAAGAGAAAACAACATGTAAAAGGAAGTTTGCTTTATTACATTGAGTATTTGTCATGCTTAATAGTTGGTGGTTGTAATTTAAATTAGAAAATAACGACCGACTGTATTTAGTATTCATGGTTGTTTGTCGACATCTTTTAAAGTGTGTGTGATATTTACATTTAGAAAGATGTATTGAGCCCTAAATATTTGTGTGGAGAGAAGTACTTTAAACTGAAAAATATCTATAAAAGAAATAGGACTTGGCCGGCGCGGTGGCTCACGCCTGTAATCCTAGCTCTCTGGAGGCCGAGGCGGGCGGATTGTTTGAGCTCAGGAGTTTGAAACCAGCCTGAGCAAGAGCGAGATTCCGTCTCTACTAAAAATAGAAAGAAATTAATCGGGCAACTAAAAATATATATAGAAAAAATTAGCCGGGCATGGTGGCGCATGCCTGTAGTCCCAGCTACTTGGGAGGCTGAGGCAGGAGGATCGCTTGAGCCCAGGAGTTTGAGGTTGCTGTGAGCTAGGCTGACGCCACGGCACTCTAGCCCGGGCAACACAGTGAGACTCTGTCTCAAAAAATAAATAAATAAATAAAAAATAAAAAAAAGAAATAGGACTTATGGAAAGAGTTGCATTAAATTCTTTGAGTCCTTCAGGTACACTGGTTTTTGTTTTGGAATCTGTAGACACATTACTTGAAGATGTGTTGGCACCCCTCTTTGGCTATGGGGGTCTTAAGCAGCTAAAGTGAAAGGTGTTAAAAATTCAATTCATTGGGGAAAAAGACAGGCTTTTAAAGAATGTGCCACTACTGGGATGGGTGTTAAGAAAACTAGTGTATCTACTTTTCTCTCTTATTTCTGTTTTAATTCCTGAGCACCTCTGGGGAAATAGGAACTCGTGTGAGATCCAGGCTGGGCTTTGATCTCCCCTTTCTCATTTTATGACCCTTTGGGAGGCTGTGTCAGATGTGGGACCACAGGGATTAGAGACCACTTCAGGGGGTGGGTGAATTTCCAACAACCGCTTCCTGATCCGGAACCATAATCTGCTGCCATGGCTGAATTGATTTTGTGGTGATCAATTGTTAAGACCAGAGTTATAGAATCTGAAATTATTGAATCTCCTGGGTTATGGTTAATTTCATAAATATTGAATGAGCCAGAGTCTGCCAAATGGCTTTGCTCTGTTGGGCTCATAGGAAACAAAGTTGAACTTGTTCTTTTATTTTTTTTTCCCAGAATGAAGGGAAAAGAAAACTTCTATGTAGAACGTCAGTTAATACAACCCTTTCACTAAGTTTCAGTGAGGGTTGTTTTACTTACCTCTACACAAGAGTAATTAATTAAGCAAGATATTATGCCAGACACTGCAGGGGAGAGAAGGATGGGAAATCCTTCAATCTCAAGGAACAGAATCTAACTGAGGAAATTATATTCTAGTTCTACACTTCATCTTGAGACTGCATAGAGCTCACTGCCACTGATAGTTATGATAGCCTGCAAAAGGTTTGAAAGTAGAAATAAAAAGACAAAATGAGTTCCTTATTAAGAATTTAAGATGTTTTCAATTTTCAAAAAGTTAAAAATTTAACTCAAGAAGTAAAGCAATTTGCCCCTTCCCCCAAGCACTGCTATGCAACATCATTCAAGTGCATGTCCACCCTCCCCATTGTGTGGTCCAGGTCACTGAGCATATGTTTTCCAAACCAAACCGAATAAAATCAGGCGAAAGAATTTTTAAACTGCTTTGACTTGTGATGCATAGTCTTGGAGATGTGGCTGAGGCGGGGTGGGGGGAGGTGATATTTTAGATATATTTTGATAGTTATGGAAATAAGGAAGCAGAGTATGTTATTTTGGTAGCTGTAGCCTCTGCTTTTCTTTTGGTAATGACCAAAATTTCTAGATGAATGTGTCAGTAGAAAAGCTACACAAATTTCAGCAAGCTGTGTGTTCTCAGTGCAGCTGTACTTTTCTTTACCCGGGAGTGGTTGAGTCGGCAGCTCCGTCTTGGGAAACACAGGTAGTAAAAGAGCACAGACGCCCTTCATCCCTGCCCTGCATATTACTTATAAAATAATTTCTTTGGCTAAGTCACTTACTCTTTAAAAAAAAAATAGTTTTGATGCATTTGAATAAATAGTTTAAAATATAGCATAGTCAAAGTGCCAGATTAGAAAGTTAGAAAAAAAATTTTCTCAGTGTACTCACATTAGTCACAAGTGACAATGGACAAACACTTGAACAACAGAGGAGACAGAAAAATTACAGAAAGTTGGTACAAGAACAAACATCTCAGCAACTTGGGACCATTCAGTCTAAGGGAATTGTTCTTCACGCTTCCAAAGCCCTGGAGGGTGCTGCTATTTTATGGAACAGTGGTGCAGTCTGATCCCGTCACACACTGGGGAGTTGCCAACATCTTTCCATTAGCACCAACTCCAAACTCCTTCACAGAGCCCTTCCCGCACCCACCCCGCCCTGCAGCCTCTTCCTGCCCACCATCCTTTCTGCTCTGCTCCTGCCCTTCAACTCCCTCACGTGGGTCGTGTAACTCTTGCCTCTGGGTCTTCCCGTTTCTTCCCGAAGTCCCTCTTGCTAATTTGTACTCATACTTCAATTCTCATCTCGTGTGTCACTGGCTCTGAGAAGCCTTCAGGGATTAAAGTGACCCTACACTGTGTTCCCATAACATCCCATATTCCTGTATCTGGCCCATTCTATGTTATATTACAATTGCTTGTTTATGGTCTTAAGTAGGGTTAGTGAACTATGGCCCATGGACCAAATGCGGCTGCCACCTATTTGTGAAAATAAAATTTTAATGGAACATGCTTATTTCTATGGCTCCTTTAACACTACAGTGGCAGAGTTGACTAGTTGAGATAGAGATTGTATGTCCCCACAAAACCAAAAACATTTACTATCTGGGCTTTTACAGAAAAAAGTTTGCTGACTCCTAGTCTCAAGAACGATCGATGTGTCTACGTTGTTCACTGAAGCACTAATATTTAGCACAGTGTGTGTACAAAGTAGATGTTCTATCTATTTTGAAGGGATTAATTAGGAATAAATGCAAAGAAAGTGGCCAAGGAAAAATTAAGGTAATTATTCAGCATCGACCATGTGCTAAGCAATGTCCTAGGTGCATGACATGCACGCTTATGTGATCCTCACAGCGGCCCTGTGAAGAAGGTATTATGATGTCCAGCTTGCAGTTGAGATACGGAAGAGAAGATGAATAAATGATTTTCTTAAATGTTACAACGTAGGTAAACATGGCTCACCTGGAGTTTGACCTCAGATTTCCTTTGTAGTAAAGCACTCTAACATGGAGAGACTATACAATATTAATATATCATGGTAGTGAAGAGCAGCATCTGCCATTAGAATGTAAGATTTAAATCCTGGAACTCTGTGCCTCATTTTCGGTAGCTTTAAGAAGTTCTTTACCTCTCTGGTCTTTGTCTCCATATATCATAAACACAATGGTTTTAGTGTCTTATTGGCATGCTGAGAAGTTTAAATGAGATATTATGCCTAAAATGCTTTGAAGTGCTTGGCACATAGGAAGCTTTCAAGACAGCCTTGTCATTGTTATGTAAGGCTGCTTCAAAATCCTTGCTAATAGCTTCAGAATTTTCAAGAAATTCCCTTCCATTTATAACTTACATTTTACCTAATTTCAAAGAGGAATTTCAGTGGTGTTTTACCTTGTGTTCTATATATTCTATTTATAAAGGTAAGGAAGTGATTCAAGATATAGCTATATTAAAAGCAACACAAAGCATTATGTCTTATTTTCTGTGATGGACTAAAAAAAAAATCTGCTGTCACTCTTGGCATGAACTGTGTGCCTACTTTTTGGAATTTCCCAAATATCATACACATGTCAAAATGTAATGCCTGAATCAGCATGTGGTTTACTTCCTAAGGAGTTACTGCTGGGGTTATTGCCTCCACTTTTGGCCCCAACATTACAGGAGCACTGTGAGACAGCAACGTGCTTCCATTTTCTATTTCCTGAAGCTGGCACGTTTTCCTTTTTATATGTGACAATATCGAGCCACTGCACAAAGAAACAGGAAGTCTAGAATCTAATTACAGTTTTGGTTTTTGGTTTTTTGGTGGTGATGTTTTCAGTTAAAGCATCAGCATGTTATCAGGGAACCATAAGAAAGTTTCATGAACATTTTTTAAAAATGAAAATATGGCTACTCAAAGGAAATATCTTCAGCCTTGTAATACAGAAATTGGGTCTATGGCCATGCCACCCTGAGCACGCCTAATCCCGTCTGACCTCGGAAGCTAAGCAGGGTCGGGCCTGGTTAGGACTTGGATGGGCAGAAATTGGTTTTGCAGTCTTGCTTCAAATTTGTCCCACCTTCTTGGAAGTTAAACCTAACAGAGAGGGGGAATATTTTCTTCATCAAATCATTGTTAGAAGACAAATTAACTTTACTGAATAGATGAATAGAGTTTAGCTCTAGTGGTATAGTTAAGATTGTTTATTCTGGTCCCATATGGGAATACCAAGTTGCCCTGGATCTAGGCTTCTAGAATTCATCCCTAACTTTTGTCAGGCAGGAGGTCCCAACCCAAAAATGCTTAAAAAGGTACAAAAATGATGTTCTAGTCACAATGAATTCTGTAGTTTGGTATTAAAATTGTATTACTACTTATAAGGAAGGGCATCTGAAAATTTGTTAATTATTCTTTATATGTTTTAGTTAGCAAATTAAGAGGATTTCATTTAATGTTCTCTTAATTAGTCATAATTTTAACTCTCAGTGGGAGATGATGTACTTGAATTTCACCATTTTGTCAATTACATTGACCTTGTATTTGCTAGCGAGGGATTATCTGTAATCGGCATTTTTTTCCCACAAAATGATTTCAAAGACAAAACTTTAGTAATTGAGTTGTTAACGTGCATCGCAGTGTAGCTTATGGGAAATACTGACATTAGACATCTATCTATTAGCACTTTGCCTCTTGTCACTTAGAGAAAGGGGAGAATTGTGAGCCATCTGAGTTTAGAAAAGGAGGCAAAATTGGAGGCACAGACCTTTCACCAAGCAGTAATATTGGAAGTTCTGATTATGAACTTTATTGGTGTCTTTTTAGTGGTGATATATACAAGACAAATTAAACTTTAAACCCTTTCATGTGGCATTGAATTTTAAATCTTGCATTAACTGCTGGGTAGTAGTTTGGCTGGTTATAACTTGATTGATGACTTAACTTCCACTGTTAAGTGTTTAAGGGGCAAATATTCAGGCAAGATGAGTTGTCACAGTAGTACTGGAAATACACCTATTATCCTGTCATGATAAATCTAAACTCGTGAAATAGGTGCTGATATGGTTGAGTGGCTTGAAAAGCCAGTTCAGTGCAGGACACTCTAGCACAAAAACAATCTGTTGAGAATATCACCAAAGCAGCACTTTAACAAGCCTAAATGATGTTGGCAGGCAGCTAATGAAGACAAGAAGTCATGGATCGAAGCTCCACAGGCATGCACAGATTTACAGATGTATTTTAACTTGCTTAGGTCCTCAGAATTACAACTCAAGTTTGGCCAGCAATCAAGTAGTTGAAGGCTTATGCTTTTCTAGACAGGTTCTATTTCTGTTCACTGTGTGTTTGGGGTGGGGGGCAGAAGTCCTGGGAAAACTTCCTTATCATTCCTGAAATGCAAAGTGTTCTATTTAGCGTAGAAGCTCGATTCTTGGTACTAATAACATACTAGACAGCTCCAGCAATTTTAAAAACTATTAAGAGAGAATCAATCTGAGTATTTAGTTCTCAGAACATCAGAATCAGTCACTGAGTGGTCGGTCCTGATTGTACCAGGCTGAATTTGAGGAAGCGGCCTCAATGTTGTCTTCACTGCTCCCCTTCCTTTGGTTTCCATTATACAATAAGTAGAATTTTGCCACAGATACTCACTACTGAATCGGGACTGGAATTTTTGCTTCCCTACTGAATTTTAATCAGAGGAGGACTGTGCATTTCGAATTACTTTAATTTCTATCCCTTTTACTAATATTTGTTCATTTAACTTTACAAAATTTGTGTGTGAGAGATTAAATGAATCATATTACCTTATTCTATGGGTAGGTTCCAGTTATCTTTTGCAAACTACCACAAAATGTGGTGGCTTCAGCTACAGCTATTTTACAGTGATTCATATTTTTGTGGGCTGGGAATTCAGGCAGGGCATCGCTTGGCAATTCTTCAGATGACCTTCAACTGAGGTCAACTGGTAGAATTCAGCTGGCGGCTGACTGGTCTTTACTCAATAGCCTGATACCTTCATGGTAGTAGCTGGAAGGTTCCTCTCCCTTTCCGTGTAGTCTCCATGTCTTCCACGTGATCTTTGCAGTAGGATGGTTGGACTTCAAACATGGCATCTCAGGGTTGCCAGGTCAAGTCTTCTATGAGGCCCAGATGAGAGCTGCAAAGCTTCTAGTGATCAAGCCCCAGAAGTTCCAGAACACCATGGAGCCCACCTGGGACCCAGGAAAGGCTAGATTGACATTGCCTGTCTAGATGGAAGGTATGTCAAAGAATTCTTGGCCATCTTTAATGTTCCACAAATGAGTTAGTCAACTTAGTTTCCTCTGAGGTTAAGCACTCCAAAACAAAAAAAAAAGAAAAAAAAAGCCAGCATGCTAGTCACTGACCATGAAGCCATATCTCCTATAACGTATACTCCGCTCATCCCTTACTTCTTACAGCCAGTCAAATTATCATCTTGAGTCTAGTCTCTTAAATGTGGCCTGTGGGCATCTCTTTCATAGCCTTCTAACTGGCATCCCTGGCTTCATTGCATCCTCTCCACTACTGCCAAAATTATTACACTAAAGCACATGTGTGAGTGTAACACTTCTCATTAATGGCTCCACGAGGTTTATAAAGCAAACTCCAAATGCCTTAGCCTGGCACCCAAGGCCTTCCATCATTTGGTCCCAATCTTCTTTTTAGCTATAATACCCACCACTCCCTTTCCAGCTTTCTCCCAACCCCTGCCCACCTGTCATGTTCCTGTGTGCTCTGGCCATGCTATTTCCCAAAGGCAACGTGCCCTTGAATGACTGTGTACTAGTAGTTCTCTTTTTATTGCATAGTATCCCTTTTTCCCATAGGCACATACTAAACATGGATAGGCCTATTCATCTTTGAAGGTTCCTGCCTTGAACCTGCCTTGTACTCCTGTAACACTGTGCTTGTACCGCCAATACAGGAGCAGGTCACTCTTCTGCTGATAGTCATTTTTTGTGTGTCATAGAGACACAGAGCACAGTGGTCAAGGGCACAGATTCTGAGCCAGACCACCCCAGAGGTAGAATCCCAGTTTCACAACTTACTAGCTGCACTGGGGTTGATTAGTGTCCTTCCAAAATTCATGTCCTTCCAAAACCTCAAAATATGACCATATTTGGAAATAGGGCCATTGCAGATCTAATTAGTTAAAATGAGACCATACTAGAGTAGGGTGGGCCCTTACTCCTGTCTGGCAGGTATCCTTATGAGAAAAGGAGATGCAGAGATAGGCATGCACAAGGAAAGACACAGGGAGAATGCCATGACAGTGGAGGGAGAGACTGGAGTACGTGTCCACAAGCCAAGGAATGCCAAGGATTGTGGCAACACCAGAATGTAGGAGAAAGACAGAATTGATTTTCCTCTAGAGTCTTCAGAGAAAACTTGGCTCTACCAACACCTCGATTTTGGACTTCTAGCCTTCAGAACTGTGAGAGAATAAATATTGTTGTTTTAAGCCTCCTGGTTTATGGCAGCCCTAGGAAATTAATACACTAGCTGTATGACTTGGGACAAGTTACTCATCTACTCTGTATGTCAGTTGTCTCATCTTTAAAATGATCATAACAATCAACCCTACTTCATAGAGTTTGTATGTAAATTGTAAGAGTCAAGGTGCAGTCACTACTTAGAACACCACCTACACACAATAATGGCTCCATCTATAAGCTATGACTAATGTCTATGTGTGTATCCTCCCCTAGGGTGAGGATCATGTCCTATGTGGTTTTTATACTTTATTTTGAGAAGCGGTATGATGGAGCAGAAAGAGTCAGTACTCAGAAAAACAGAAACCCTGAGTTGAAGTTCAGGGTGTTGTATTTAAGAGCCACTGAGCAAGTTACTTAAATTTGAGCCTCAGTCTCCTCATCTGTAAAATGAACATACAATGCCACCTTTGCAAGGTTCTTGTGGAAATTAGAATGAATATGTATCTGACACATAGTAGGTACTCAAATAATGAGAGTTGTATACTTTTCCCTAAAATCACCTAGTAAAGAGCCATTGAACATACTAATTGCTCAAAAATGCTTTTTGGTTGGATGTATAAATTAATCCCTTAGTTCCTACTTAAATTAACATTTTTTGACAGTTAATTCTATATTTTTCTCCAGAGTATTTTTGTGGTTTTAAATTTTGTGTCCTTTCACTTAGACTTCAAAGGTCATTCCTATCTTGGATGAGAAAGCTGAGTAGAAGCACATGATTTTTTAAAAATGTATCTTTCATTATTTAATGAACTATCCATCAATCATACCTTCTCCTATGTTTTGTGAAGGAGGAGACAATGATTTTAACATTCTTGACAAGCTTTCCATGACTGCATCTTGATGCTGAGTTGGTTTTCTCTTGTTCTCCTAACTTCATCAGCAGTTTCACTTAGAATATTTTATTTGGCTCCTGTTGTGCTGTCACTTTTGAGACAGCCAGTCAACCTAAGCGTGGTTCACCATGGTGTGTGCCACTCACATATGCAATAGGAAAGGATTTGCAGCACTGGGCTAGGAGACGAAGTTAATTAATAGAAGTAGGCTGTGAAAAGTCACTTGGGGGAAATGTCAGGAAGAAATGCAATGCCCCATCGCACCGCCGCTGTGCTCATTACCAAGCCTGACACAGCACAGCTGGGACATGGTGCTAACAATGGTGCCACTGAGGCTTGCTTGCCTCTTGGCAGCTGGTTAGTGTCTCGGCTTTGCTGGGGGCTCCACGCACGACATCATTAGGGGTTTGTGGTGTTGGAAGCTTTGGATTTTGTTCTTTGGGCCCATTTGTGTCAATGACAGTCTGAGACATGAAGGCTGTTAGCTATGGGGAAAACCACTGCATGGCCTTAAAAGATTTTCGTAGGAGAAAAAGACAACAGGATTTCAAGGGAACCACGTGGTCTTATTACAACAGCTTTCTAAGTCATTAGTAAGGAAAGGAAAGTCTTTAAACAGTTAGATGTTGTATATATACAAAAAGAGGGCTGTATTTAAGTAGAGCATTTTTTAATGCTGGAAAAAGTGCTTCAAGAAGATTGTGGGAAAGCCTTAGATGTTACACACAAAATAATTTAGTTGCAGACTGATTTCTTTAGAAAGAAATGTTCCAAATGAATCTTTTTTCCAATTTCAACATTGTTATGTGATTCAACAGAGGTGGGAATGATGGCAGATGAGCATAAAATTATAGCCACGGTAGTAATTAGAATTTATTTTTATGGAAACATAAAAAAACCATATTTTTAAGACTAACTTTTCAATAGAAGCCACAAAAATGTCATATTCTTAATATTTTCAAAACAAGAGGAGCACTACCCAACAATTGGGGCAAAGAAGACAAAGGGAGGAATCAAATGTACAAATTAAGCAAAGAAATGTAAATTGAAATCAAAACCTACTTTTCAAATCATATAGTAGCAAAGATTAAAAAAAAAGAAGGGCTCAGTGCTGGTGAGTATACAGAGTACACATTAAGGCAATCCCCCTGGAATAAGTTAAATTGGTATCATTTTCTAGAAAACAACTTGACAACATGTTTATGTCCTTTGATCCAATAGTTTTACTTCTAGGAATTAGTCCTAAGGAATGATAAGAAATTCATGGTATTAGATATATACACTTCTTCCACAAGGTTATTATAAGAGGAAAAAGCTAGAAACAATTATAGAGGAATGACTAGATAGTAGTGACAAATCTATGGAATCCTGTACACTTTTGATGAATATTTAATGATATATGAACATGCTTATGGTCCAAGTAAAAGAAGACACAGAATTATTAATGCAGTATTATACTATTGCATAAAGTTTATAATATTTTAAAAGATATAAAAATGCATCAAAAGGTTAATGATTTTCTCTGGATAGCAGGATAATGGTAATCTATGAGTTTTA
>NW_012154173.1:10449327-10480006 GCF_000956105.1 Propithecus coquereli | reverse complement strand
CTTATTCAAATTTGTTTCATTTCTAAATGAAGTGTATCTGGATCTTTCCTATTTTATAATAAATAAATTTTTTTCTAAGACCAGTTGTTCAATGTGGAAATGATAAAACTTTCAAAGACTAGGGAAGGTGAATTTTCTATCACTATATTTGAGGATTAAAAATACTTCATTATTTTCTAAATAGATCATGAAATATAAATCACAAAATCATATTTCCTTCCTCATTGTATTACTGTAAGACACAGAGACACTTAAGTGTTTGATCCTCATTATTCTTCATACGATATTTTTGCATTTGCCAGGACGTGTCAGCCTGGGGATGCAGTGGTGAACAGTGAGTCACTGTAACAGTAACACAATTAAATTCTCTAGTTCACTCTCCAATAAATAAATTGCCAAATTTCCAGCTTTCCATCTCTCTCCCCCAAATCACTGCAGTTTGAAACAAGAGATCCTTGGAGTTCCTTGCAATCATTCTCGAGAAGGACGTCCTTTCTACTTTAGGAAGCTCACATTCCTTCTTCTGCCCCTCTGTGCCCCCTCACTGGCCCCCATGCCTGTTCCTCAAACTCCATGCCTCTCCCCACAGCAATGGCTGCTGCTCTACTGGTTGCCTTTGACATTTGTCACTCTCTTTAGCATTCCCACTGCCATGCTGGCTCAAACCCTTTGTTGGAAGTAACTCATAGAGGAACCCAGCAAACGCCAGCCAGGGCACTAACGCCATGGCACTCTAGCCCAGGTGGCAGAGCGAGACTCGTTTCTCAAAAAACAAAAACAAAAAAAATAAAAGACTAATGCTGAAAAAATAAACTCTCCTGGAACTTTTTCTTTCTTTCTTTCTTTTTATTTTTTTGAGACTGAGTCTCATTGTGTCGCCTGGGCTGGAGTACAGTGGTGTTGTCATAGCTCACTGCAACTTCAAACCCCTGGGCTCAAGTGATCCTTCTGCCTCAGCCTCCTGAGTAACTTGGACTACACGCATGTGCCACCATGCCTGACTAGTTTTTATATTTTGCGTAGAGAAAAAAGCTGGTCTCAAACTCCTTGCCTCAAGTACTCCTCCCAATTTGACCTCTCAAAGTGTTAGGATTATAGGTGTAAGCCACCGCACCCAGCTCCTGGATCGTTTTTAAAGGTTTAGTTGATTTATAAAATTTCAGTTGACACTTCTTTTACAACAAGTTCTTTTATGAAGTGAGTCACATTTACCGTCTAAGAAGAAAAAATTATTTCTTCTGAATCAAAAATATTAGCATAAAAAAACAAAAAAAATTGCATATACACCTTGGAGGACTTAAAAATGTTAGCATAATAGATCTCTGCATTAGAGTTTGTAATTTTATTCTATTTTCATATTAGAGATAAGAGTTTATTCCACAATAAATATCATCAGTATTTTCTACTGCCCTTTTATTTGTGCTTGAACATAAACTAGAGTAGACACAGGTAAAATCAGATTTGGAATGTACTGCAGAATCTGGTATCAGGCAACAAAATCAAGAAAGAAATATTTAATATTTTATGCTATAATATCAATTAGGATCAATTTAGTATAATCTTATTTGTAGTTCTTAGAAATATTTAGAAAATGTGTTAGACCATCGAATATTATGCTCATGTACATTTATCTAGATCATTTTCCATTGATAAAAGCATTATCATCTAGACATTTTCAGTGCTGACACGTTGTACAACTTCACGACACCATTGAGCTCTGGGATCCAGGGGCTGCTGTTCACATGGAATATGTTCGTGGCTCTCCCCAGCGCTCTGCAAGGTATGGCCCTGGCTGTCCTCTTTTTTCTTAAGTAAAGCATCCTGAAAACCTAAAATTGCTTTTCGTTTCCCCTATTAAAGTTCAATAAATTAATAATATTTGAAAAGAATTTGGCGCTTTTTCTGACCACAGTGTTGGGATAAGACAACAGGGAAAAATCTACACATCAATGAATAGAAAAAGATTAGAGCAGAGAGTTGTTGAAGGGAAGAGAAAAGATAATGACTCTTAAAGCACTTCAAATCACATCTCTTGAAAAGTAGATGTTGTACCGAAATATAATCCCCTCAGCATCAAGGGTTTAACATTCTAGTGTTCCTGCTTAAATCAGTGGGATTTCTTACTCTGACTGATATGCATACAAATTGGACTCTTAAGCTAAGTTAGGAAAAAAGTTTGAAACAGAATTGAGACTTTTAGTGATTGAATTTATGATATGAAGATTTAGTTCCTATTTTTTCTTAATTTATGTTCACCAAATAGTATTTTTAAAAGCCTAGATATACAATTTGTTTGTCTCTTCCTGAAATTTCCAAGACAAATCATGGCTAACAAAAGGATAAGTATATGATCGCCTAATATGCAGTAAAAATAACTCATAATAATGTCAACCAAAATATAGATAGCACTTTCTATATGCAAGGCACTGTTCTAAGCACTTTAAAAATATATTAACTTATTAATTCTCACAACCAACCCTATGATGTAGGGTATATTATTAGTCCCATTTTAAAATGTAGGTGAGGAATTAAGATATCACTAAATTAAAAATGGAATCATTCTAAAGGAAAATGAAGGCAAATCAACTATTAGATTGATTAAATTCTGAAGATAAGTGGTTTATACAGCTAAAAGGATTTTGGTAATTTAAACATGTAAGAACAAGACAGACAGCTAGTCTCGTGGAAGGGGTAACAGGATTTGACTCAGGTCAAATCCAGTGAGATCAGATTTGTCAGAAAAATGATTTTATCTGCAGTCAGTAATGACCTTGCCGCCTGGCCTTGGGTTGAGGGAACGTCTTCAGAACATTGCCTTTATCATGAGTGCTGATTAACAATAATTGTGCTCAGTCAAGGAATCAAGAAGTGAATGTTGAGATTACTCTAAATTTATGAATCCTGTAATTTTGTAGGGAGTAAGGAGCCCTGGAGAAAGGGGGGGAAAATGTATGTGTTATGAATCTTAAAACCAAGACCATACTTTAATCCTCAGAATGTTATCAGCATTTTCTTATAGATTGCTGACAGTTATGCATATGGATGATGTTAAAACATCATTTTTAAAGTTGATTGGTATTCCAAAATAGATAACTGTATTAATTTTTGCCAGTACCTTTCACAAAAGGTTTGTTGTAGTGAAAATTACCCAAACAAGTCTCTTAAATGTGAGTAGGGTCACCCTATTTTCAGATGCTCCCCTGGGATTAGAGTTGGGCACACTACTTTCAAGCTACCAACTCTTGGGTTTTTGTGACCCTGGTACATTGAGGTCCATTATCTGAATCTGATAGTCCTGTGAATGTAGACAAGGTTCTTAAGTTGGGAACTCAGTTTTTTCTGCTGTTAAATAAATGCTCCTCACCTGATTGTGTTGTTCTTACAACTAGATGAGATCACACAGTAAAATATTAATACAATAGCTGGTGCAGAGTAGCTGCTGGCCCCTGAGTGTTACAGTTAGTTGACATGTTTGCCCCTGTTTTGTGTGCTGGAGAGTGACTGTTTACCAGGGTGCCTGCTCCCATATGACTTTGGAAATTCCAATGAGAGTTGCTTCAGGATACTTTAAACCTGCCATCTGTGACGAGGTGCTCAGAGTCTTTGTCTCCCTTCTGTAGGTACTGTCCTTTCTGGAAATGTCTTATTTCATATCTTAAATAATTTCCTGCCCCTACTCCATCCTGACAGAAAACTTCAGAGGAGACATGGTTTCTATGGAGACTAAAGATGCCATAACTTACTTATGACCACACAGTGGCACATATGACCTAGGCGATTAAATCCTGAAATACTTTTGAGAGACAATAAATATCAAAGAAGCAGGGACTATGTAGTGTCCCTGAGAGGCTCCCATGGCTGGGTGATAGCAGTGGCCAAGGAAGTAGCAGCAGTCCACAACCACATGGCACCAGCTGCCTGAGCTGGGCCATGTTTGCAGTGGGTGGGGAAGCAGGCCAGGCTAGGAAACAGGATCCCAGAGTTCCTGAGAAGCCCTGAAATCTGCCCCCAAATCTGCCTTTTACTAATGACATGCTGTGGGCACGTCATTTGCTGTGTTGAATCTCACTTCCCTTTTCTGTAAAATGAAAATCACAGACCTGTTCTGCCTCTCTCACGGGGTTGTTGTGAGCATGAAATAAGATGTTTTTGTGAAAGCACTTGGTAATCTGTGGTCCTGCTTAACACCTTTACATGGCTCTGAAGTCATGTACTGAGGCGCCTGCAGGGCTCAAATTGGTGCCTAAAACTCTCTTTAACGCGCTAAAATTTGGGTTCTCAAATGTGCAAGAATTACCTGGGATGCTGGTTTAAAAATGCAGATTTCAGAACGTCATCCCATGCGTTTCTAGTTTACTAGGCCCATGGTGGAGCCTGGGATCTGCATCCTAACAAACATATGAGGTGATTGGATAGAGCTGGTCCTTGGGCCACATTTTGAAAAATGCTCTTCTGCCCCAGAAGAGACCAATGGGGATGGCTGTGTTTTGAAGGATTACTGAGAAGTAATAAAGTGGAAAAGTATACATTTAGACTGGAAACTTTGATACCTGTACTGGTACTCCAAAATTTTGAAAGTTTATAAAAAACTGACTAAGGTAAAAAAATTTAAAAAAAGATTCTCTAGACCTATAAATTTGCTTTTCTTGGCCTAAATGAAGCACAATTTTTAAAGGTGAGTGAAAGAGACGAATGGATGAATGAAGTCGGGTGAGATAAGCAGATTTGTTCTCAGTAGAGTCCTTAAGCTCACAGCTGCAAGTATCATAATTTGCTTTGATAAGTTTATAAAGCTGGCAAACAAAAGATAATTTAAGTCACACAGAAAATAATTTACTGCTTTTGAAATGTCGGCTGCCCTGTTCAGGATCACCCCAATTATTAACTATCTTTAGTTCATGAAACCTAAGACTGCATATTGACGAGGGAAAAAACCTTCTCTGAGCTGTGTGGAGAGATGCAGGCATTTTAAGGTTCTCAATCATGTTTCTCTTTCTCTCTCAAGTTTTGAGTCAAAGGTTTCCTTTTGAATTTACACATTTTGTTGAAATTAAGTGGAGAACCTTTCTGAATTGTTATCTTCTATTTCTTGTCCATTCAATCTTCCATTTAAAATAGCTATAAAATTAGATCTAGGATGGAAATACAGCTGTAATTTTAAAATCAGTATGGATTTTGGTTGTGCAAGTGGAATGTTTATGGAGAGTGGAAGCTAACAACAAAACAGTGTCATATATGATAATCTCATGAGTGTTAAGAGTCACTTGCACCAGACTTTTTTTACTCCAGTGTTTGTGGAATTTTTTTAAATCACCAAAGTCAGGCACATTTCAGTATGTCTCAGCGTAAAGTTCTGTAGCATTTAGGCTTTTTTTCATTCAGGTCTCAGTTGAAATATTAAATGTTGTTCTAAGAGTTCATCACAAACTACCCCCATACAAAGGAACCCTTGTCTTTTCTATTCCATTATTTGGTTTTATTTTCATAGCATGTAGCACTGTCTGAAATTTTCCTATCTGTTTATCTGTTTACCATTTTCCACTTCCCTCTAGAATGTCAGGTTCACGAGAGCAAGGATTTTTGTCTATCTAGATTACCACTCTTTCCAATTCCTGAACTATACTTAGAGCCCAGAAAGAAAATTAATTAATACTTAATGACTATATGGAGAGGGGGAATTAATATTAATACAATAGGCACAGCTTTCTCAGGGCTCTGTATTCTGTCCTTTGCCTATTACTGAAATCTGATGGAGAGGATTTGGAGGAGCTTAAATGAATCTCATGGCTCTTACACATTCCTTAACTAAATGCTTCCAAATTTCCTTTCTTCTAAAGTTCTATGACTTCTATGACTTCACACCCTGAGCCAGATTTCTGCTCTAATGTGATTTATACCAAATAGCCAGTGAAATATTGACTGAATAATTAAGGGTCTGTTGTAAAAAATGTCCACTAATCAGGATGATCCATGGTTCAATGTCCATTCTTTGCATCTCCATAATTCTAGTCTATGCTAATCAAATGCTCTGGTTTCCACTCCCATTAAGTAGGTGAGAACAAAATGAAAATTTCGGGGCATGGAAGCTGATCCTGCCATTCAAAGAAGGGAGTCCTTCTAGTCTCTCTTGGGGTGGATGGAAGAAACAGTACAATCCGATTTGGGTCCCAGAGCCCTGGTTTTCTAAAACGATGTTCCCATGCCTCCACTCCAAATCCTGCTCTTGCTATCTTCCTCTTCCATCTGAAACATGTATGGCTGAATGCATATCTTTGGTTTGGAATTGGAAATACGAGCGTTTTCTTCCCAAGTATTAAATCACTATTCAGACAGTAGAGGAGAAACTATCATCTTAGAAAGGCTGGAGGATTAGAGCAGTGTTAGGTCATTAGATTACCTGCTTGCCAGTCGGTCTGGCAGTGAGTGGAGCTTTTAAGATAAGGTTTGATTGGGCAGGGAGGAGAAAGTTAGGAAAGCAAGTGATGTCTACAGAATTAGTCCAAAATAGGGTGTACAGGTTTCAGGCAGAAGGGGACAGAGGACAACGCCTAGCTAAGAAAACTGGAAGAAAGAGGAGGAATGGAAAGGGCACAGGCCATCAGACCATCCCCACCCCTGCAAGCCTCACAGATGTGTCCAGAACTGATCCTGTTTGTCAGGGGCATCCCCGCTGTGTGCATTCCCCTCACTTCTAAACTCTCCAGCTAGTGGTTTTCCCAGATGCTAAATTCCTCCCCCCAAAAATAAATAACCCATTAAAAATAGAGCAATTTTTGGCAAGTGCTGTCTACAGCCTATTTTAGAAAACACACCATGATATTCTCTAAGCAGCTTCTCAGGCTGTTCAGTGAGGGATATAACTGTGTGGTGGAATGACTTCAGGGCTCACGGTATGGAGCATCAGCAGTGACATCTGGACTCTTTCATTATGCAGTTGCCTGTGCTGTGCACCCGCCCACTCACCGTGGTACCTACACATGCTGCTGTTTCTCCTACAGTCCCTTGTGTCGCTACATCTGTGTGTCAGAGAAGCTAAAAATACCTGCAGAGATGGCAATGTAGACTGACGTTATCTCATAATTTTTACGAGCTGCACAATGTGTGTAAAAAAAAAAAGATCCCAAAGAACTATCATCTCAAATTATTCAAGTTTCTGTAGGACCTAGAAATGGAGAAGTAGGTTCAAGATGAAAACCAGATAGTGCCCCCAAATTACTTTTGAGGTCTCATACCCTTAGAATCAGAAAAACTCTTCCCTTTTTCTTGCCAATTAATTTACCCTAAAATAGTTTAAAAATAGGAATGTTGCTGTATTGTCATGCATCCATCTAATTGATAAAACTACAAGACTTTAATAAAGTATGATTTTAATGAAAATACATTTTTATTATTTTGCCATTGATATTGAGCTAGAGTAATAAAGGATTTTATTTACTCATTTTAATTTCAAGAACATTATTTTATTATCTTTAAATTTTATTTTATCTAAATCTTATCATCCAAAAGAAAAAAAAAGATTTGTTCAATATTTCATGGTATACAGATACGATCAGTTTTAGGTAAAAATTAAATTTGAACAATTTTCAAAACTAACAGTGAAAGTAAGATGTAAACAAATTTCAGAACTATTTGGTTTATATGATTTATTAAAGTATTTAATTATCTATTTGTTGGATGTGTTGATATGCTAGAGCTGTGCTGTCCATTATGGTAGCTGTTGAACACTTTGAATGTAGCTAGTCTGAATTAAGATGTCCTACAGTGTAAAATACCAAATTATTTTAAAGATTTAGTACAACAAAAAAAGAATGTGAAATATCTCATTCATAAATTTTTATATTGATTGCATGCTGAAATAATATTTTGGATATACTGTGGTAAATAAAATTTATTATTAAAATTAATTCAATCTGTTTATATCTATTTTTTAAAAGACCTTATGAAAAAATTAGATTAGTCTATTTCTATTGGACAGCACTGCTTTACAGAAACTAAAGTTTCTGGTTACTCTGCTGGGAAGCAGTTAAAACATAGTGTTGCCAAGTAAGGCAGAAATCCAACAAATAGTTGAAACGTTCTACCACAGAGCCTAGCCAGTGTTTCTCCAGAACCAACTGGAAAGGCATCTCTGGAAAGAACGTTTTATTATCTGTGTTGACTGAATCCTCTTCTGCAAGATCAACCATGTCAAGTAGTGTTATCTAGAGCAGTGGTCCCCCACCTTTTTGGCACCAGCGACCGGTTTCATGGAAGACAATTTTTCCACGGACCAGGGTTAGGGGGATGGTTTTGGGATAATTCAAGTGCATTACATTTATTGTGCAATCAAATCTCTCTGCTAATGATAATCTGCACTTGCAGCCGCTCCCCAGTGCTAGCATCACCGCCTCAGCTCCACCTCAGATCCTCAGGCATTAGATTCTCATAAAGAGCTTCAACCTAGATCCCTCACATGTGCAGTTTACAGTAGGGTTCGTGCTCCTGTGAGAATCTGATGCCACAACTGATCTGACAGGAGGCGGAGCACACGCGGTGATGCCAGCTGTGGGGAGCGGCTGTAAATACAGATGAAGCTTCCTTCACTGTCCGCTGCTCACCTCCTGCTGTGTGGCCTGGTTCCTTATAGGCCTCAGACTGGTATCAGTCCATGGCCCAGGGTTTGGGGACTGCAGATCTAGGGGGAGTTAATGGATCTTAAATGACTATAGAGAAAAGGATTCAAGTGAACTAACATGTGCAGTAGAGACAGACATTTCTGAACATTTCTTAAATTTGTGATAAAGCCCACTGTCCATTTCTAACTAAAGCACTTCTCTTCGAAGCATTGTTATCCAAGGTTGTCAGGCCTTCCGGTAATATATTTTAGATGCATTAATTCAGTAGATTATGTGTCAAGTCCTTAAACCCAGAAGTGAATATGGTCTCTGGACTTTTGTCTTTCTGAGACTTTTTTGTTTTGAAATCTAACCATCTGCTATGTAAATATCCTAGAATAAGAAATATTAATATATAATTAATTCTGTTTATGAATCTTCCTTTTTGATATAGGAAATACTAATAAGAATGCAAACTTATGGAAATGTGTTTTTTTTTAAAGGATCCCAGTAAAAAACACACATCCATGTCCTAACCCTTTCTGACCTGAATTTTTTAAATTTGATCCAAATGATTTAATCCCAACACCTCAGTAATGACCTCGTGTACACACCAAGGAGCTTCTGCCACCTGGTGGTGTACGTGGAGGACACAACAGTCAAGATTCCCAACAGGATCAGATGTCCTAGATCCCAGCTTCCAGATCTATCTTCTCGAAACACTTGAAAGATGGGTTGGGCCATAACAACTTGGCACTCTATCATCAGTTCAGCTAATGGCTCTTTCTGTTGCTTCCCAGGAAGTTTGTTGGTCTTTTTATACTGGAGGAATAACATTACTTGACTCAGATATTTCCTTGCACTCATTTTAATTAGCAGTAGTTTTTTTTTTTTAATAAAAAATAACCTGGCATAAACACCACAGTTTTAATAAAATGTAGACTAAAATCTTCAATTAATCACAAAAATCAAAAAAGAATCAAATGAAATCTGTGGCATAACTTCACCATCTTTTGAAACTCATTTTGAAAAGTTGTCTGCCAGTTTAATGTTGGAAGCAGGTCTTCCAGTATCTAATGTGTGTTCATGTAAACTAAAGCATATACGTAGACAACATTTCCCTATTCAGTGTTATTTCATTTGCTCTATTTGACCCTTAGACAAATTATGTATAGTTAAAATTTTGCCTTCTAAAATATAAATTTGTATGACCATAACCTATAGATTTTAAAATATTGAAAAATAATTTTGTCCATGAGTGCGTATTTTAGGAGTATCTGTGATGTACCAAGCCCTGTGGGAAGTGATGGGGATAAATTGATAATTAAGGTATCAATCTGATCCTTAGGGAACATACGTGGAAAATAATTAAACATGCTTTTGACTTTTCTTAGGGACTTATTTTGTCCTACAAAATAGGAATCAAAATGTTTGCCTGGTTTTAATATATTAGAGACATTTTTAAATAATCTGTAAATGATTTTGGAAGGAAAAAAGCCTTACATCCCTGTAACTGGTCGTCTGAATAATGTTTACATGGTCTCTCACTGTTATCCAAGAGTGTCGAGAAAAATTGGAGCATTTCTGACCCTCCAATAATAGGAAACATTCAAACATGTTATTAATATAACCTTTCATCATAGATAACAAGCTGAAATAATGTGATACTAATATCATGATCTACTAGAAAGTCTAAGAGTAAATAATACCTTGATTGAATAACGTCTTCCTATAAGTGCAAAGCGAGATGGGGACGAAAGTCATTTTTTTTATGTCAAACTTACCAAAATGATTAATTTATTAATCTGAATACTTCAGGCAGATTTTTTAAAAAAATATATAGGAATCAAATGAAAAGAGATGTGAGTAGTCTAGATAATTAAACCTTACTGTGCAGCATCTTTGAAAGTTAGTCTACCGTTTATGCCATGAGGACTATATAAGAATTTGTTAAGAGAACCCTAATGTTTAATTGTTCTGGTCTATATAGAAATGTTAACTAAAACATGATTTGTAGCCAGCAGATGACTGGAAATGGGTTTATCTAGGACCCCATCTACTGAAGTGCTCACGGCATCTTACTCATCTGTAAGAGAGTCCCCTAGCGAGGCTCTGAGAGCCCCAGGACACCAGCACTTGTGTTTGGGATTTGTTTCAGCTACTGCTTGAACTCTCCATGTGGTCTTGTGAGAGACACTTCATCTCCCTGGGCCTGAGTTTCCCCATCTGTAATACAAGGTAGTGGGCTCAGCATTCTGATTTTATAAAAATCAAAATAGGGTAGAAATAAGGAAAATGGAGGTTTATAAATATAATTTTTGGTGTGTCTTCATTGACTGGTTGGTAGTCATACTGCCATTTCATGCAGCATTTCTGCTGTAAAGACTTCTGTTCCAGTCAGCCAGAGTCAATCAATGTTGAGGTTAACTTTTTCTGGCTGTATCGATTGGGTGAAATATCTGTCCCCAAAGCTGGAGGAAGGAAATAAAATTCCTCCTCCCAACTGAGATCATAGAAATGCCTGTCACAATGTAGGGACATTTCTTGTCATTTGACCTTCTGAAGCTGATGGGATTCCAGGAATGCAGATACTCACTTTAGCTTTGAGGCAAAGGGGTTGGAGGTGAGCAGAGAGGGACACCTCTGGGCCTGAGGAACAGACACCAAGGACGGAGCGGGGAGGAGACCTGAACCACAGAGGGTAGAGACGGAAGAGGCAGAACAGTGAAGGCTGTGATCTGCAATTTCTGGTTTGTTCTGATAGAGGACTTTGGAATCCAAGCCATTCGGACACATTTTGGGGACAATGAAGAACTGAAAAACATTTTACAAATGGGAGAGATGTTAATAGGTTGTCAGAGGAAAAATGTAAGTCATGACCTTGTGAACTAGTTGTAAGGAACCAAGCTCCCAACACACAGGAGGCCTTGACCAGATGGCAAAGATATCCCATTTATGACATTTCAGAACGAACATGGAGCCTGTATTTTGTGGTTGGTTTGGAAAGAAAAGGAAAATGGCTCTCGGTAATGGTGTATTAATACAAATAATATGGCTTCTTTTAAAGATATCAGACTGAATTTACTAACTTTTTTCCCCCTGTTTCTATGAAAGAAGGTATTTGGATCCATATCAGTTGGATAGTAAACAGTTGGTTTAAATCTGTTTTTTCATAATACTGAATGTTATAGCTAACATTTATTTTCCTGGCTATATTTGAAATGCTTTACCTGTATTATTAATAATTAATTCTCACAACAACCGCTGCAGGTAGATCCATTACTCTCCCTATTTAATAAAAGAGGAGATGGATTCATAGAGAAGACAGGTGCCCAAAGTCTCAGCTTGTGAAGCATCCGACCCACTGAGGCCTGCCCCAAAGACAAGCTCTCTCTGCACAGTGTCCTTTTGAGCTGCAGCTCCCTCAGTTCCCTCATGATCACCCATTCCTTTCATGGACTCCCAGATGCTTAAGAGCTTCCTCGTCAGTATATGAGCATGTGTTCATTAGATAAGTGGTTAGGCCAGTAGGTAGCTTCTCTATAAATCATGACTGGAGACAGAACTATTATAGAAACCATGCCTCCTTGTTTTCCTGTTCATTCCGCTCTTCTATTTAAATCCATCCAGGCTCTCTGATGTTCTTTTTAGTAAAATAGTTAAACATGAGCTATTTTACAAATACATGCTAAGTTCTTAAATATCTTCTGTCTGATGCATGCTTGGTACTAGTATCTCAATCAAAGTGTGTGGAAATGGATCCTTCTCTAATCTAATGAATCCACCCTATCTAGTGAACATATACGCTTGTGTGTATGTCTCCGGGGCTGGCCTCAATGGGTCAGATGCCTCACAAAACTTCTCCAAGTATCTGCATGCTCAGAAAACTGGGAGAAGACCCTCAAAGAGGAAGCACACATTAAGTGCCTTGTCCCAGATGGATTTTACCCTGCCATAGGATTTCAAACCTTTGTGCTTGTGGAAACACTTTCCACAACAAAAAAAAGATAACATTACAATTCTGTGGTACATTGCAGTCACTCCGAATGTTTTTCATAAGCCTGAGATGGCTTTTAACAAATGATTATTTTTTCTCAGAGATGTGTTTTTTTAATTAAAGAAGGAGTTGAAAATCTGCTAATTTTAATAGAATAATGGACTCATTTTAAATTTACCCTGTCTGATCACACTAACCAGACACTGTGATTCTGCATTCATTTGTTTGATCAACACATCATATAGAGCATTGTGGTGGGCAGACTCATGGAGGGGGTCCTGGTGTTCATGCCCTTCAGTGTGGGCAGGACCTGTGATTTGCTTGTATTGACAGTGTCAGACAAAAGTGATGGGACATACATGATTATGTGCACTCAATAATGTCACATAACATGGCAGCACCTATCTGGGCGGAGTCTCTGTCTCCTTGCTGCCTTTGAAAAAGCAAGCGGCCCTGCTGTGGTCTATCTGTATTGGGAGCCCAAGTGGCAAGGAGCTGAGGGTGGCCTTTCAGAGCTGAAGGAAGCTTCCAGGTGACAGGTAGTAAGAAACAGAAGCTCTCAGGATCATATCCGTAAGGAAGTAAATTTTGCCAGCAAAAGCAAATATTTTTCCGGGTGAGACCTCAGCACCAGCAGACAGACATCTTTATTGCAGCCCATGAAACTCTACCAGGGGGCCTGGTCAAGCCATGTCCAGACTCTTGACCCACAGAGGATGTGGAATGCTAGGTGTCCGTCATTTTAAGTCACTAAGTTTGTGGTAATTTGTTACATAGATACAGGAAACTAACACAAGTACCCACAGTATTCCAGACACACTTTGAGGCATTGGAAATGAAGCAGTGAACAAAACAAAGCCCCTGCTGTGAGGAGCTTGCATTCTAATAAATCTAGACCACGTACGTTTTAGAAGCTTTAATTCATCTGAATTATAATTTCAGAGTAAAAATCTTACTGATCCTAAAATGGGAAAGAAAAGCCAAAATTGCTTAAAATATTTATTTTCAAATGTGGAAGATATTTCACTTTTGAGGATTTCATTTTTGGTTCAAAGGAGGGAAAATTATGCTGAACATAGCCCAGCACTGATTTACCAGGTGATACTATTTGAGGAAAGACTGTGAGGACGGTGTTGTCGACTGCAGAAGAAGAGTTCTCCATGGACTCCAGCTTCAGAGTCAGAACTTGGTAGTGCCTTGATAATGCAGTCACACAGTACATGCGACTATTTCAAAAAGAAGATTCCTAAAAGCTTAAATACGTAGCATCCAGAAGTCACCAGAATAAAAAAGCAATTTCAAAATCAGCCTAGCAATTCTATTTCAATAGAAAGATTATTGTCTAAAAGGAAACCTAGAATTCATTCTGCATCTTCAGAAGCTTGAAGTCACATCTATGAACCCAGCATGTATGTTTGTTCTGGTGTCTGGGGCAGGGGGCTGAGGAGGGCAAGGTCTCAGGTTGCATCTGTGCACAAGCTACCTGGCTTTACAAGCAGGCACACAGGCCACAGCCGGCCCCAGGCCAGCTATCTAGCAAGTCTGAACTGCTAGTCACTTGGAGAGCCAGGACCCTGTTACACTTTATTCAGCAAACAACAAAGCTAAGGCCACATTCTACGGAATAGATTTAAATGTTTTTTGAAATTGAGATGCGACCAATAACATTCGGAACATATTTGGGCAGCTTAAATGCATAACGTGTTCCATGCAGTTGAATGACTCTGACATTTCTATTGGTGTGTACAGAGGGTGTCCATAGAGCTAGTTTTTATTGAATTGCTGTTATTGTTATTAATAACATAGATTGAGCACTAGCTCTGTCTAGACATTGTGCCGAACACTTCGATATGTATTTAATTTTATTTTCTTAAAAGGATCATTGTCCCCATTGAATCGATGAAGAAACTGAACCTTAGAGAGCTTAAGATACATACCCAAGCTCCAAGAATGAGAAAATGCTGGGGCCAAGATTTTAATTCAGGCAGTCTGATTGCAGAACTGGTGCCCTCGACCACCATGCATGCTGCCTCCTCTTAATATGACAAGCACAGTGCCAGACACCATGTTCTTTCATTTGTTCCTCATAACAACCCTGCAAAAGATATTTGGAGGTGACAGGATAGGCCTTGAAAAACTCTTTCAAATAACTAGTATAAGAAGGAGGCAAGATGTAGACATGTACCTTCTGATGCCATAATCACTCCTCACACAACCAGGATAAATGGGCCACTGAGGGCTATTGTTCTAAGTAGGTGACCATTGTGTGCTGATATTTAAGTGTTTAGAAGATCACTTTGCCTCCAGTAGCTCCTCCATCAGTTGGATAATGCCTGACATCCTACAAGTGCATGCTAAATTCCTTTACCTTGATCACTCTAAAATTATTCCTAGCCTTTGAAGCTTATCAGTCATGTATACTTTAGTAAGAATAAGTTTATCTCACTCTTTCATGAAAGCAGATTTCTATGGAGAAGAGGATGCAAAAATGTAAGGATTCCAGGTGTTAAATCTTCTCTAGCAAAGGAGGCCACTAAAAAGTGAAGAAAGGGCAAAAGGGCTTTATCCTAATGGCTATCAGAGATACGTTAAAAACACTTTCTGGAAATTTCAAATTTGGATTTTTTATATATATATATAATTATGTAATATTTTCTATTATTTTAGAAATAATATTTAATAGTTTCTATTGTTTATAACCTAGAAATAGTAGAAAGTATATAGTCAAAAAGCAAGGTATAGTCAATTATGCTCTATACTTATTTTGAAAACTGGAAGTAACTGTTTCAATGGAATTTTGATATATTACCAAATAATTGAACATAATGCAAATTTCTTATTTTCTTATGCATGATTTTTGTCCATAATAAACACTAAATGAATGCAGAAAACTGCACCCAACTGAATAATGCTATGTAGGAATGCACAAATCGTACACACGCAGCACCTCGAATATCTGCCAGCTACCTCTGTTAACTGTGTGTTGTGAGCCACATCCATCCTATCTGGTGTTACAACATTCCTTCCAATTTTGGATAACCCTCCTTCTACGCTTCATAATAACTCACAAACTGCAACCCTTTTGACACACACTTCCACAAGCAAACTCTAGGTCTTTTTCAACATATAGTGTTTATTTTAGTATTTATATAGTGCTTAATCATTTAACATGTGAACAACTGTATTACCATTTTTATTAGATTTTTTGTTTGTTTCACTGGTGAAATTTTTGAGCATCCATTTTTTTCCCCATGAGCCCTGTGGGTTTTTCCTGCAGGATTTTGCATAGCACAATAATTTTTAGAAATGCATGTGTAACTTTATCATGGAACTAACTGTATTGTCCATAATTGTACACATTTCATCTGTTAGGGTGTGTGCGTGCTATACACTTAAAGGGGTGGCTGATAATTATTTGAAACACTTCTTTTCATAGTGGTTTAGTAGGTTAGCAGATTCCTCCCAAGAGACAAGGACAAACCATGCACCAAAATAACATTTTCTAGGAGGGTTTCTGGAGGATAGTCTCGAAGAACGATGTCCACTTGATCCTTAGGAGGACTCATGCTAATAAATATATGTTGCTCCAGTGGCTTGGGGAGGTAGCTTCCAGACAGTGAGCTTCTCACCTTTGCATCCTACTTTTCATCCTTAGCAAGAGCTAATATCAGGAGTTGGTAGATTTCTTTTTGGGGTCAACATTTGGGAATAAGCCTAGCCCCGTTCCCTGCACACATTGGCTATTGAAAAACAGCCAGATGAGAGCCCCACTCTGAGGTTCAGACCTTGGCCTAGTGTCATGCTGGCTCTCTCCTTACCTTTGCGAAGTTCTATATGTCTTCTTTCCCCCTTAAAGACTTTGGAACTGTATCTGTGCTTTTGGAGCTATGTGTAGCTCCAGAATTTATCAGAGCTACATATGTAAAGTACTTACATTTTAGGCACTAAATCAATGTTAATATAACTGAGGAGAGTCAGCCCAATTGTCAAGAAGTAAGTGAGTGCGAGATAGTGACACCCTGGGGAAAAGTAGACATTTTGGAGCATTAGTGTGACACAACAGTTCCAACGTAGGGTAAAGCCAGGTGTGGTAAGTCTAAGTAAGAAATCTATGACTTCTGAAGGATAAATTGCAACTCATACTCAAAGAAATGCTAAAGTGAAGACTTAGGTGTTAGTTAACATTGGGAAGATCGCCACTAGCAGGAGGAATAGAATCATGGTGGCTGCCAGCTCCCTATTGAGGAGCACTGATATCACCTGACGTTAATCCCAACTCTACATCCATCAGTCTCAGGTAAGCTCTGTCCTTATGGGAGTTCCATGGCTTCTAGAAACTCCAAGATTACATTCTACCCTCTCAGAAATCCCAATGGAAAACAGATTTTTCTTTCTCAGAATTTCCAAAATAATTATAATAATAACAACACTGAGCCTTGTTGGTCTGGCTTGAGACTAACGCCAGCGCCTGGACCGGTCATGCTGGCTGGTGTGGCAAGGGAGGTGTGATGCTCTGATTGGCCAGGCCTGACTCACATGCTCAGTTAGGAGCCAGGGAAGGAATCAGTTTCAATTGAATCACTTGACTTGAGAGTAGAAGGTAAGTGGTTTGTCAAGGAAAATTGAGGTGCTGTCACCAGAAGGGCAACGGGTTTTAGACAGGCAAGAACACCAGATGGCCACTCTAAGAGCCTCCTAAGCCCGGCTCTGTGCTAGGCACTAAGCCTGTAACAGTGAGCCAGAGACAGAGCCTCTGTCTTCCTTCAGTTTTTAGTGATTTGGTCATTAATCCAATAAACACATATGTGAGGAAACTGAGGCCTACAGGGATGCAGTCACATTTTTCAATGTTGCACAGCTAGTTAGAGCAGCTTCTTATAGCAAGCTGACCTATGTGAAGCATGGTTGTCTGTTAAGTACACAATTGTGTAGGATATTATCGTTGTAACCAGTGGTATGTTGAAGTTGACTCACACCAGCTGGTGTGAATTATCGTGTACATCTCTTTCCTACTAAGCATTCAGTGAAATAATGTTGGTAGCTTGAAATCAGCTATGGTGGTGATATTTACACCATAGAAATTGACAAACATGACAAAACACAGCTTCTCTCCACCACCACCATGAGCTGGTTGTTAATTTACCAGCACACCACTAGTTATCATGGTTATAGAAATTTAATCATCAGGTAAATTACTGTCCAAGGTATTTAATAAAATTCACATCATTATTAATACAAGATGTATAGATGTGACAGGGCAGGAAGTTAATAAACCATAGAATATTTGGATTTTTTTCTTCCATTCTACTCCAAAATCAAAGGTCCTCAATGTTACACATTTAGTGTAATTTGTATTTCATTTTTATATTCAGTGTATGTTGATCAAACTGCCACTCTCTATTACTAAGGCATCTGTAGATAGCATGTATGAATTTCTAGCTACAGACTTGACCTTATTAATAATGATTTTTTAATATAACAAATAGATTAGACTTTAGATATTTCTTCTTAACTGCCAAAAGTTAAGAAGAAATCTTTTATACCCAGAGTTTTCAACTGTCATATTTGTTAGCATTGTTTGTTTCTTTTTTTTTTTTTTTAGAGACAGGGTCTTACTCTGTTGCCAGGCTGGAGTGCTGTGGCATCATCATAGCTCACTGCAGCCTCTAACTCCAGGCTCAAGCGATCCTCCCACCTCAGCCTCCTGAGTAGCTGGGAATGCAGTTGTGCCCCACTGAGCCCATATAATTAATTTTTTTTTTGTAGAGATGACATCTCACTGTGTTGCCCAAGCTGGTCTTGGACTCCTGGGCTCAAAAATTCCTCCTGCTTCAGCCTCCCGAAATGCTAGGATTACAGGCCTGAACCAGTGTGCCCGGCCAGCATTGTCCTTTCTGCAGTTATTTTGGTAAAAGGGGAGAAGGAAGGTACAAAGAGACACCCCTTCGTAAACCTAACTCTAAAAGGAATAAAGGCATGTGTATTAGTTTCTGTGGCTGCTGTAACGAAATACAGTAGTTATCCTCCCTTATCCACAGTGGATATTTTCCAAAACCCCCAGTGAATGCCTGAACCCTATGTACACTGTCTTTTCCTATATGTACATGTCTATGGTAAAGTTTAATTTATAAATTAGGCACAGCAAGAGATTTAAAAAAAATAACTAATAATAAAATAGAACAATTATAACAATATACTGTAATATTAATAAAAATTATGTGAATATAGCCTCTCTCAAAATATCTTATTGTTCAGTACTAAGGATAACTGAAACTGCAGAAAGTGAAACTGTGGGTGAGAGGAGACTACTGTACCACTAAGTGAGTGGCTTCAACAACAGAAATTGATGGCCTCACGATTTTGGAGGCAAGAAGGGCTAGATCAAGGTGTCAGCAGGGTTGGTTCCTCTGAGGGCTATGAGGGAGAATCTGCTTTACGCCTCTCTCCTGCTTCTGGTGGCTTGCTGGCAATGCTTGACATTCTGTGGCTTCTGCTGCATCACCCCAACTCTTTCTTCACCTTCACATGGTGTTCTTGCTGTTTACATTTCTGTGTCCAAATTTCTGTTTTTATAAGGACATCAGTCATATTGGATCAGGGCCCAACCTGATGGCCTCATTTTAGCTGGATTACATTAGTAAAGACCATATTACCGAAAAGGTCATATTTGGGGGAGTTAGGACTTCAACATATTTTTTTGGTGGGGAAGGACATAACTCAACCCGTAATAGCATTGTAATTCAATTGTTAAATTGTCACACACTAATATCATTACATAAAAAATGTTCTTTGTCCAGCTAGAGTTCTAACCAGTAAATATGTCATTCCTTTCAAAAAACAGATATCCCTGCTGAGTTGATTTCCAGATTATTAAGAATGTCCTGAAGGACTTGTCAACCATCTTGGTCTTCATCCTTGTACTCACTTTGTTCAAGTGCAGCTTTAATTTTAAGACAGGGCTCAGCCAACTCAGCCCACTGCTTTTCCTTGTATGGATTTCAAGCCTAGAATGGTTTTTACATTATTAAAGGTTTGAACAAAATCAAAAGAAGAATACTTTATAGGTTTTATGAGCAGACTGCCATACCTATTCATTTGCATATTGTCTGTGGCTGCTTTCACACTGCACAGGCAGAATTGTGGAGTCACACAAGAGACCATTCAGTCTACAAAACCTAAAATATTTACTGTATGGCTATTTACAGGTAAAGTTTACTGACCTCTGCTTTAGGATGCTAATTTTGTCGGCTATACCTCACTCACGACTATTCCTGCTGCTCCTGAATGACACAGCCCAGCCACTGAGTCAGGTGAGTATGATGCTGCCAACCTTTGTGCTGTGAGGGCATGTCTTCATTCATAAATAGTATCATCATCGTGATTTGGCCTAATCTGTTACTAGGAGAAGGATCATGCAGTTAATTAGTAAGCATTTAATTAGGAAACTGAATCAACACTGTTAATGGACGTGCTTAAAATTTCATTGACAAAATTAACTTTTGGGCTCAAAGGTGTGTTTTCACTACCATCTCCAGCCTCCACCCAATATGGCAGTGTTTTACCTAAACATAACCTCCTTGGGTTAACTTGCATCTTGAAATAATTTGGCTCGGTTTCTCTATTAGTTTTCCATTACTTCCAAAACAAATTATCACAAATCTAGCAGCTTGATATACCACAAAATTACTTTCTCAGAGTTTTTCAGTTTAGAAGTCCAGTGGGCTTGACCAGTGTCTCTGCTCCTGGTCTCACAAGGCTGAAATCAAGATGTCGGCAGGGCTCTGTTCCTTTCCGAAAGCTCTGGGGAAGAATCTGCTTCCTTGCTCCTTCACATTGTTGGCGGAAGGAGGAACTGATTTCTGCCAACAATTGGAAGGAGCTGAAGTAGGGCTGAGGTCCCTGCTTCCTGGCTGGCTGTCAGTGAGAGCCTCTCTTAAGGCTGCCTGATTCCTCCTCTGGTCTCCCCTCTCCATCTTCAAACCACCAACGCACGTCAAGCCCTTCTCATGATTCAGATCTCTCCGACTTCTTCTGTCTCATCTCTTCTACATCTAGCCAGAAAAGCATTCTCTGCTTTTACGGGCTCATTGTGAATAGATTGGTCTCTTTTGAGTAATCCAAAATAATTTCTCTGTTTTAAGGTACATAACCTTAATTACATTTGCCATGCAACTTACCATATTCAGGTTCCAGGTATTAGGGCATGAGGATCTTTGAGGGACCATTCTACCTAGCATAACTTCTATGAGTTCTTTCTAACCTGAGCATCTGCAGCTGTGTGTTTTCCTTGGCGACTCTGAAGGATCAGCACTTGGCCCTAATGACTGCACTGTCTTTTCCACTTTGGGAGCCCTTCATGGTGGGCAGTCTCTTTCAACTGCAGAGTCAGCATTTCAAATTAATCTTTCATGGGTGCATCACCATGTTATTCCCATGCAACACAACTGAATAGCCCCAGCCGCGGTAGCTCAAAGCATATATACTTAGTTATTTCATAGAACTCTGTTAGAAAATCACTGCATACATAAACTGTGATATGAACATGGCCTGCTAGAGTTGTGGCAGTGTACAACCTGCTCAGCCTGATGCTATAGCCCTAAAAAAACCTTTGTGTACATTTTGGTCACTCATTCTCTTTCTCCTAAAGTCAAAAGCCAGGGAGTCATATTGGAACACATTGACACACTAAAGATTGGAATATATCCGTTTTCATGACTACTCAAATTATAGGTAAATTATCATCTTGCTGTACACTGTAATGTTTCTGGTTATCCATCTGACTCTGGTTGATGTCCAGGTTGGAAGAATTCTTGGACTTGATCTAAGTGTGAGAAAATATGAAGCATTCTGGAGGTTCTGGGTCAATTATAATTGCATTTAGGAAATGCTGTCTAATAACTAATGGGATTTGCAGCAAGGTGGAAGGGCAAATAGTAACAGAACTAATCTTCCTGTTCACTGACTATGATCCTGGCACAGAGGTCCTCAAGAGTGTAGATCAGGGCTTCTTAGAGTCTAATGTGCTCATGAATTACCTGGGATCTTCTTAAACTTTACATTCTAATTATTTGGGTCTGAGGTGGGGCTTGAGATTTCACATTTCTAACCGCTTCCCAGATGACACAGCCTCTCCAAATCCGTGGGCCACACTTTGAGTGGGAAGAGTTTAGACTATGAACAAAGTGAATGAATTTCTTCCCAAAGGGTTATTTTTTTTAATACTAACTAATTATGATTTCTAGGTTAAGTATATTAATATTACCGGGAAAGTCAACTAGCTCAGCTTTACTTTTCTTTCTTGGTATTTAAGTATAATTTTAACAATGCTGCCATTCCCTCAGCAGAGGAAAACAACTATGAAGAATGCTATTAGTTCTAATCAACTCAAATCTACTTAAAGACGATAATAAGTTTATAAGAGGATACATCAAGTTAAAATTTAGATCCAAATAGGGTCTTGATGACAGGGTTAGAATAAGAAGATAATGTCTTTAAAATGTCTTAAGTATAATTGGAGAAGGAGACTATGTCATCTAATGCTTTGTGTTGATGGGAAGACATTTAGGGCCTGAACTAAAATATTCCCTTGCTTCTTTCCCTCCTCAACATCTCTTTCAAGCCACCCAGAATTCTTTGGGAAGCCCCGAAACATGCTGGCTTCTGTCATATTGGGAGCTGATCCAGGCAGTATGAATCTGAAATCTTAGCATTCTGTCGCCAGGTCTGGTCTGAATGTATAGTGTAGACTCCACTTCAGATTTGCGGGGGGAACCTCATCCCTTTCTAATGCTTTGTGAACCTTGGTGTGAAGGCCGGGCATTCCTGGGGAGGTGACTGCCTGTCAGTGGTCCCGATTCTGTGTTCATTGGTGAGGCTGGAGCCAAATAAGCTTCCCCGTTGGCCATGAGCTGCAAATCCCTAATGAAGGTAGACAGAGGCAACACCCAAGAGGCCCACAGCATGTCTTTCACCTTCCAAGATCAAAACCCTTGAGAGACCTGCTGAAGCAATATAATTCAATCTGTGTGAAATTCTGATTCATCAAGATTAGGTTTGCTTGCCCTCAAAATGGAGGAATTATCTTCTGAGTGACTTTGTAATCCTGTCACTCAGCTGAGTTTGCCTGATTGATAGGAAAGGCTCCAAAGGAACTCCATGTGATCCTGTGCAGAACGTGGAGCCCAAAATTGAGTGAAGAGTGCCCCTGTCTCTGCCCCAGAGACCTCACCACGCAATTGTGGAAAACCTTCCCAGTCTTCAGTTTGATTTCCTCACTTCTAGTGTTATCAGCATTGGCCACTTGCTATTTTCGCAGGATGGAGGCGCCCTGATAATGCTGGTGAATGCCCTGCCACGTTTATGCATCTTCATTTGGGGTATGGAATATAAAGGAGAGAAGATAAAGCATCTGTGTCAACAAAGAAGTCCAAGTATAACAACTCCTAGCTGCCTTCCTTTTCACACAAAGTATCTTAGAATCTGTCTTTTCTCTGACATGGTGGCTAACAGTGCAGGCTTTAGAGAGAAGCAGTTTGGTTTCTGACACCTGTCGTACTACTTACTAGTTGTGTCACTTTGGGTAAATTTTAATTTTCTTTTGCCTGAGTTTCCTCATCTTCATGGTGGGAATAGTAGCACTGTACTTCCTGGGTTTATCCTGGGATTAAATAAGTTTAAACATGGGGAGTGAATTGAACAGTGCATGGCGTGTATAAGTGTGCGTTGAAGGTAAGCTCTCACTGTTTGAAGTTGTCTGATGCTCAGAGAACTTGAGGTTGCCATGGGGAAATCAGAAGATGCGGGTTCACACTCTGATTCTGCATGGATTTAGGCCTATCACACAGTCTCTGAAACTCTTCTGTAAAACAGGGATTATAGTACCTGTCTCTCGTGGTTATAGTTAAACTAAAAGGACAATTTATATGAAAGAGTCCAGCAATAAGTTGTCACTCAGGGATAGATGGTTAAAGTCCAATTTATTATAGCAAATATGTTGTCCTAAAATATATTAAATTAACTGGTAGTAAGCAAACTAGCTTTTTATCTAAATTAGAAATCTATTTGCAGACAAATATCCATTATGAATTATGGAAGGTATGCAGTTTTCCTCCAGTTAGCTCTAATCCTTTCATTTTTATTATATTAGGTTATGTTCCTGATAGCAACATTTATTGAATGCCTTACTTTATCTTATCTGTCCTCACTACACTCTGCCAATATTATGCTAGGTAATATCATGATCCCTGTTATGCTGCATATTGGAAATCTGTGTCTCAGAGAAATTAAGTAACTTAAACCAAGGTAACAGAGCTACTGAGTAGCAGACACAAGGCTGTAACCCAGTTCTCTTCAACTCCAAAAACAGTGCTCTTTCTAGCTATGGTGTTTTCTTTTCCGTAAGTCAAGTCAAATCTCTTGATCTGTCCAAGCAATTTTTGTCATGACAGTTCAAGTTATAGAAGATCAGATCTTGGTTTTAGTTCAAAATGAGAAGCAAAGTAGTCGAATGAGAAGAAAGAACAAGGAGCCATAAAAATCAGATATTGGCCCATTTCTGCCACCAAATGTGACATAAGACTGAATCACTGTTTTCTAGTCTTGAAATATCTGCTCCCTAATCAGAGGCAGCTGCGCAATTCCTTTACAGGAGGGGCTTACAGGCAATACCGAGTTGAAAGGGGAGAGTGGTAGTCGATGCTCTTGCCTTGAATGTGCGTTTGCCAAGCAAGCACATGGTTGGTATTAAGATGCTGTCCTTGTTGGGTGGCTTGACACGGTTGATAGAGACATTGGAGGCAAAGCTCCTCCCCACCACCATCGCTGTCCAATGCTTTTGACTCAATTTCTGCTAACAATAGCCAAAGGTACATGAGGATGAAATAATTCACTGAACTGTGCGGGCTGGTTTAATCCAGTGGTTAGTAGTCTTACTGGATTAAACCAGACCACAAAGAACAGTCCTACTGTAAATAAACTCTATTTTACAAGGGCCTGGTCAAAAAAGTTAATCTGTTTTTGCTTGACAAGTTATACTAAGGGATTTTCACAGTTAAGTTCATTGCTTGTATTGCTTTTATGAACAATTTTTTTCCCTCCTCTTTCTGAATAGATCATTTTTTGCAGAGAGATTGGAACAATCAGTCCATCCAGAGTGATACATCATTTCATCCTTTTCCATCAGATGAACCCTATTAGCAGATCAAGAAGCAAGTGTGCGTGGGGTAGGGGAGACCGGAGAGAGCAGAGAAGGTAGAATGAGGAAATGGCTGCAGCATTGCTTGTGATGCTCATGCAGCAAAGATGTGCTCCAGCGCTCACTGTCACTATTAGATCCTCTCCTTCTTTCTCACTTTTTTTTTTAAGTAGCTAATTCTTGGAAGCCTTGGCAGAACTCTCCGAGTCCCTTTTCTCTCATCTTCCTTCCATGCAAATCACATTTAACAGATGAGCTGCACTGCTATGCACTTGACTAAAAGACTGTTAAACCTGCAAGTCACCAAAGACATCCCATCAAGGGATTGCACAGCCTCATGTGAGGACATGAGAGCAGCAAAAGTAGAGTAGGCGCTGAGAGGGAAGCCTGCACATTTGAAAGGAGTTGAGAGGTTGAAAGGAAGAAATGAACAAGCTACAGAATAAGAAGTAAATAGAAACAGGCAAAAAACTAGTGGCCTATGTGTTTCTTCCTCCTCCTCTTACCAACTCCGAGACTTTGGCCAGCTCAGGCTTTGTGTTCTTATCTACAAAATGAGGCAATAATAACAACGCCAATCTTACATAGTTGTAAAGGTTGAGTGAGAAAATGAATGGAAGGCAGTTAGCACAGATTAGCACTTAAATTCAGTCTCTATTGTTAGGATCATCCCTCTTTCCCCCACAGTAGTAGATTCCAGCCTCTGCTATTCAGGACTCGCTCGGTAAGGGATCATCATTGAAGATCCTGGGACCTTTGAAATGAGTCAAACCTATTCTTCTGTCATCTCTTCTTTTTTCCTTTTATTTTTATTTTTCACATTACACTGAAACTAGAGTGAACACTCTAAAGTTCTCCCCTACAGATATATGGAAACATAAAAAGATTGGTAAGCTACCATGAAACTACCATGAGGTTAAGCCTTTTTGCTCTTTAATCCCAAGAGCTTTTTCCACCAAGGGCACTGGCCACCAAGCTTCATTCATAAGTGTTGCTGAATCTTTGACCTATCTCCAAAAGTAACTATCCACCGTGTGACAGTCTTCTTCACAGCTTCACAGTCTCTCTTGTGGAAGCCGATTTCTTCTTTTAATCAGCATTTCTGATTGGATAGTTTTCTTGTATGAGGCAAACATATATTTTCAAGTCAGCCTTAAAAATTGTAACTACCATCTAATTTCTGCCTCTTAAATAAAAAACTGCACAAGCAGTGTCCCCAAACTGCTATGAAATCCATTTTCAATCAATTCATAGTTTTTTGTAGCTGGAAAAATCTTAGAAGCCATTTGATGCCATTTTCTCCATTTCATGGTTGAAGAAACTATAATGTATTGGAGAGGTTAGATGACCTGCTAGGGCATGTAGTTACTCAGGAAGAGCCTGGAACTTTTCGCACTACGATGAGTTGTTTCCCATCCCCAAATGGAGAAACTCCAAATAAAAACACACTTCTCAGCATTAGAGGGTATGTGCCTGAAGGGAGTGCTAGTATTGAATCCATCACCCAACTTTTGTAGACTGTGACTTTCCTGAATTCTAATTATTGGCTTTCAGGCATGTCCAGTAAGCCCAAATCATCACCTAGAAAGCTCCTTCTTTCTACCTCCAGTGGTGGCAGAGACTAATAACAAGAATTGGTTTTTAAAATTTTAGAGATTTTTATGGTTAACAAATCCATCATGATACTGAAGGAAGCTAGAATTATCAGGTGTAGGTCCTGCCCTTTGAAACTGATAAATACATCTCTCCCCAGCTTGATCTTTGCTCCATCCAAGAAGAACCCTGGGCTGCATGACTCTCGGGTGTGACCCAGGATGACTATTGGTAAGCTTGCTCTTCCACCCACAGTGAAAGTGCAGAAATATAACTAGCAGGACATCTATTGATTAAACGTCCACAGGTTATATTACTAATTACCTGCTCCTCAGCCTTCAGGCAGAGAAGCACATTTTCAGCTCTCATGCAGTCATTTATTTTCAAACTTCTTAATATTTCACATTTTCTTCCCTTGGTTTTAGACTTTTCTACCTCTGGCTGTGAGGGTTGCCTTGTGTTAATATTTGACCGACAAAGCTTCCTTACTCTGGCCTCTTTCCTACCTCTCACCCAGATACACTGCTGAATAACTCTCCCAGCTGGGAGTGTGCCCTTTCCTAGGTAGCATTGTGCAGGGGTACCAAGGGAATGTGTGACTTTACCTAAGACTCTATCCAAGTTTGGCTTTTCAGGCTTTCTGATCACTGAGTAGAGCCATCATTTGGAACCTGTTCTGGCGGTTATCTGAAATCACCCAAGGAGCTTTGAAAAATGCAGGTACCGGGCCGCCAGAGACCCATTGAAACAATTTCGGGAAAGACATCCTGGCATCTGGTCTGTTTTTTAAGCTTCCCAGGCTAATCTAATGGGCCGCCAGGGTTGAGAACCACTGAAGTTTTCCTGTAGCAGAGAATAAAACTAAAAATAGAAATAAGGAATGGAAACCCAAACAGGTTAAACAGATGGCACAATGTTAAGAAAAGGAGAGGTGATAGCAGAGAAGTAGGACTGGGTGCGTGTAAGTGCGTCATGGATTTTTTTTACCGTCTTTTCAAGAGTAGTTGATCAAATGCGTCATTGCATCTGTTTAGTGTTATAGCCGCAAGGTGGTGTGGCAGTGGCCCTGACCCATGATAAAGGGCCTTTTTGGCCCTACTAGGCAAGAAATGAAGGGAAAAAGTAGTGTGTGCTTTGTTAAACGAACAGTGACCATTAACTCTGATTCTAGTTTTGCTTGCTGGTGTGGTCCTCTTATTTCTATATTGGTCTCCCAATAAGACAGCGACTTCTCCAATTATGGGAACATGCCTGTCTCCAGTGCTAGACGTACTGCAGGGGCTAAACATGTGCTTGTGAAACAAATGAATCAAGGAGGAATGAGTGAATGAACAGCAGAATCACACCTATGGGCCAATCCCATAGGTTTTACTGTTTTTGTTTTTTTTTTTCCATTATGACCATCAAGATATGATGTCACGGCATATCATGTAATTGAAGTAACCCATATCCTGCCTTCTCAGAGTGAAGTCCTCTAGAACGTGATGACTTAACCTTTCAGAAAGTGCTGTTTTCAATGGATATCTGTGGTAGTACTCAATCTGGTACTGCTAGAACCACTAATGCTGAGAAATACTGATTTAAAAAAAAAGTTCTTTAAACATTATATTTTTAAGCTTTATAAAATCAGATCCTAGATGGGAAACTATAAGAAAGCCCATAAAGCAACTCATGGTAAAAAATTTATTAGGAAAAGGAGTTTAATTACAGTTTATAAACTATTGATATTACATTATGGTTGTCTTTAACATAGGCCAATTGATTCTTCATGATTTTGATGAAACATTTTATCTTCTAAACCTAAGCTCTTTTAAATGATGCTGTTATCAGCTAATCAATTCATTCCATTTTATATTACGAGTTGTGCAGGACCAATCTTAAGAAAAGGTACAAAAATAAAAGAAGTTGGGTCTTTAGTGCCCTCTCCAGCCATAATCTTGTATGCTTACATGGTAGGTGTTCATTCTATATATGACCTTATCTGTTTTGGGACAGCAGATGTGTGTAGGGGTGAAGGACGTGGGTACAGGGACAATGAGAATTCTCAAAATGGAAGCAGAAGGTTGGCAAGGTCAAATAGCAGCTACCTTGCATAACAATGCCACTGATGAAACCACCCCTCCTCCACTCCCTCTTGACAATCCAGTGAAGTTTTCCTAGTTAACAAATATTTTGATGAATAAAGTATCATACGTATACTTTAATTTGGAGGTGATTATTTTGATGTTAATGGTCCTACTGCTGATAATAGACTTACTTGTTCCCTACTTATAGATGCATTCATTTTTTCATGTTGCTAAAGTTTCATTTTACAAAGCATCTTACAATATACTTATTTTTTTGTAACTACCTAAGTGAGTTAAATCAAGTCTGTATAATTAATTCTTTACTATCTACTCAAGGGAGATACACGTATTGTGTGTTTCTATGTCAGACAAAAGAAATGGACCTACTAAATGCCCTGGCCTGTACCTTCTTTCCTTGCTTAGTTACTCTCTGATTACTAATACTTCCAGTCTTTTAAACCTCTGTTTTTATATCACATTAAATTAGACACCAATGAAACTAGATACTTTTGGATCTCCTTGAGTCATCTGAATATCTTGAGCACGTGAGGACTAAGCACTGGAATGTTGTGAACAAACTGACTAGACTTGAATCTTTTTTTTTTATTATTTCAAAATATTAAGGGGATACAAATGTTTTTGGTTACATGGATCACTTTTGTAATGCTTGAGTCATGGCTATAAGTGTGTCCCTCCCCCAACTAGTGTTCATTGTACCCGTTAGGTAGGTTTTTGCCTCTCCTCTCCTACTCCCTCCCCCCACTTGATTTCCACTGAGTTTTACTTCCCTCTGTGCACATATGTGCTCATCAGTTAGCTGCAATTTAATAGTGAATAATCCATGTGGTGTTTGGTTTTCCATTCTTGAGATATTTTGCTTAGGATAATGGTCTCTAGTTCCATCCAGATTGTTACAAAAGGCATTAATTCATTCTTTTTTATGGCCAAGTAGTACACCATGGTATACATATACCACATTTTGTTAATCTACTCATGAATTGATGGGCACTTGTGATGATTCCACATCTTTGCAGTTGTGAATTGTGCTGCAATAAACATTTGAGTGTAGATGTCTTTTTGATAAAATGACTTCTTTTCCTTTGGGTAGATACCCAGTAGTGGGATTGCTGGATTGAATGGTAGGTCTACTTTTAGTTCTTTGAGTAATCTCCATACTGTTTTTCCATAGAGGTTGTACTAATTTGCAGTCCCATCGACAGTGTATAAGCATTCCTTTCTCTCTGCATCCACGCCAGCATCTATTGTTTTTTGACTTTTTAATAAAAGCCATTCTAGCTGGGGTAAGATGATATCTCATTGTGGTTTTAATTTGCATTTCCCTGTTGATTAGTGATGTTGAGCAGAGTGCTGGAAGTCCTAGCCAGAGCAGTCAGCCATGAGAAAGAAATAAAGAGTATGCAAATAGGGAAAGAGGAGGTCAAAGTATTGCTTTTCACTGACGATATGATCTTGTATTTAGAAAACCCCAAAGACTCCACCAAGAGACTCTTGGAATTGATAACATAAATTCAGCAAAGTCTCACGTTACAAATCAATGTACATAAATCAGTATCATTTCTCTATACCAATAATAGTCAAGCCGAGAGTCAAATCAAAGACTCAGTACCATTCACAATAGCTACAAAAAAAATAAAATACCTAGAGATATACTTAACCAAGGAGATGAAAGATCTCTGCAAGGAGAACTATGAAACACTATGGAAAGAAATTACAGAGGACACAAACAAATGGAAAAACTTATCATGCTCATGGATCAGTAGAATCAACGTTGTTAAAATGTCCATACTAACCAAAGTAGTTTACAGATTCAGTGCAATCCCCATCAAAGTGCCAATGTCATATTTCACAGATTTAGAAAAAATAATTCTACACTTCATTTGGAATCAGAAAAGAGCCCAAATAGCCAAAGCAATCGTAAGCAAAAAGAATAAATCTGGAGGTATCACATTACCAGACTTCAAACTATACTATAAGGCTATAGTAACCAAAACAGCATGCTATTGGTACAAATATAGAGACATAGACCAATGGAACAAAACAGAGAACCCAGATATAACACCATCAACCTACAGCCAACTGATCTTTGACAAAGCAGGTAACAGTGCACACTGGGGAAAAGAAGTCCTATTCAATAAATGGTGGTAGACTTGAATCTTGATAATGATTCTGAAACTAGCAGCATGACCTTGGGCGGGCTACTTAACTAAGACTCAGT
>NW_012154173.1:10395665-10448301 GCF_000956105.1 Propithecus coquereli | reverse complement strand
TGCCCCTTCTGAGTCTCCAGTGTCCATCATGTCACTCTGTGTGGCCAAGCATACCCATAGCTTAGCTCCACTTATAAGTGAAAACATGCAGTATTGAGTTTTCCATTCCTGAATTACTTCACTTAGGATAATGGCCTCTAGTTCCATCCAAGTTGCTGCAAAAGATATTACTTTATTCTTTTTTGTGGCTGAGTAGCAGTCCATGGCATATCAGTGGGGGAGGCTGGGGACGGGGAAGTTGCACCTTGTTTGTCTTCTGCAAAATCAGATATCAAAATAGCAAAATGAAGGTAAAATCACTTGCCGCTGCTTCTGCAGTCTTGAGAGCTTCTTTCTTCAGAGAAAATTTTTTTGCCTTGGTTTGTGTAATATTTTGGCCAATATAGTTGAGACATATTTTGTAGTACTTTGTTGAAATAATATCAGATGTGAAATAAGCCTGAAGATGGAGGACTTGAAACTAGAATAAAAAAGGCAGATTTTTAAAGCTTTTAGCCTTGTCAAGAAGTAGCTATTTTGACTTTCAGATAGATGGCTTTTGAGCCTGCCAAGTAAAGGAAACAAAATTTCAACCAGTCTACCAGAACTTTATTTTCCTTTTCATATATTCCAAATTTGAAGTGGCTGTTCTGTCTTCTAGTTCAAGAGCATGCTTTCATGGTGTTTCCAGTGCCACACATGGGTGACCTACAGGCAACCTTTCCACACAAAGCCAAAGAACACAAAACATCTCGCACCTTCATTTTTGGCAATAAAGAAGGGAAGGGCAGAAGGACAGGTGAAAGGAGGAAGTGACCATTATTGAACTTCTTCTATGTGCCAGACACTGTGCTAGGCATGTGTCACTGGGAAGGTGTGGGGTGGGTTAGAACTCCCCCATAAGTAATTTAAGGTGTGAAACTCACAGCTTCCTGGTCATCCCAGGACATCTGTGACAGTATGGCACACTCCAGACCCTGCATCAATCCCTAATATAGCCTGAAACCACTTAGTGTTTACCCTAAGGGTTCTTTCCGCTCATTTTGCATGTCTGACTCATGGAGTGGCCTGAAATCCCGTATACAACATGGGGAGGAAGAGCACCGCACAGTGTGGAGTGTGGCCCAGTCACTGTTGGGCCACACTGTTGGCCATCTTTTGGTGAGAATGCAGTGCTCATAGTTGAGATCTACTCACCTTTGCCTTCTGACCTTGTACCACTTTTGATCATTGCCAGCTTTGCCCTTCTGGAAAATTCTCTTTAATGCCACGAATCCTTAATAGAAAGTACAGACACTGGAACACTTGCCATACAGATCTGATTTTTGAAGACTACTAGACTTCATGCATGAGCAAGAGAAAATACATCTGATGGGCAGGTTTCTCTTTGCTCTGAGCAGAGGACCTATAGAGAAAATGTGTAAGGAGAACACCACCCATATGCAAGGAAAATAATAACTTTGCAGAACTGTGCAGGAAGGAAATTTAAATAAATTTTTCTTTAATGTTTCTTTAATGTTCCCAGCAATTTAAAATTGGCTTAAATGGGACAAGTCAAAGGAAATAAACTTCGCTTGTCAATAGGTTATAGTGCTTTGCAACATCTGGGGAAAGAATGACCCTTCATTCGTTGAATTGAGTGTGCAGTGGATAAGTAATGATAACATTATGATCAGCAACCTAAATTTGTATGTAAAATGCCCTGATCTTTGAAAGTGGATTTTGTACTGTACATGAACCAATTGTTTTCATATTCTTAAAATAATAATTCATACCAGAAACTTAATTACCCATGTGCACTGTAACTATGCCAACCACATTTAAACCCTGATTTTTAGAAATCCCACACCCCCTTCTCTTCAGATGAATACTATCTGGAAATGAAGTAGTGTTTTTTATTTTGCTTTGCTCTGAATTATGCTGCTTGATGATCTTAACTGGTTGCTTAACATATTACTACCCTGTGCTACTAGTCACACTTTGGCCAATCCTCATGAGGCAAGTTGGATCTTCACAACAAAAGGGAAAGTAGCAAGGGATGAACATTCATTCATCTTGCAAAGTGATATGGTGGCACCACGTACTGGAGCCTCAAAGTAATATTACCATTGCTCCTGTAGCCTTAGGGCAGGCTTTGCCACATTGAAGCTGCCTTCTTCAAAAGCCTACACATTTGTTTATGGAACATAAAGATAGCCTCAGACTATCTACAAGCCTTACTTGTAGAACTCTGGTTATAAAGTAGATAGCCATCACTTTAATTGTCATTTTAAATATATGTCAAGCGTTTTCTTGGATCTCAATTGTCTTATCTCACAATTCAATTTTGATTTGTTAAGTATGACTTTCCCTCACTGAACTATTCATATACTTTATCCCATTTAGTCCTTGCAGAAGCCTTTGAGCTTATTTCTCTTGCTTTACTAATAAACGAATTGATGCTTGGAGAAATTAAATGGCTTGACTAAAAGAAATGAAAGTCAAGACTCGAGTCTAGATCAGCTGACCCCACTCTGGGTGATAGGTTCTATGTCTTTCAAGTAGGCCAGCAGTCCATGCTCAAGGATAGAGAAAAGAATGCCCCAGATTGCAGTAGGGAAAAGCAAACAGTGCCCTAACAATACCACACCAGTGATGACCATATCCAATATACAATGATGCAAAATCCTAGAACCTACTTCCTACCTAAGAGCTGTGTCCCACAGAGGCAGGGATTCGTCTCTAGGCCTTGGCGTCTGATGTACTGGGTATATGTACCAGATCTCTCCCCCTTGCTGTTTTACAGGCTCCTTATCAGACTATCTGTCCTGTGATTGGAGCGTCTTGGGATCAGGCTGCTCGGGGACTCGTCACATGAGTCTTCACATCTACAAGATGCTGGTAGTGCATTTTATGCTCTCAAGTGCATCATTTTCTTTTTGTATATGTCTCACAGCATCCATCCTGTCTTAGCTAGGCATAGTAATAAAGCTGTTTCTTCCTGCACTGCTGAAGACAGCCCCAGAGAAAATATTATATACAGTTCACTTTGATTCACTTGGCTCAGCTCTTAGTGATGTCAGAGCTACTGGGCTCCTATTTCAGAGTAACTTATGGGTGGCTGTATTCTGCTGGAGCTTCAGAGCGGCACAGGACTGCTCTAAATGCTGCCAGCTAGACTGCCTGGTAATGTAAAAGCTGAACTAGATTATGTTCTGATATTTCCAGTTTCCAGGCTTAAGTGGTCCTGAATTGAACCACACTAACTTTAGGATGAAACTTCAAGTGGAAACATCTCCTGCCTTTACCAGTTTTAGATACTTATCCATCAATGATGTCACTTTCTTGATTAATAAATTGCAGAGGGTATGTTGGTGAGTCTTTCCAACTACTGTCATTGGTATTCAATACATATCCTGTTTCACAGATTACAAATTGTTATGTTAGGCCACCTGCCACTGAAATGTGACTTGATGATCTTTTTCTCTTCTTCAGCTTTTTTATTAATATTGGCAGCAGAATTTTTCACCTTGATTTTAAAACATGGATAACAGATTCACCATGTTGAGTTAGGGAGTGTTTTGGGGGTGTGAATCAATTATATTTTTACTATTTATCTGTGTGTATTTAAGTTTAATAAACATCTAGGTGCATATATTCTGATAGAGGTATAACAGAAATACTATGTATGTTCAAATAGTACAGTATATCAAATATAATATATATGTCGAATACAGTTTATATATTAAGATTGCTATTTGAATTATATTTCGCTTTATTTGTTTGCATTTTTATTTGTTGGTATTTAGTGCTTAATATTCTATAATCCATACCTTATGAGAAATCTAGTTAAGAGACATATTTTTTCTAAAGTTTTTATATCTTATGGGTGAATATTGTGATAGTTCTCAGAACCAAACTCTTTCAAAGGACTGAAAAATTGGCTCGTAAGTCTTCCATCATCTCTTTGGTCACAAGATGAAAGCCAGAAGGATAATATTCAGACAGGGCTTGTATTTTCCCCCGAAATAGGTCAGAAAGTAATTCTATATTCAGCTTTAAAAAGGAAGGACATTCTGACACATGCTACAACATGGATGAACCTTGAGGACATTGTGCTAAGTGAAGTAAGTCAGACACAAAAGGGTTAATACTGTATGATTTCTTTCCACTTATATGAGATGTCAAGAGTAGGCAAATTCATAGAGACAGAACATAGAATGGTGCTTAGTGTTTAGTGAGTATGGGGGATTTGGGATGATGAGAAGTTCTGGAGTTAGATAGTCGTCATGGTTGCACAACAATGTGAATGTGCTTAATGCTACTGAATTGTACAGTTAAAAATGGTTAAAGTGGTAAATTTTATGTTATCTCTATTTTACCACAATTTTTAAAATTAGTCAATTTGATATGGCTTCCCTGTAACCATGATTACCCAAGCCCTAAAACAGAGAGAGTGAATTTAATGAAGAGGCTAAGCACATGTTTAATCATCTATGGTTTGGGGAATATACCTTTTCTTACTTTTTAAAAGTTGGAGCAAGAGTTAGAAAAATGGAACTTCCTTCTGTTTCTACAACTTCTCAATAATTCCTGACAGAGATTGTGCAATTCTGAGAAAAATCACAGAGACGCAAAATAAGAATACGTATTTATGAGAAAGCATTTTTTTTATTTTTACTGAAATCCTCTAAGGAAAGTTACAACGATTCTATTTTCTTGGCTGAAGTTCCAAAATAAAAAGAGGTTAAGTAACCTCAAGATCACTCAGTAAATAAATGGAAGAGCTAAAAATGGATTAAGGATTCCCCGGCTCTCTGAGCCTCTCTTGCCCTGCGTCCTGATGAACACGTGCGCATCCCTCTCTGCAGCAGCGAGGTTGGCAGGATACATGAGGGGCTGGCAGCCTGAAGAGAATCTTCCATGTCTTAAAATAGTAGTTGAGTTCTAAAAACCTGTCATGGCAAAGCAAACTCTGTTACAAATGCTGACTCCTCATCCCAGCCCCAGCACCATCTACTAAGGGAAGTAAGAAACTGAAGGAAATAGATTTCCTTTCAGTAGCCACCTTGTCATTCCCTGATACATTCCTGCTATTTAGATACTTAATTGTTCAAGTAGTTTTTAACACTGTTTTGCCTCCTTTTAAAAAATAGCATCTGTCAAGTTTGCTAGAACTTTTTCAGTGCTAAGGAAACACATAGAAATTTTAAAATCAATTTAGTTCAACAAACATATTACTATTCAATTTGCTTTAAAGGTTACGTACGTTCATTGAAGTTCTTCGAACACCTACTCAAAGATACAAGCATAATAATTATATGTCAATGAAAAAGTGAGAGCTCAGTACTATCAAAGGTAAACACAGCTGGACATTAGTTAAAGTGGCGAAAACCAATTTTATTCAGTAACTACTGACAGTGGAGTTCCATTCTGATTTGCGCAGAGGCGACTGGGCGTTTGGGAGGGGGATGAGCGCGTGGGGGGGGTGGGAAAATGAGCCTGGGCTCAAGCAGCCAGAGAAGTGAGAAATTTAAAAGAATTGGTCAGTGTAGATGCGATTAGGCTAGCTATGTCCACTAGCTGGCAATTATCTAAGTTAGGATTCTGTCCTCCCACTGAAACTAGACACAGACGCCTTGTCCTCGACATGATTACCTTTCAGGGGAATGGCTTCCAGGTCTGAGAAAGACATTCTTGAGGTGTAGCAGACACATATGCATCTCAAAGGGACAGTGGAAGGATTCACAATTTTAAGTCCTTTTTGGTAAATGCTCTAGGTAAGGGAGATCAAAAGGCTATCATCAGGTGTGGGTTAGAAGGAACAGTAAATTCTTTTGACAGCCTAGAGCTTTTCCAAACGGGAACTCAACAGTGGGCTCAGGAGTGTCTTAAGGTACTGGAAGCCATGCTAAAGTTTAGTCGAATCTCTTAGTGCAGGGGTTTGAATGGAATGTTTACGCTGAGCGTTTCTGCACTTTTCAGTATCAGTGCTGTTCTCTCTTTATAGAAAAGAATATAGTATCAGATTGAGAGATGACAAAAAAAGATTGACTTTAAGCTATGCTTTGGTTCTCTGACACATTCGATATGAGAATCATGAATGAGGTTTGACCTGTCTTTGATTGATAAACACCTTGTCTGTGGTTGTCTGTGTTTGAAAGTACCAGCGATCTACTTCAGTATGAAAAAATGAGATTTAGCTTTTAAACTATACATTAATATTTCTGCATCAAATATATTAGAAATTCCAATGAACTCCTGCTGCAATGTGCATATTTTATATATTTTTTTCAGAATAGAAATACGTGGTTTGAATAAAATATTAACAAATTAATATTAATGAATAGGTGTTTGTTAATATGTTCAGTTTCCACCTTGTTTCAGTTCACAAGCCAGAGTTTTCCTAGTTCAGTAGGATATAAGATTTATTAGTCTAGCTAGAGAAATCTGTATGGAATAATGCATAACAGAAAAGAAGAAAGAAATTATGATTCTGAAATGACATCCTGTCTAAATAGCTTTTATAAACAGATAGAAGACTATTTTATCCACCAGACCAAGTAGTACTACCTGGGAATCAATAGACAATATCTGTAAAATAGGCAGTACTTTGTAAGAAATATGTTTGCTACTGAACTAATCTGACATTGTCTCTGTCATGAAATTTTACATTAGGCATTTTTCTTAAATTTGCTTTCTTTCTTGCACTGGATACTTTCCTTGTCTTTATAGATATGTGTGTAATACAAAACTATGCCTGCTGTGTTTTTCTATTAAAGACATTTTTCTTGTCTACTTTTAAAAGAAGAGATTTTCATTATATCTGATCGCTTAAGAATATTTTTTCTATTATTCCTCTATATTTTATAGAATGGAATAAATTTTCCTTTTTTGACATCTTCTCACTCATAGTTTCCAGAAATATTTCACTTTGGATTTATGGAAATGGATTTCTATTTTCAATTTATATATCACTAAGAGCCTATTGTTTGGCTTGATCTAAACTTCTCTGTGAGACATACTGGGATGCCACCTCCCATTCACTTAAAGGATTCAATATTCAGTCTGCAAGGGGGAGGTTGGAAGACAAGTCATGGACCCTTTAAAAGCTGGTTTCCCCACTAATCATCAATGAGTATAGGTGTTTCAGGGGTGGAGATGTGGGGTCAAAAGTGTTGAGCAGTGTACTGTGAGAAACTTTCCGTCATAGACTAGGTCCCTTTAGAATCTCAGTGAACCTCTAAATGTTACATCACTATCTTTTCCTCCTTGTGGGGATTCTGAACAGTTCTAAATATGACATGATTAAATAAAGTGATTAATAATAGAGTCATCTGGAATGAGTCCAACAGGGGCGGTCATTAAACTGTGACTGAAGAGATGACATCTGCATCTCACTAAACAGATGGTTTCCTAGTAGTGACAGGTGTGTTCTTGATTAGTTGGCAATGAGAATGCAGTGAACTTGGAACACCCACCAAAGGAGGGACCAGTAAGAGTGGTCCAGAGTTCCAACCCATTCCATGTTACCACGGACCAAAGAGCACATGTGGAAATAAAACTCAATGGAAATCAAGCAGGTGGGAGGGGGAAGGAGAGGATGGGTAAATTCACACCTAACAAGTACAATGCACACTATCTGGATGGTGGGCACACTTATAACTTTGACTCAAACTGTGCAAAAGCAATCCATGTAACCAGTACATTTGTACCTCGGTAATATTCTAAAATTTTAAAAAAAGGAGTAAAGAGCCACTAAAAAGAAAGACTATGACACCTGGAATCCTGCAAACCAGTCACCTACATCATTAATTCTTTAAATAAAATATATTTTTGAGGGGAAAAAATAGTTATTCTGTAGCTGTTTTATAGCCCCTGCATGGAAATTGCTTATATATTTATATAGCCTGCTTTTATTTCCACAAATTTCCATTCAACCAGTGATTCCAGGTCTCTTAGCTGCTTTAGAAACTTTTCTAAATTCCCAACCTGGAACTTTCAATTGCTGGATGCCTCAACCTCATGCTCTCGCTCCCACTTAATTGCTACCTTTTTCTAATAGCTTTGCTCCTGCTCACCTGCTCTTACAATGAGAGACAAGAAGTGACATTACAAGAGCTCTGGCTTTGAGTGAGGCACTTTCAGTGCATTTTGTCATTTAATCTTGTCAATCTCCATTCCACTGATGAAGAAACGAAGGTCCAGAGAGGTAAAGTAACTTGCTCAAGATCATGTCAATGGTGTTTATCAGAGCCAGGGGTCACTGCCACGTCCTTCTGATGCCACCTGCACTCTTCTTACTCTGCATTCAGCATCCCAAGATCTTGTCACCAATTAAGTCACCCACTGAAGAGAGAGTGTGTCTGTAAGAGTCTACTGGAAAAAGAGCAGTCTCAGGATTTATAGCCTATTTGTGCATATTTTTAAAGGGAAAGTCAATATTTATCATGCTTTTTAAAGAATTAAACTTTTAATGTCTCTGAGCTCTGATAAAGATATGTAAATAAATACAAAGATGTGGATGTTGATAGAGACCCCTGCCCCAGTAAAAAGGACTTTTATTCTCCCCATAGAGACTTTTATATTTACTATATGGCAGCCAAGACCTATTTAGCAGACTAATACATTTGGGAACCTTCAGATAGCATTCGGTGTCAAAATTGACTTTCATCTTCCACACCCTAGAATTACCATGTCACGAGGCTGTGGGATGCATCCGGAAGATGTCTTTTCCTGTGCTCTGCAGCATTCATTGAGAAAACTTTGGTGAAGGGAGTATAAGGAATGATGAAAAGACAAAGCATAGCCTAATACTTTTCTTTCAATATAAACATGTTTAGATTTTGTGCATGAGGCATAGTTACATGTCATATTTCATTTTCTGCAAGCCAATTTGACCTCCAGTTGATGAAAGTTATTATTTCCATAAGGAAATAATTTTCACTGAGGGCCGAGGGAAGCTATTTGGGCAAAGGAATAATCAACAATTTTCTCTTGAGAATTCTTTCAAAAGTTGCATTTCAATTAAGATGGTGTTGGATAAGAAAAGCAGTTGAAGTGGAATTATGAATTTGAAGTACTTACCATCCAACACTAAAACAACTCATTAAACCCCTACTGTTAAAGATTACTTAACATTAACATCCACAGAGACTTTTGCCCCCCAAAGTCAATGAAGGCAGAGCTGAGCCACGCAAACCAGTGATAAAAGGCTCAGCAATGACTTGGCTAGAGGCCCAGATGTGGTTCATCCACCATAAATTTTACTAGATAATCATAGTCAATTCTAAGCACTTTTTGAAAAATGCTTCTGTTTTTCTGTCTTTGGGCACTAGATCTGCATCCAGTTCATCCAGTCAACCTTAAAGACCATTAGAAAAAAATGTAACATCAATTTATTTTATCATTTCAGCATGTTATCATATTAGAAAAGAGCTTATTAGAAATTAACCCTTAATTTAGTATTAATTATATGCAACTGTCTACTCGATCTCTTTACTTGGGTGTTTAACAGGCATCTCAAAGGTAAGAGGAAGAAGTAGAACCCTCGAGTCCATCCCCCTCCCACGCCACACGGGCACTATCCCATTGGCCCCATCTTGGTGAGTGATACCACCCAATGGCTCAAGTCAGAAAAGTTATGTGTCTTCTTGACTCTCCTATCTCACTCTGTATGGCAACTCCTAAAGCCCATCAATTCCACATCCATATTCTACTTTGAATTTGACCACTTCTCAATACCTTCTCACCATCAGTGAGAGGCCCAAGCTTTATCCACTCATACACTGTACTTGTGCAAATTTTTAGAAGACATCCCTTTCTTAAGACACAGCTGCTTTTTGGAACATTGCTGTAATATACTGTTTTCCTCCGAAGAAGACACAACATTTTGTCTATATGCTGGAAAGCTATTGTAATAAATATACAAGTCCATAACGCTCATGCTATGAATGGCACCCCTGGGATTGTGCTGTGCAAAACCTGCAGAATCGTGTGTGGCAGCCCTGAGCAGGCCACCATCATCTGATGTCTAGACTACTGCCAGAGCCATCTACCTGTCTTACTTCTTCTCTTGCCCTCCTGCTATAGTCATTTGTTTTCACAGAGCATCTAGAGTGCTCTTTTGAAAATCATATATCAAATTATGTCCCTCCTCTGTTCACAGCCTTCCAATGGCTTCTATTTACACTCAGTAAAATCCAAACTCTGTTCCATGGTCTACACATTTCAATAAGATCTTGCCCCATCTCTTCAATCTCTCCTCCAACCCCTTAGGCTGATATTTAATCAGTACACATTGACAGGGCTTAATGACTGGTGTCTGTTCTGACTGATGGGTGCCACTGGCATGTTAGCTATTAAATGTGTTTAATATCTACCCTGACTACCTCTTTGACTTCGCCCATTTGGCTCTAGCCATATGAGTTTTGCTGTTCCTGCAACATACCAGGCTTATTCCCATTTGTATTAGTTTCCAGGGGCTGCCTTAACAAATGACCACAAACCGAGTGGCTCAAAACAACAGAAATTTAGTCTGTAATAGTTGTGGAGACCAGAAGTCTGCAATCAAGGAGTTGACAGGGCTGATTCCTTCTGGAGACAGAGAGGGAGAATCTGCTCATGGCTCTTTCTGACTGTCTGTGGCTGACAGCGGTCCTTGGTATTCCTTGCCCTGTCGCTGAATAACGCCAATCTCTGCCACGTCTTCACGTGGCCCTCCCCGCTCTTCTCTCTAGGTCTGTAAATCCTTCTCTTATAAGAAGACATTTGTCATTAGATTTAGGGCCACCCTAATCCAGGGCGATCTCATCTCAAAATCCTTAATTATATCCGTAAAGATTCTTATTCCTGGTAAGGTCATATTCTGAAGTTCTTGTGGACATGTCTTGTGGAGGGCCACTCTGCAGCCCAGCACACCATGTAATAGCTCTTGCTTCTGAAATTTCTTCCCTGGATCTTCCTCACCTGGCAGTCACGGCCCTGCTCCTCCACTTTGTCCCAGTTTCTTCTCAAGGAATAATTCCTCAGAGAGGCCTTTCCTGAGCGCCCTCTGAAAATAGCTTTCCCCTCTCCTCTGTCACTCTTGATGCTCTTATTCTGCTTTTATTTTTTTTTTCATGGCACTTTAATATCACCTGTGCTATCATTGGGTATTACTTATTTTTTGTTTATTGATTACTCTCCCAATTAGAATTTAAGGTCCATGAGGTCAGGAACTTTGTCTTCATCTCAGTATCACTTAGAACAGGAATCAGAAAACTGCCCCACTGGCCAAATCTAACCTGCCATTTGTTTTTATAAAGTTTGATTGGCGCATAGTCACGCCCGTATGTTTACCTATTGTCTATGGCTGTTTTCATGCTGTAACAGCAGAGTTGAATAGTCATGATAAAGACCATTCAGCCCATAAAGTCTAAAATATGTACTCTCTAGTGCTTTACAGACAGCTACATGTTCATGGTGTATGTATCTCGGTTATATTATATATTTGTTGAATGTGTATTGTAAAAAGTTATTTCTAAGCAGAGAAATTTAATTTGGTCTTAGGGTTGACACTGAAGAGAAAGATACCTGGGTTCTTTTATTTCCTGTTTCTAACTTAGAATGATTCATAAATGCTAATTTGGGTGGTTAAAAGAGGAAGAGGAAATTCTGTGAAGACAAGATTAAAGAATGCACATTTTAGATCACAGATTTCTTTGAAGAGTGTGCCATGTTGTTTAATTTTCATAATGACCCAATTAGGTCAATATTATGCTTCTGTTTCATAGGAGATAAAAATGGGGTCACCCAGTTAGTAAAGGACAAAACCAGGACTCTGTCGGACTCTGAGTGAGGGTGTAGAGGTCTTACCTTTTGCTTCTGTTCCACACCAAGTGTCATCTCCCAAAGAAAGCAAATCCAGATACTTCCCAGAAGCCACTTCATACTTCCAACAGTCTCTATGAACAAGTATATCATCATGAAGTATATCTCAGGTTTTCTAAATTATAAGTATTATCTTACATATTCATGTAAGATATAAAGATTATATAGTATCAGCTACTTCAGAACATAAACAATGCCAAATATTTTTTGTACCCTCACAACCTCTAGAAGAGTGCAAGATACCAACTGAGCCAGATAACCAGTACTTAGTAAATGTAATCATATTCTGATACCTGATATGATATAAAAAACAGTGCCCTCTAAAGGCCTGTGCAACTTAAAATATTTTCTTGAAATCTCAAATGGTCATCCAGAGGATAAAATAATAGGTACATGGGCTTGTTAATAAATTTAGGTTCTTTGTATCATTAACTGCTCTTTCAGGTTCTTCAGTCATTTGGTTTAATAAACAAATATTGGCCAGGTGCAGTGGCTCATGCCTGTAATCCCAGGACTTTGGAAAGCTGAGGTGGGAGAATCACTTTAGTCAAGGAGTTTGAGACCAGCCTGGGCAACAGAGCGAGACCCTGTCTCTACAAGAAATAAAAGAAAAATTAGCCAGGAATGGTGGCACATTCCTATAGTCCCAGCACCTCTGGAGGTTGAAGCAGGAGGATCACTTGAGCCCAGGAGTTTGGGACTGCAGTGAGCTATGATCATATCACTGCACTCCAGCTAGGGTGACAGAGCAAGACCTTGTCTCAAAAAAAAAAAAAAAAAAAAAAAAAAAAAAAAGAAAGAAAAGAAGAAAAAAGAAAGCAAAAGAAATGTTAGATAAAAAGGAAGTGAACATGAACATGGATATTTTAAAAACATTTAGTGAACTTAAAAAATTCTCTTAGAACATGGAGCAGAAAGACAAAACAGGAAGAACAGGAAGATAAAAGATATGGAAGACAGAGTGAAGGATTTAATGTCTATATAATAAGAGTTTCAGTGAATGACAGGATTAGTGAATGAAGTAGAGACATAGATTCAGGAAATTACTAATTTCTAAAGTAAATAGAATACTTTTAAATGAACAGATATAATAGGCTACCCATAAAGGAAAATTAATCAAATAGCAAACAACAAATATAGTTTGACCGTCATATATTAGGCATTCTGCTGTTGTTTGTAAAGTTATTTAAAGGGTTACAAAGTATTCATAATCATGATGAAGACTTTCAATAGAAGAGTGAAAATTTCACTAGTCGCATCATTCTAAAAGATGGCATGACCAGACTCAGTCCTATCTTGTCTTTTATTTATTCATCTAGTACCTGTAGTTGATGAGCATTCAGTGCTAGATGCTGGTCAAGGAAGGTCAAGGAAGATATTTCTGTGGAAGAGACTTTTGAGCCAGTTCCAAGAGGAAAGGACATTATGGGTGAACCAGTGTGTGCAAAACAGTCTTAATTTCATTCTTGTAGTCCTGGGCTTTTATCCACTTCTTCACTCCTGTGCTTTCAATTTTGTAGCACTGGAACCTCCAGACCAACTATTTTTGGGGAAAATTGACATCACATCTTTTTCCATTTTTTCGATGATCTTTTCCAAATGAAGAAGTATACAAATTCAGACAAAAAGTTAAAAAGGATAGAGAAAGAAAAGGACAAGTGTCTTAAAGACAGAGCAATTTGCAGCTTTGAGAGTTAGCCATCCTCGGAGGCGACAGATTTAATATGAAATATTTTGCCTGTCTAATTCATTCAGAAAGCCCCAAGATAGAAACCAGGCTTACTCTATGGCTTGTGCAATGATGAATTGGCTGTCAGCATGCAAGTCATAAATAATAATAATGGCACATAAAAGCCAGGAAATGCAGAAGTGAAGGCTTTCATTGTAATGTCAACTCATCCAAGTTGTACATGCATAATATCCCTCAATATCTGGATAAACTTTCCAGGGTTGTTTTATTAGATGAAAAATGTGCAATATAGTCAAGTTACCATTGCAACGAGAACCTTTAATTTTCACAATTTAGTACATTTCTAAGCATTATGGCTTAAAGCCTTCACATTGTATTAACAGGAAATTTCTTATTAAAGAATAGAAGCAGACTGTCTTTTGTATTTATAGATAATACTTTTCTCCCCCATGGAAACAATAGCACATGCACTGTGAAAGCTGTTTTTCTGTAGAGATCACAGATTTCCCTGATGACCTTTGTACTACCAGATCCTGCTTAGGATCAGCAGATCACTTTCTCACTCTGGGGCTACAGGAGGGGAGGAATTATGTTGTCTGAGACAGAAACGCTGATAGTTAATTTCTGCGAGCACACGTGGGATGGAAGCTCCAGCCTCTCACTTATCACTGGCCACAGGCTCTATTTTATTAGGGTGGAAAACTACTCAGTGTGCTTTCAGATTCACTCAACCAAAAGTAAAGAACTTTTCATTGAATTTAATAAATATTTATTGACTACCTCTGGTGTTTTTATGTTCAAAACATATACCAGGCACAGTGCAAAATACACAGATTGAAGTATAGTCCCTACCCCACACGCCCACAAATCACAATCTATAGGAGTAGTGATCAATTAGATAAGGATTTAGCAAGATAATGTACAATTAAAGAAGTACAAAGTCCTTTGAAAATTTATAAGGAATAATTTCAGCAAATTCCTAGAAAAGAAACCTCTAAAGATAACATTTTAAAGATGGACAGGGTTTTTTAAATGAAAATTTATTGAGTTAAATATATTAATCTTGAGTAAATTTAGCCCGAGTTATACAGAAATATATTTTGATTTTCAAATATCTCCAATTACAAGATTACTTACGTAAAACTCTTACTACGTTCACATTATATAGGACTTGTTAAACAGCAACGATTGAAATACCATCTTTAAACTATCTAGTAAAAGAAGGAAAGGGAACATTTACTCGTGAAATTTACTTTTAAACTACATTTCTAAAACACTCTCCTAGGAATTCTCTCCAGTTTCCATTGAGTAATTATATTATCATTTAACTACAGCAATGAAACTAAATGAGAGGAAATTCAAAATTACTTTGGAAGAGAAACAAAAAGTTTCTGTATTCCTAGATCATTAGAAGAGACTTCTTAAATAGTTACAATGAGAATACTAGACTATCTAAAGACCAAACAATGGTATAAACCACTTAGTAATAAGATTCACATTTATGTAATGTGTATCTATAAAACATTCTAAGAATAATAATCCTATTAAGTTTTCATTTGAGCTCTTGTATAATTATTAAAGAATATCAATAAAATCAAAAAAGAAAAAATTAAAAATTAATTTAGGAGAAAGAAAAAAAAACTTTTTGTGTTTCTGGATGATTTTAATGGACTTGTTAACAACATAAGTACTGTAATTACACTACCTACAAATACGAGCACACTTTGTTTTATTGCATTTCACTTTATTTTGTTTCACAGATATTGTGATTTTTACAAGTTGAATGTTTGTGTAACCCTGTGTCAGGCAAGTCTATTGGTGCCATTTTTCCAACAGTATGTGCTCACTTTGTGTCTACCTGTCACATTTTGGTAATGCTCACGATATTTAATACTTTTTCATTATTATTATATTTGTTACGATGAGCTGTGATCAGTGATCTTTGATGTTACTATTGTGATTGTTTTGGGCCACCACAAACTGTACCTTAATAAGATGGCAAACTTAATGGATAAATGTTGTGTGTTCTGACTGCTCCATCAACCAGCCCTTCTCTCTTCTCTCTTCCTCTCCTTGGGCTTCCCTATTCCCTGACACACAATAATATCAAAATTAGGCCAATTGATAACCATATAATGGCCTATAAGTGTTCAAATGAAAAGAAGAATCACAGGTCTCTTGCTTTAAATCAAAAGCTGGAAATGATTAAGCCTGGTGATGAAGGCATGTTGTAAGCCAAGACACGCCAAGAGCCAGGCCTCTTGAGCCAATTAGCCAAGTCGTGAATGCAAAGGATAGTTCCTGAGGGAAATTAAAAGTGCTACTACAGTGCACACAAGAATGATAAGAAAGGGAAGCCGTCTAATTGCTGATGTGGAGCAAGTTTGAGTGGTCTGGATAAAAGATCAAACTAGCCACAGCAGTCACTTAAACCAAAGCTTAATCCAGAGCAAGGCCCTAAATCTCTTCCACTCTATGAATGCTGAGCAAGGTGAGGAAGCTGCAGAAGAAAAGTTGGAAGCTTGCAGAGGTTGGTTCGTGAGGTTTAAAAAATGAAGCTGTCTCCATAACACAAAAGTGAAAGATGAAGCAGCAAGTGCTGATGTAGAATCTGGAGCAAGTTACCCAGAAGATATAGCTAAAATCATTGATAAAGGTGGCTACATTAAACAACAAATTTTCAATGTAAATGAAACAGCCTTCTCTTGGAAGAAGATGCTGTCTAGACCTTTCATAGCTAGAGAAAAGTCAATGCCTGGCTTCAAAGTTTCAAATGACAGGCCGATTCTTTTATGAGGGGCTAATGTAGCTGGTGACTTAAAGGAGAAGCCATTGCTCATTTCTCATTCAGAAAGTTAGAATTATGCTAAATCTGTTTTTCCTGTGCTCTAGAAATGGAAAAACAAAGCCTGGATGACTGTACATATATTTACAGCACAGTTTACTGAATATTTTAAGCCCACTGTTGAGACCTACTGCTCAGAAAAAAGATTCCTTTCAAAATATTATTGCTTATTAACAATGCACCTTGTCACCTAAGAGCTCCGATGGAAATATACAAGGAGATTAATGTTGTTTTCATTCCTGCGAACACAACATCCATTCTGCAGCCTGTGATTAAGGAGTAATTTTGGCTTTCAAGTCTTACTATTTAAGAAATACATATTGTAAGGCCATAGCTGCCATAGATCATGATTCCTCTGATGGATCTGGACAGAGTAAATTGAAAACCTTCTGGAGAGAATTCACCATTTTAGATGCCATTAAGAACAATCAAAATTCATGGGAGGGGGTCAAAATATTCAGTTTAACAGGAGTTTGGAAGAAGTTGATTCTAACCCTCATGGATGATTTTGAGGTATTCAAGACTTCAGTGGAGGAAGTAACTGCAGATGTGGTGGAAATAGCAAGAGAACTAGACTTAGAAGTGGAGCCCGAAGATGGGACTGAATTACTATAATCTCATGATCAAACTTGAACAGATGAGTAGTTGCTTCTTATGGATAAGCAAAGAAAGGCAATTCTTGAGATGGAATCTACTCCTGATGAAGATGCTGTGAACATCGTTGAAATGAAAACAAAGGAATTAGAATATTACATCAACTTAGTTGAGAAAACAATGGCAGGATTTGAGAGCATTAAGTCCAACTTTGAAAGAAATTTTACTGTGGGTAAAAATGCTATCAAACAGCATCCTATGCTACAGAGAAATCTTTTGTGAAAGGAAGAGTCAATCAGTGTGGCAAACTTCATTGTCTTACTTTAAAAAATTGCCACAGCCACGCCAAGGTTCAGCAACTACTCCCCAATCAATCAACGTCCATCGACAATGAAGCAAGACCCTCTACCAGCAAAAAGATTATGACTTGCTGAAGGCTCAGGTGATCATTAGCATTTTTTTAACAATAAAATATTTTTTAATTAAAAGATGTATATATTTTAGACATAATGATCTTACATTAATAGACTTAATAGACTACAGTATGCTATAAACATAACTTTTATATGCACTGGGAAACCAAAAAATTTGTGTGACTCACTCTATTGCAATATTCACTTTATTGTAGTGGTCAAGAACTTACCTCGCAATATCTTCGAGATATACCTGTAAATTAAATGGATACAATTAGCCTATGACATTCACATTTCAATAATCTACAATTATATAACATTATACTAAGAATTATAATTCTATCAAGCTTCCATTTGAGCCATTGTGTAATTACTTAATGGAAGTATAACTAATAGAGAAAACCTCAAAATTATTTTAGTCTCACACCTTCGGGAGGAGGCTTATTAAGGGGGTTCAGCTTGGAAGGTGGCTCACTTCTGTCTTTAGGTTGTATGGAGGAAAAACCAAATCCAGAGCTTGATATAGAGACATTTCTTATTGCCAGTAGAGGATGCATTGGACCAGGTAAGTCCCTCAGTGGAGAGAGAGAATTCCTAGAGAGATTTGTCCTTGCTTTCAAGAATAGAGGAAGGAAAGTGAATTCTTTTTTTAGAAAATGACTCCTGGGAGCCCTCAGTATCATCTGACCTCTGATGAGACCATGAGGTAGAGGTGGGAGACCAGCTAGCTGCCAGTGATTCCTCCCTCAGCTCCTGCTCAGGTAGGAAGGTTGAATAAAAAGAAGGTCCTCAGTGTTTGTCTGCACTAGGAACCCCAAGAGAAGCTTTGCAGTGTTTTATGGAGGATGGAGGTAGCCTGATGGAGGGATCCTGCTTTAGAGTCCTGGCTCCAGCGAGGTGGCATCTGGTTCACATGGGATGCTGGACCCGGCTTCGCATGCTGTCACAACCAGACGCTCCTTCTTCTTTGGGGATCTGGTCATCTGGAGGATTCCCAAATACTCACTTCCAACGTCAGGTACATAAGTATACTTTTTGAAATGTTTAAATTCTTCCACAATAAATTTTGTCTGATGTATGCCTTCTCTCTTCTTAAGTTATTGAGATTTCTTTCAGCCATCAGAGCTCTCAAACTATTACCATGAGCTTCTCTTTCATGGGAAATAAACTGGTTTTGATAACAGTGATTTATTCAAATTTTTCTAGAAGAATTTTGGCTTATATTTTATACGTGTCCAGCTCTTCACGTGCATGGCTGATCTTGTCATCAGCTTTGGATAGATTTGCCTCTATTTTTATGAGTTAAACTTGTTCTAAATTGGTTACTTGATGAAAATTTATTTCATTTTTTTGTGCAGTTTAGAAAGGACCTCAAGTTTCTGCTGGAGTTTTTGCATCTCCCTTTCTAATTGTTGTTTTCTATTTACAGGCACTTTCTCAGTGTGGAAATGTCTAATATGATCTTTAAGTGCAGCAATTATTTTATTTTCTTCAGCTAATTTAGTGTACATTTGATTTCTTTTTTCTTCTTTAAATATGTATTTGACTCAGCCATATCAATTGATTTCTTCCAAACTTCTTTTGAATTCTGTTCCAAAAGGTCTTTATTCCCTGAGGCATTTGGTATATCCACTTCTGAGTTCTCACCATCCGTGTTGTCTTCTTCCAGAACATCAACTCAGTCTCTCATCTTTAGCAAGAGATCATCGAGAGGCTTCATTTGACTTTGTCATTTAAACTTGTCCCATGGATACATTAACATTTTCTACCATTTTATTCTGTTTAACATATTTGGTCCTTTTTGTTCCTTTCTGTTCCTTATCTATTTATGAAAGCAGCTTTATACTTCCCTGAAGAGTGGAATTTTCATATAACGTATCTTTTATTGCTGTCTGAAGTTGCTCTTCATTCTTCTGATGTGCTTTAAAAGCTGTTTTAGTTGCAGCTAATTGAAATTGGATGTGCATTGATGCATCTTGTAAAGAGTGAATCTTTTCTTGTAATGTCGGGCATCAGCTCAACTTGTTCTAAATGTTTATATTTCTTTTCTCAAAGACCTTTTCTAAAATCTCCATTTTAAATCCAAATAGAGACCTGGAGCCTTACAGCTTTTTATTAGTGACCTCTAGTTTCGTTTTGTGTTTTTTATTTGTTTTAATTTTCTGATACTTTGTTCTTGAGTCTGGCTTCTGTTAAAGTTGATTCAAGGCCTTCAATTTCTTTTTCAATGAGGCCGAGCTGCTTAAGAATTTGGTCTTTCCGCTGAAGGGCAGAAATTCCAGTAGTCAGTTCTTTGTCGTCCTTGCATAGAATAGACTTTTGATGATTAAAAATCCTATCATGACTATCAATACACCACTCCCATAGCAATCCATGGGCTCTAGGCCTGGTCTAAGGGGCCTGCTACCTCCTGGCTCAGATCTCCATGCTAGCACGGTACAGAGCATCATGACTGTTTGTGGCTCCTCTATGGCCCCTGAGGCCGCTGCTGACCTGCCTTCTTTTCAGGACCTTGATGGTCACAACAGACTGCAGAGGACAGTGGTGAGCATTCCAGCCAGAACCAAACAAGTGTAGGGCAACCAGCACAGACCTCAGTGGAGGTAGGGGAGGGAGGACAGTTCCTCCCAACCTTCCTCACATCGTGAAATACATAGATAATAGTAATATTGCATGACACTGGGGGTTATGAAATGAGGCTACTAGAAGATATGGATGATGGCCCAGGGCTCCAGATACCCCAGGCCCTACCTGACTGCCCAAGAGCTAAGGGCCTCAGTGTCACACCATAACCCAGTCAGTGTGCCCCTGGCAATGCTCATCATTTTTTTGAATGAACATTTTATTTTGTAGTCCTGGAGATGTCATCCTGCCCACAGAGATCACAGAAAATTATGCTCTCAGCTCCTCCTTGGTCTGTGTCTGGCCTGCCTTGAATAGCAAGGGGAGGGGTGAAGGAGGGCTAATGGAAAGTTTCGGCTTTTTTCACTAATTTTACCTTTAAAAACTAAGGAAAAAGAATGAGATTTTCGTAGTCCATACATTTCAAGATCGTGTTGTCTGACTGTGGGCAAAGAAAGCACAATTCTTAGACTCTTTTTGCATCTGGTGAAATGTTTGGTAACATGAAGTCTTCAAGGCACTGGTGTTCAGAATGACCATCTCTGAGGCAGTGGCGGGAGTTCTGGGCCCCCTGAGTGCCTCCCCAGCATGGAGCTATCCATGGCCATGGAATAACAACCAACATTTGTGGGACATTTCTATATTCTAGCTGGGAACCAATTGCTTCATATGGCTTAGCTTATAACAACATTGTGGAATGGGTACTTCTATTTTTAGCTCTTGTAGATGGATTAAAGTAGGTTTTTGAGGTTCTATAACCTGCCTAAGGGTCACACAACTAGTAGGCTTGATTCCAACCCAATTTTTTATGATGTAAGACAAGGCAGAATTAAAGTGAGGAAGTATTTCAAGTAACAATGAGTAGGGTGCTTTGGTTGACTATGGGATATATGTTGGCTAGCATCAGAAAAATAGTGAGAAGGCAATTTGAAGTCATCACTTTGCAGAAGATCTTGGATAGCAGAGTTAAAAAAATAAAATATTTCTTAATCCCCCAGGCCAGGGTTGTAGCATACTGCTCCACTAAGCCCTGAGGTTTCTGAATATATGTGTCTTATGCTTGTTGTTGGGGTGGGGGTGGGTATAAAGCCAGTCAGTGGGTTTCTAGGCTCTCCATCCTCACCCTATGGAAAATAGAGCATTTTCACTTTTATCTGTATTATAATTTAGGATAACACATATTTTCAAGAAAAGGCTCTGTTGCTTAAATATAAAAAGTTAGCCACTGTTTCGAACAATGAAAAGTCACTGGAGCTATTTGAGAGGAGAGTAACATGACACCGGGTTGGCCGCGGCAGGATGCAGGTATTTATGTGAGATAGATGGGTGTGGAAACAGAGAGCAAAGGCAGGGCAACCAGACAGGATGCTTCCAACACTGGTAAGATGATAGCTTTCATATTTATGTATTTTTGTTGTTAATTTTATAAACAAAAACGTTAAACATTTTAGAGTATTACTTCCAGAAGACACTGCAGTTTGTCAGTTTGTGTTGATGCAACGTCATTGTCTCCTGATGATTTTCTTTCCATAAATAAATGGTCCTCCTCCTTCTTGCTTCAAATGAGGCCCTGCCTTAAATGAAGTTCTTTTTCAATGCAGAAGTTGGGTCATTTTAGCTTTTCAGTATGCTCCAGTTTTCTGATTTAGATAAAAGCAAAACAAGGAATTCGTCCTCACTACAGGGATTATGTGACTCACCTAGGTTTTCAAAGCTGTGAGTTCCCCAGGAGATAAAGGATGAGACTTGCTGGGCTCTCCCTGTCCAGTGGCCACCCTGTGCCAGCTCAGCCCCTGACTCTGTTAGTCTGCAGCTTCCTCTCAGGTGAAGTCTGCACGTGGTATTTTGTGCAGGGCCAGCCCACGGATTAGGTAAAGGCCAAGTGTCAGTGTCTGAGGAAGGAAGAGTTCTCCTGCATTTTGTGCAAGGGATGAATCTGAAGTTGAGCCAGCAGGCATCTGTGTCTGTGTTTGAGAATAAAGTGCCATATGCACATCCAGAGATAGTGTCCACAAACACCTGTCACTTCTCCCGCCCATAGCTCTAACAGTTTCCATCATCTCTGGTTTGGTTAATGGCCTGTTGCCCAGGGTCAATGCCATCTGCATCAAAAAAAAACCCTTTTATGTCAGAGGACCTCTTCTATAGAATCTGTTGTTTCAAAGGAAAAACTACCCTTTCTGATTTGGAGTATAGAAAGCATCTCTTTCATTATAACATTCACTCATGTAACACATCTTTATTGTATACCTATTACATGCCAGTCAAGAAGCAAAACAAAAATCCTTGCCCACCCAGTTCTGCTTCCCAGTGGGGAGAAGTCAACAAAATAAATAAGTAAAATCATAGTATGTTAGAAAACAATAACTGCTATGGAAAAAAAAAAATAATGCAGGGAGACAGGTTTGGAATTGTTGGAGGATTGCAAGTTTGAGTAGGGCTATTGGGGAAGACTATAAAAGCAAACAATCCAGGTCGACACAGGCTGAGGAACCTGAGGCAAAGACAAAAGCCAAGACAGAAGGATGCCCGCAGTGTTCAGGAGACAGCAAAGGGGCCAGAGAGACTGAAGGGCTAAGAGCTGAGGAAAACGGCAGAGGAGGCCATGGGGAGAGCATGTGGAGAGTGAATCTGGAAGAACCTCGTGGGCCCTTGTTGGCATCAGCGTTCTCTCCATTTGAGTCGGGAAGCCACTGGAGGGGAAGGGTATTAATGAGGGGGATGTGCTTGCCACGATCTGGTTTGCTGTGAATATGATCACTTGAGTTGCTGCACTGAGGATAGGATAAAGGGGGAAGGAAGGAGCAGGGAGATCCATCCTGTGGCACTTGTGATCATTCAAACAGGAGGACCACAGCTGCTGCAGGAGAGATGGTAAGAGGCGAATGGGTGCTAGTGTGGGGCTTGAAGGGGAGAAGACAAGGGTGTCTCCCAGGCCTTTAGCTGAAGCAGCAGGGAGGATGGAGCATCATCAACTGAGTTGGGGAAACCACCGGGGGCTGGAGGGGAACAGGTTGGGGTGGGAAGGACCAGGGAAGTTTGTTCAATTCCTTCTGCCTCTCCTTCTTGTCACCACTAAAATAGGGAAAGAAAAATGGTATAAAATATACCTATAAAAAAAACATATATATGAAATTCGCCAATAGAGCCTTTTAAATGAACATTGTAAACATTACAGAGGCAGATCATTAGATGAGCGTGGGGGAAATCTCTTATTCACTGTTATATCCTCAGAACCTAAGATGGGCAGAGTGAGAACTCAATGGGGATTCAGTCACTGAATTCAATCAGATTTACCATTGTGGAGACTAACATATGTAAGTTGGTTCTTAAATCATTCCTGTTTTTAAGGGTATTTACAAATGGTAGGATTGAGTGAGCAAAAACTTAGTTCCTTCCAGATGATTATGTTCTATTCAACTTAGAAAGCAACTGTAGACCCAGCCAAAACAGACTAGCTGCCTCCCATCAAGCTAATCATTAAACACAGTAAATTTCCCCCTTCCTAACCAGCTGACATACTGTGCAAATAAACTGGTTACCACAGAGAATAAGTAGGGTGGAGCTGTGCGCGCTCGGAGAGGAGGGAACTGCTCCCTGTGTCCCTGTGGACAGAGTTTAGCATCCCCTTCTTTCTCTCTGACTTGCCACCGCTTCGCTACCATGACCATCTCACTCTTTTTTACGTAAAACCAGAAAGATGTGTTCCTTTTCAACTGTACTTGAAACTGTAATCTTTTAAAATTTTGTATGAGCATCTTCAACTTTCTTTTCTTTACAAAAATGATGTAAATGCAGTTAATGCAAAGAAAAGTTATCCTGCAGATGCTTCCAGCTGACCTCATTTTCTCTCCAGAAGCACACGCCTGCTACCATCTGCCTACATTAGAAAATTACATTTTTGAATCCCTTCTCTTTACTTCTTTCTGATGCTCAAAAAAGGGGGAAACGACCCTCCCACTTTATTCCATGTATCGTTCACCTTGAGACAGTGTGATTTTGCCCATTCTCTAAAACGTTTAGGAGAATAATAATAGGCAATATCTATAACACATCGTAAAGCACTTTTGAGTACATTATCAAGAGCAATTTTCATGGCACTATTTTGATTTTATAAAGGGGAAAATCGAAAGCGTGGGTTGAATTCTAAATGAAAGGGAGCAATATTATATGGTGTTATGTTTTATTTATTTAAGTTGTCTGAAATGTGGGCAAGTTTATATTTTCTTTTGTGACCTTCAAATAAGAAATGGAAAGATTTTTATATTTCAGTAGTAATTTTTGAAAAGAATTTCCCTGGTCCTAAAAATTATAACTACTTGAAATTTCTTCAATTCTTATCTGTTTTTGTTTAGTTTGTTATTTTTGCTTTTAATTTTCCTTTCTACTTAGGAAATTGAATTAGAACAAAAAGAACGTAGGTTTTAAGAGCCAAATATTTGGATTCGGTTCTTCTACATAATTGTGTGTGTGTGTGTGTTCAAGAGAGAGAGGAGAGGGAGAAAGAGAGAGAGATGGAGAGAGCAGAGAGTAACAGACATAGAGACAGAAAGACAGAGAGAAAGAGAGAAACTGAGATACTTCCGGCAAATTATCTAAATTCTCTTGCTTTGGTCCTCTAAGATGTGGGAATAATAATAATTAGCTCCTAAAGATTGGTACGGATGTGAGGATGAGCTAGGTTAGCTCATAGCAAGCACAAGGTACTGAATTTAATGCATAATAAGCCGCTTCTTCATCCTCTTCCTGACCTCTGGATGTTGGAGGTCCTCCGGGACTGGCTCTGAGCCCTCTCTTTGTTATTTACATACATTCTCTCTAGGTGATCACGCCCATTACTGTGCTTTGAATATTATTCATCTATCCATCTGCTTTCACCTCTCAAATTTATGTATTTGGTCCTCTCAGCTTAAATTTTTCACAACATCTCAAACTTAACATGTCTAAATTTGAGTTTTTGTCTTTCAATTCTCCCTCAAACTTTTCCTTTCTCTAGTCTTCTCTGTTTCAGTAAATGACACCACCATCTACCCTGTTGGTTAAGACAGAAACCTGGGAATAATCTGTGATTTGTCCTTTCCCTCCTTCCTGAAACACAATCTGCTACCAAATTCTGCTTCCTCCATATCAGTACATATCTCAGCTCTTCCATGTGTCTTCATCTCCACGAACCTCCCCGCCCCTGCCCAGTGCCGGTCGCAACCCCTCCTTCCTGAACAGCTGCCTGAACTTCGCACCTCCCCTGTACCCCACTCCAATCCCATCCCCACACAGCAACCATGGCAATCTCTGGAAAATGTACATCAGATATATCACCCCCTTTCTTAAAACCCTTCTGTGGAGTCTTGTTAGACTTAAAACCTAAACTCCATAACTTTTATATCCACCACAACAGACTGACTCCTCATCATCACGAACTCCTCACTTGCTACTCTCTGCTCTCACTGACTGTGTTGGGGTCCCCAAGACCACTCTCAGTTTCAACAATTCACTAGAAGGACTCAAAGAACTTGGAAAACCTGTTATACTCATGGTCATGGCTTATTGTAGCAAAAGGATATAGATTAAAATCAACAAAGGAAAATGACACATAGGTTGGAGTCCAGGAGAAACCAGCCATGGAGCTTCCAGTCGCACACTTCCAGCAGAATCATGTGCACAGCACTCACCTCCCCTAGCAGTGGTGTGTGTGACAACGCATAAGGAGTACTGCCAACCAGGGATGCTCACCCGAGCCATGGTGTTCAAGGATTTTATTGGGGATCAGTCATATAGGCAGGGAGCACCCATGTGGCTGACTTTAATTACTCAGTCTCCAGCCTCTCCAGAGGCCAAATTGATACCACACAGCCCACAGCCCTCCCTGTAAATCACACTATTAGCATAAACTATCTGGTGTGGACCACAGGCCTGGTGGACAGAGATAACATTATCAGGCAATGTATTCCAAGTGCTCAGCAGTTATCTTTCAGAAGCTGATCAAAGACCACATTGTTCTTTGGAATGTGCAGGGTTTGGACAACTCAGGCCTGCTTAGTCGATCCTTTATTGCACATTGACCACCTAGAAGTTCCTAGAGCAGGCCAAGCCCTCTCCTTCCCTGGGTCTTTGTCCCTGGTGCCTCCTCCTCAATTTTCAGGTCTGTCTTTAAATGTTACCTCTTCAGAGAGGTCCTCCCTGACTACCTGATATAAGTAGGTCCATTCCTTTTATTATTCTCCATCACGGAACCCTGGTCAAACACTTTGAATACTTAAGTCATGATTATGTCTGTATGTTCTTATTTACTTGTTTATTGCCTGTCTCCCCAACTAGATTTGAAGATCCACAAGGACAGGGACAGTGTTTGTCTTGTGCTTCACACATCGGGATGTGGCTGTTACTCAAAAGACACGTGTTGAATGATGGAAGTAATTTTGTTTATGTTGAATATTTTTTCTCTTTGGGTTTCATTTGTAATTTTAATGAATGTTTTAGAAATCGTTCTAATTTGACATTCAAAGGTGAGAATATTCTGTCTGCTACATCTGTAATCTCTTGGGTTGATTAGGTCAGCTGGCTGCTCCGGCAATTTCCAGCTTCCTGTCGGCCCCCCAGGTGTGTGTTTGTGAAGCTGCACACATTGTGAAGGAATAAGAGAGGCAGAAAGCCACTTGCTCTTTGCAGCTCCCTATAAGAACTACTGACACAGCTCAAGTACCATTATAGTCATTTGATCATGTCATTTGCATTGTGAATTGCATGTATATGACATTTACATTTTAACTGAACCAGTGATATTCAGTGAGTTTGGTAGAATTAACGTACCATAGCTCAGTAAGACTTTAAAGTATGTATAACATTTTATTTTGAATTTAACTAATATATTTAAATAATATTGGTTATAAAAATAACTGAATAAAACATATCTTTCTCTGTTCAGAGAAATCTGACACAGAGAGAGGAAAGAGATAAATACATCCAAAAGATTCTGATTCACAGTGATGTGTATAATTTTGGAAATGTCACTGTCATAAACAGAAACTTCTTTCAGTTTTGAAATTTAAAAAAAAAAGTCTAATTGCCCGTGGCAATTTTCAGAAAATTTATTCTTTCATAGTAATGAAATTATGTGACATGTATTTCATTCAGATTTTGCACAAAGAATTTTGAGAGACTATAGTACTTTTAAATAAAGTACAGTTATAAAAACCTTCTGTGATTTCACATTTTCTATTTTAGTACAAAACTCTTGGCTTATTGTTCAAGGTCCTAGAGAATTAGGAACCAGCTTATATCTACAGCTTCATCTTGGATCACCTAGACCTACTCTAGGCCAGCCTCACTGTTCTGCCTACTTTTACCTGCCCTGAAATAATTTGTGGTCTAGTGGAAGAGCCCATGGTTGAGAATGTTGACTTAAACATATGAACAGACAGGAATATGCCTGAATGCTAATTCACATCATACAGAAAACACCTGCCAAGCATGGAAAAGCTGGACTCTGGTCTCAATGTCCTCTGATTAGCTGTATCACTTGACTACAGCTCACTGAGCTTCGTTTTTTTTCATTTGTAATGTAACAACATTGAACAAGATGACCTCTAAATTGCTTCCAGCTCTAAAAGCCTGGGTTCTGTCTCCCTTGTGTGGATAGTCTAGAGGACTTCATTAGTTATCAGGAGATTAGATTGTGCTCAACCACGAAAGTGGACAATTGAGCCTGATCAAAGGTGAGTGACCCATAAGCTCCTGCTAATGAGTGTCACTGCTTTTAGTGATAAATCAACTTGAGCTTCTCATTACTTTAGTGGTGCCTTCAAGGCTAATTACTATGACCAGGATCTCTGTCTTTGGTGGAACCTGGATTTGAAATAGATTCATTCTAATAGAAAGTTTGGGGGGGATTTTTGAGAACTACCATTTATCGCATAGTATGTAAACTTTGCATGTACTTTGGCTTCCTATGAAAAGATTTCATGGGCAAGATCTGGGCTGTTTCTCTCTTGCCAACAGATCCCTCTTTTTCAGAGTCTCTCCACTCTCGCTGCCATATTCCTAAGCTGGATTCTCATTATCTCTCATCTAGACAATTTCAACAACCTATGGATTACTGCCCACCTCCTCCCCCTACACAAGACCGTTCTGCACAGTGCTGTCACATTAATCTTCCTAAAGCAGGATTTATGCAGAAATAGGTGCAAACTCTTTAGCTGCTATTCAAGGCCATAAAAAATGCAGATCCGACCTGCTTTTCAGGTTTATCTCCCACCAATTGTTCACATTTACATTTGCTCTAGCAAAATTGGATCATTCCTTGGCCCTAATCACGTCCAGCCTTACCTACCTCTGCACCTTCACTGCCCTCATTGGTTTTTAAAGTTCTGCGAGTTTTTAAATATTACCTCTCCGAAAACAGCTGGGATGTGTTAGCTCTCCCATGAAGTCTTAATTTTCCAACCCCAAATGCATATGTTCTCTTTTTCCTTTAAATTCATCTATTATTCTGGGTGCCTCTCCCAAAGCACTCATATTCTGCCTTCTATTATTTTGTACCTAACATAATTAAGTTGTGGAATTTCAGAGCTGAATGAAACTTTACAGAATGTTCTTATTTGAAGGATATTTTGTGCATCTTACAGAATTCTAAACAGGGATGGAGACTAATTTTTCAGCTAGCCCATTGCCTGTACTTCAGGTAGTATCACTCATCACATTCCCAAGTTTGCACCATGTTTTGCACAAAGGAGATACACGTTTCGTATTTGTTGGATAAATTGGATGCAAACACCTCAACATGGAAAAATGAGTATAGATATAAAAAATCACAAAATACACAGTTTTTACCTTAATTAATACTGTTGCACGTTGCTACCGTGTTGAACACTACAGCCTGCAAAACCTTCATTCTTTGACTAATTCTTTCATACAGGATTTATTGAACAGCTACTCTGCATTAGACACTGTCTTGGATTCTTACTGTCCTGGAGTACCTACATATTAGCAAGCTACTTGTTCTGATTCTTGTGATTGGGCCAAAGAGAAAAAGAGCCCTACCCCAGAAACTGTGATAAGAAAAATTCTATCACAGCCTAAGTACATGAAGGTGAGAGTAGTGGACTGCTAGCGTTAATGGCTCCATCTTTCACCCCTTTGTGTATCCGGTTTCTTTTTCAAGATGACTTTTTAGTTCCTGCCTTCAAAAGGTTGTAGTATATCTCACTTCCCCTTAATTGTGAGTTTAGCTGTGTGGCTTGCCTTTGCCAATGTCACGTTAGCAATTGTGCCACTTGCCTGTCTCTGTTCCTCTCTTACTTCATTGCCATGGTCAAAGGACACACCGAAAATGGCCTGCTGAGGATAAGACAGGGCAGAGTCCCTGGTATCTTTTGAGTTGTGACTGTCCTGGGTCAGCCAATACTCAGCTGACACTTAGACATGTGAGCAAGCCCAGCTCTGCTCAGCTAAGCCCAGGCCAGATCAGTCTCTGCAGACTCATGAGCTGAATAAATGGATATTGTATTCCACTGAGGTTGATGGCTGTTTGTTATGCAGCATTGTCATCACAATAGGTAAATGACACAGTAAGAGAGAGAACAGTCCTCAGCCCCATGCATCCTCAGCAAGGAAGTGACAAGTGCTTTAAATGCAGTGGTTTCCTGTTTGTTTAAATATCTAAGGGTGGCTAGATCCAGTATCCATTGAATAAACAAAGGTATGGGGGGGCAGTTTATTTTGGTACAAAATTATTGCTTTTCAATTGGGTTAAATGTATTGGAAAAAACCCTATGGGTGGTTTCATATCCTATGGAATTTCTCTATTTAGAATCATAAAAGAGATGATACTCAATTAATTCATTTCCCTCAGACTCATTAGCATAGACATTTCCACCCCAGTTGCAGCAAATTAACATAGGCTGCTTCTCTGCACCAGCAATTATCAACATGCTAACACATCCCGAATTATGGATGGATTCATAAAATTTGACAATTTAACATTACTCTTTGAGAAGCAATTCTAGGGGCACCATAAGGCTTTGGGCAATTGTGATAAATTAAGATGGTTGTATTTTTTGTCATAATTGCTCCTATTATCATTCACTGATACTATCTTAGTGAAAGATCAGGGTTTTTAAATTTTATTTATTTATTTTTTTAATTTCAGAATATTATGGGGTACAAACGTTTTGGTTACATAAGTTGCTTTTGTACCTTTTGAGTCAAAGTTATAAGTGTACCCATTCCCCAGATAGTGTGCACTGTACCCGTTAGGTGTGCATTTACCCATCCTCTCCCCCCCCACCTGCTTTATTTCCAATGAATGTTATTTCCATATGCGCACATAAGTGTTGATTGATTAGTTCCAATTTAATGGTGATGAAAGATCAGTTTGTGATGTCTTGTGAACTTAGCAAAAGGGCTCTTTTTTATTTAGCGGCAACTTTTTCTAAGGTCTCCAAAGTCTTCTGCTTACTGTTGAGGTTTTTGCCTCAAATGCACTGGCACTTTAGAAGTGCGAATCTCAACGTCAAGTACAACTTTCTTGGTGCCTCGTTACAGTGGGCATCTCATGTATATTAAAAATACTTCATATTCTTACAACTTTTATCATACTGTGAAAGATAGATTGCAATGTAAAAAATAATTAGTGGTATTATGAAAAGTAGCAGAAAATAACAAATGTTAGTGAAGATGTAGAGAAATTGGAACCCGTGTGCATTGCTGGTGGGAAAATAAAATGGTGCAGCTGCTGTGCAAAATAGTGTGGTCACTTCTGAAAAAGTTAAGCATACAATTACCATATGATCCAGCAATTCCCTCTCTGGGTATATACCCAAAGGAACTGAAAGGGATTCAGACAGATACCTGTACACCACTGTTCTTAACAATATTATTCATGATGGCCAAAAGGCAGAAAAAGCCCAAATGTCCATCGACAAATCAATGGATGAACAAAATGTGGTATATACATACAATGGAATATTATTCAGATTTAAGAAGTCATGGAGTCCTGAGACATGCTACATGGGTAAACTTTGAAAACATGATGTAAATAACCCAAGCACAAAAGGACAAATATTGTGTGATTCCACTTATATGGTGTACATAGAATAATCAAATTCATAGAGACAAAAAGTAGAAGTTACCAGGGGCTGGGGGAGAAGACAGAAATGGCGAGTTATTTTAAGGGGTACTGAGTTTCAGTTTGAGAAAATGAAAAAGTTCTGGAGCTGGATGTTGATAATAGTTTCACAAAAATGTGAATGCATTTAATGTCACTGAACTGTGCACCTAAAAATCATTTAAATGGTGATGTTTATGTGAGGTATATTTTACCACAATAAAAAAAAAGGAAGAGAAAAAAAAGCTATTAATTAGTAGCTTGGGCGGCATTGGGCACCTGCCGTGGTCATTCTGGGGGCATTTTCCATCAGCCTCTGGAGAGCCGTTCTCTGCAGGAAGAGCCAGTGTAACATGGTGTCATAGGCACAAGGGCATGGGCTGTGAAACCCAAGCACATTTCTGATGACTGTGGGGCAAGTTAATTAACCTAGTCTTACTCTTAATTCTCTCTTCTATAAATAATGATAATAATATCTACTTAGAAAGGTTGAATTCAAAAGTATCAATTATTTTTCACTAAGCCTTCTGATTTTCCTTCATTGAGCTTGCTAAACACCATTTATGTTAACAACATTTTAGGTTCTAAGTTTATTCAGAGATCAAGGACATACCAAGGGCCACTTAGATTTTGGAAGAGTACAATGTAATTTGGAATCTAGTTATTTCCCATTTGCAAGCTTAGGCTCTTGAGAAAGTAGTATACGATAGATAGACTTTCACAAACATGCTTTGATTCATCGACACCTTCAGCTTATCAAAGAAAACTTCAAAGTAAATACAAAGATCCTTTATAAATATCATCATGATAAAGATTGTAATGCTCTTTTATTAATAAGGACAATGCGAAGTTATGTGTTTAAATCATTGGTGATAGATATGTGTCGTTTGTTTCAGTAGCCTTAGCATTTGGCATATATTAAGTATTTAATACATGTCTTGACTGGAAAGAACAAACCCTAACTTCTGACTCCTAGAGAAGGGTAGGTTGAAAATTAAAAAGGCGTAGCTATGAAACTGTGCTTGAATCATAAAGCCATAAGAGGAAGATTGAATAGCTGAAAGAATTGTCAGAAAAGTTTATTTCTTATTGCTGCAGAGCATTGGATGAAGTCATAGCCAATAAAAAATAAGATTTTTTTCTTGTGTGAAAATAAAAAATGGCATTATGCGAGTATGAGAAATAAAACATGTTCCTAAAACAACTCCAAAGTAGCTGCTGTGGCTTCACTTAGCTGGAAGGGTTGACTTGTATTTGCGCCTTCAGTCACTCCTGCTTACATACAACTAAAGGTAGAAATGACTAATGGAGCTGCAATGCATATTGCAATAGAACAATATGAAGGAAAAAAGTATATCTAGGTACAATGGGGAAAAAAAACTTAATAAAGAGTGTTTAAGTATCTTTGCCAAGAATTTTTTTAATCAAAGCTTTTATGTTTATGAGTTTTCTGATGGAAGCAATGAGTAGCAGTCTTTGCTCAATTTGTTTCGAAGCAATATTGAAGGAAATTGAACAAAATATGCAATAAGAAAAATTCTGTGCCAGTCCCCAGGGTATGGACTAGCTGACAATGTAATTGATGTTTTCCATTTCCCTGTGTCTAGAGTTCTAGGTGGTTGCAGGTCATATATTACCCTTGGTCCACTCCCACCATTTTCCCTGACATTAATGGGAGGCTTGTTGCAGAAATAAGGCAATCTGCAGTCTTACTTTTATATGTGGAATGAGATCATTCTCTCTGGTATAAGAGCTCCATTGTCCCTCGTTACACACTCAAGACAAACAAAATGCTGATAGCAATTATGTGAGTGCATTGGAGAAAACTCCAAAAAGTGTAATATTAGAAACGTTCACTTAAAGACAGGAATGTTTTCAGTAAAGCAGTTTTCAGTAAAGTAAACATTCCAAACTGGTTGCATTGTTTTTGTTCACATCATCTATCTCCTCTACCTCCCCAACCTAGTTAGCCTTCACATATGCATGAACTTCTTCAGATTTAGAGGTGTAAATTGTGAGGGAAATGACAGTATTTCTTTTCCCAAGGTCTCCATTGTAAAATCAAGTGCAATAATTGCTAAACCTGAAGAGCTTGAAAAACGGATCATTTAAATCACATAGTAATTGGGTCCAATGAGCAATGTCCATTCACCTAAATTACCATGGATAATAACATTGTTTTACCTCTGTTCTAGGGTTATTAAAATTCACATGCAATATTTCTTCTCTCCAAAAGCCACCATATTTCTCCTGGCTTGATGAGAGTTTCTGCTTCTGATCTGCTCTCTCTGGTTCCTATATTCTTGCTCTCATTATATTTTCCTCCCGTTATCTAACATTTACACATCCATTAATCTAATCCATTAATTTGGAGATATCAAGAACTTTTTCATATATTGGGTCATAATTCCTTAATTCCTTAGATCATAATTCCATTTAGAATTTTGCTGAATTTTTGGTAAATGGGATTCACACTTAAATATAACAGAATTCACTTATAATTTGATTGGCCAGTATTGGCAGAAATTTAGGTTAGTTGGGCAAGCAGGGGTTAACTTTATGATGTTGATGTTGCCTTGTATTTCACTGAGAAAATAGAAGCTATGGGAAGAGAACTTCTACAGACTCCACTGCCACCTCTGACTCTATCTGTATCTGCATTCATGTACATTCTCTGTCTTTCTTCCCCTTACAAACACCAGCCCTTCTACTTTACAGTCCTGTTATAGGCTGAATGGTGTCTGCCCCCCACCGGCCCCCAGCAAATTCATATGTTGAAGTCCTAACCCCTACTATGTCAGAATATGACCTTATTTGAAAATATGGTGGTTGCAGATGCAATTAGTTAAGTTAAAATGGGGTCAAATGGGACCCCTAACCTAACATGACTGGTATCCCTATAAAAAGGGGAAATTTGGACACAGACATGCACACTGTGAAGATTGGAGTTACACTGTCACAAGCCAAGGAACTGCTAGAAGCTAGGAGAAAGTCCTAGAACAGATCCTTTCAGAGTGCCTTGAGAGGGAGCATAACCCTGCCAACACCTTGGTCTTGGACTTCTAGGCTCCAGAACTGTGAGATGATACATTTCTGCTGTTTAAGTCACCTGGACCATGGTGCTTTATAACAGCTGTCCCTGGAAGCTAGTGCAGACATAACCCTTCTCACCACCAAGCCATTGTCTTCTCAAGCCTTGTGAGAATTCCCCCTCCACACGGTCCATTCCCATCAGCATGCTGTAAGCCACCTCCAGCTGTGGTCCCATTTCTTTTCTCCCTAGGATACCAAAACCACTGAAGAGATGGTTTACACTCCGTGTCTCTACTTCCTCTCCTCCACTGTCTTTGGAACCAGCTCCAATCAGGCTTTTATCAAAAGTGCTCTTGACCTCCACACTGCCAAAGCTAGTACACATATCTCAGTATTTATTTTACACCATCTGTCAGCACATTTGTTTGGCTTCCAGTACACATTTTTCTTGTTCGTCTCGTAACTCACTGGCCACTCTTTCTCTCAGTATCCTTTGATGGTTCATCCCATTTTGCTGCCCTTAAATATTTCTTTTCCAATTATATCTCAATAAAACTTCTGTAAAAACAAGCAGTGGAGTGCTCCAGGTCTCAGTTCCCAGACCTAATAAGATGCTTTTATTCTTAGATGAACTCATCCAGTCCTCCAGGCTTGAGATAAAATATCACTGTGCCAATGGGTCCAAATTTCTCTTCCAGCTTTGACCTCACCCCTGAACTCCAGAATTATCTATCCAGCTGCTACTAGACATCTCTATGTGAGTGCCAAATAAGCATCTCAAATTAACCCTCCTCATCCAAACCTGTTCTTTCTCAGTTTTAAAAATAGCAACTCCATTCTTCCTGATGTGTGAGCTAAAAATTTTGGAAACATCCTTAAAACCTCTGTTTCTCTTATACCCCGCATCTATTATATGAGAAAATCCCATTTGCTCTAACTTTGTAACATCCGGTATCCAAACACTTTTCACCACCTCCACTGCCCATTCAAGTCACCATCATCCCATCATCTCTTACCTCATTTATTGCAAGATCCTTTTAACTGAAGCCATATTGCATTAATAATTGTCCTGCTGCTTACTCCCCACATAAGTGCCTCAGAGACCCTTTTAAAACATAGTCGTGTTACCACCTCCAGTAGCTCCTATCTCACTTCCGTCTCATTTCCATCCAAAGTCCTTCATAGAGCCCTACAGATCCCATGTGATTTGCCCTTCACTCATTCTGTTCCAGCCACCTGGACTCTTGACTTCCCCTCCCTGCAAGCATGCCAAGCATGATCCTGCCTCAGGGCCTTTGCACTTGCACTTTCTGCCTTTGGTGCTTTCCTGCCAAGTGGCCATATGACTCACTTACTCCCTTCAAGTCTCTCCTCAAATGTCATCTTACCAGAGAGCTTCCTCTAATAAAATGTTTGCCTCACCATTCTCTATCCCTCTTACCTTATTTTATTAAAAAAAAAAAAAACTTAAAGATTCATGATGTCAGGGACTTTTTATCATGAGCCATTGGAATAGATCCTGGCACACAAGTATGTGTTAAATGAATTACTGAATGATTGAAGATTAGGCTTGATAAGGTTAGACTGCCAAGTACAGCTGGGTATTTCTGTAATTCATTCAATGTTATGACATACTCATCCTGCCCAACTGTGTACCTTGCTGTAAACCTTTGTGTGCTTCTATATAACCCATCTGGTATCCTGCCATCTGTCCTTATACAGATTCTCATTCTCGTGGTGATGTCCTTTGAGGAATTTTACTTTTGTCTTTGTTTTCTTGATGTCTAGAGGAGTGCCCATCAAATGACAAATGATTTCAAGTGGTTAACTGTATAGTGAGTTTTTAGGCCTTATAGTTTGAGTCTTGAGTGGTAATCCTTGACCCAAATTAATTCTGTTGTATCTTGTTTCATGGCAGGTTTGTTTTAAAGGGATTTAGATTGCCTGTTTTCCAAAATGTGATAGCTAAATCATGTTTTGGAAGATCTGAGGTACACTGTGAAACCTCAGTTAAATATGCTGCAGAAGTAAAAGGAACATCCAACTTTTAAGGAATATGAATAATGTTCTTATTTGTACACAGGCTCACATAAGGCAAGTGTCAACTTTTTTCCTTTCATATTTATTAATGGGAATGCTCTTCATGTCTAGCAGTAGTCTTTCATCATATAACTAGATTCCACTGGGTCTTGGTCTGTAATACTTAGCACATTACATCAGCATTTCTCAAGCTTTTCCCCTGAAATCCTTCTAACATCAGAGGAGAGCAACATGCATTCCCAAGGGTCTGGCTATGTAAACCGAAGGCGTCAACAGCAAATTCAAAAGTGCTTTGTGTTTTATCATTAAAATTTATGGAATTTTCCATTCTACTCCATAATAAGCCCATGGAGTTTTTGTTTTGACATAAAATATTATGCCCATGGAGTTTTTGTTTTAACATAAAATATTATGAGATATTTTCAGTTAAATTGTTTACATTTTGCCCTAAATCCCCAAAAGTAAACCAAAGATGAACCATGTTTATCCTGTGGCTTTGAGTTGCCCCTGAGACCTGGCATCACTCTAGATGCCTGATCTGGGATTACTACATCATCAGCGGAGAACAGCAGAATTGACCGTTCTTGTTAGACATGGCTCTGGCAACAATGGAACCCGCCTAACTGCCTGCAAAGGCTGCTCTCTGATTATATGGCTGCTTCTGGCAGCTGGTAACTTCTTGTCTGATCCAATCCTCATCTCTAGTGGAATGATGCATCGCTGTGTAATGAGTCGTGTTTTATTCATCCTGTCTATTAAGCCAAGATCAATAGTGCAACTAACATCCTGAGGACTCTTATTATACCCAAGTTTTACCATGGTGTCACCCACCTCAGCACAAGACTTAAAGACTATCGAATACTTTATAAGAAATGACCTGAATTTCTCAAGCACTATAACAGAGGTGCAACTCAAATTCATTTAGGGGTTTTCCAAGGCCCATACTCCAGGGAATGAACCATTAGAGGAACCCCAAAGGAAGAGCTTCCCGATGAGGGGCCATGGTATGAGTACAAGCATGAAGGGTTAGGGATGGAGATCCTCAGTGTGAGGGAACACGGGAAGCGACGTCAGAAAGATTAGAAAGGTCAGATGATGGAGAACTGCACATCCTACCTGCTCACTTGGCCCTGAATGCCAGAGTGACAAATTTGGAATTCATTAGTGAAAGCAATGGTACAGCCAAGAGGAGTCTATTGGAAGCTTTTGATCCAGAAAGTAACGTGATTTAAGTGGCAGCTTATGAAAATTGATTTGGTGGTCCCATCCGGGTTGTTGTGGAGTGGAGCAGCATGTAAAGCAGGGCTGAGCCTGGCCCATAGTCCAGGGGGAGGCAATGAGGCCATTAGAGGGTAGAAAAGAATATGGATTTGGCAGCTACTTCCTGCCTACGGGACCTCATCTATAGAGTGAGGATGTGACCTAGTTCGCAAGGTCATACTGATGAGTAATGAGATGAAATATAAGGACGTTCAGCAGCGTGCCGTGCCGGGCTCTCAGAAGCGAAGAGGCAGAGTGGCACAGCGTGGGCTCTGAGCCTACTGCCTGGGTTTAAATTCGGGCCTCGCTACTCTGGGCTAATGGGGCCTGATGCACAATAATCCTTAACTTCTCTGAGTCTCATTCTCTTCCCCTGGAAGACGGGCATAATTATAAAGCCTGCCTCATACGGTGGTTGTGAAGATTAAATATACTAAGCATCCAATATCTGCTCACTGGCACCACAAGAGCAGAAGAAAGGGATCCACTTGTACTCGCCATCAAATTGGTACTAACTGATCAACACTAGGGTGATCACATGGCAGAAATACTCTCTAGGGATTAGGGGGACGGGGGCAAATCTACAACTAAAGGACACGGGGAGCACTAAAGGGAGGGAAGGGCATGCCTTTAACCCGCATTTGGGTGAGGCAAAGACATAAAGTGTAACTACAATGTTTGTACCCTCACAATACCCTGGAATAAAAAAAAAACAAAACAATATCTGCTCACTGTTGAATGCTCTCTGCCTTCCCATGGTATCCTCCAGACTGGGAGCCAAAGAAATAAGGCAGCAAAGATTAAGAAGAATAGATAGATGGGACTGGTTTTATAGTAAGGATGATGTGAAAAATAAGTCAAAGGTGACCCTCAAAATGTTAGATTGGTAGAGAAAGGGAAATCAGGAAACAATGTGTTTTGTTTGGGGGACAAGATTATATAATGGGAGATGTAGCGCTTGAAGAAACTGTAACTTTCCACGAGAACTGTTAGAAGACCTTTTCCGTTAGGCCAGTATCAAGTTCAAACTGTGAACTTGATACTGGAGCAGCGTAAGTTATTTTTACTCTTCCACTTATCGAGGATTGAAGTTGGCTCTTGTTAATGTTTTCACCAAGGGGCTCCCAACCCAAAGTTGCCGGTGGTACTCTCTGAGGGCCAGGGACTTTCATAGTCTGATATGGCTACTTTAAAAGGAAAAAAATATATATAAACTCACCAAATTTTCTAGCTGTAGAGGATCATCTGATTCAAACTTCTCATTCTTTGCCTGAGTAAACAGAGACTTAAGGGACACAGGTGATTTGCTCTAGGTCACACAGCCGCTGAGTGGACAAGCCAGATGGGTCCCCTGTCACCAAGCTTCCTTTGCTTGCTTTTGGCCTGACCTGTTGCCTTTCATACCTGGCTCCCTACTTGTTCACTTTATTACTGTTGGGTAGGTGCTAGAATTCAACAACAACAATAGGAAGTTTGTCTGTCCTCTAAACTAGCTTTATAGGTGTTGATTAATAGTTCCAGGGTGACCTACATCTCAGATAACGGTGTTCTGTGGCAAGAGATGTTGGGAGAAAGACCCGTTGTAGGTTCCAAGCTTTCATAAGGGTGACTTCTTTTAGAGAATGTTGTCTTTGATTCTGGAGGAGAGCTGCATATCTTTTCAGCTGGAGTTAATCTAGCAACAATCAAAGCCTTTAGGACAGGAACACATAGCAGTATTTTACTGTTCCATATGACATGCAGCGTCACAGAGTGAGGGAACTGATGGCCACATAAGGAAAGGTTTGCTGTTCCCATGCTCGAATCCCAAGTGAAATGTGTATTTATTTACTTTTAGAAAAAGGGCCCCTGGGGTTCATGAATTCTCCCAAGCTCTGGCTGAGTATATGTTGATATGGATCAGTTCAGCTGAGTTTGTGGAAGCTACTTTGCCCTTCTAGGCACAGATGGGCTGCTTATGCTCTGTGCTGACACAGGCTTGATGAAAAATGCCAGGCGCTGTGGTCTCCTTGGCTGGGTAGAAGCATGGTCTCTTGTTGCCCTGCCTCCTTGCTCAGAACAACATTTGTGCCTCTGGTTCTTAGGTCCAGACTGCAGCTCTGGGTCTACTGCTTCCGCTGCAGTTATAACCCTCTCTTCATTAATGTTGGGGAGGTCTCCCTGTTTGTTGTTGCTTCCCAAAAGTCTCCAGCAATTTTGCACTTCTTCTGTGGATCTTGGCAGCCTGATTTCAACCTCTGCATGTGAAGTCCACCTGCAGCTCTCTCTAGGCCTGTTCATTCATTCTCAGCCTGCCACAGAGGACACACACACCAGGCCTTAAAAAGTCAGATAAGAAATGCACCGAGAACGGAGGCTTTTCCAGATTGCAGATATCTGTTCTGCCTGCGTCAATTGAGTACCTTTGGGGTGGCATCTTTTCCCAGAGCAGCAGCAGCAGAATTGTGCAAAGTTTAGCATATTGAGAGGCAGTATCCCTGTTTCCTGTTTTATCTGAAGAGAAAACTGAGATGAAAGTATAGTCATGCATCACTTAATGACAGGGACACTTTCTGAGAAATGCTTTGTTAGGAGACTTCATAGAGTGTACTTACACAAACCCAGATGGTAGAGCCTACTATACACCTAGGCTATATGGTGCAATCTTTGGCTCCTAGACTACAAACCTATAGAGCATGTTACTGTGCTGAATACTGTAGGCAACTGTAACACAGTGGTAAGTATTTGTGTCTAAACATACAGTATGAAAGATAAAAAATGGCACACCTGTATAGGGCCCTTACCATGAATGGAGCTTGTAGGACTGGCAGTTGCTCTGGGTGAGTCAGTGAGTGGTGAGTGAATGTGAAGGCCTGGGACATTACTGTACACTACTGTAGCCTTTATAAACACTGTGCACTTGAGCTACACTAGATTTATAAAAATATTTTGTTCTTCAATAACAAATTAATCTTACTGTCACTTTTTTACTTTATAAACGTTTTAATTTTTTTAACGTTTTGACTCCCTTGTAATAACATGTAGCTTAAAACACAAACACACTGTACAGTTGTGACAAAGTATTCTTTTTATTATTTATATTCTTATTCTATAAGTTTTTTCTTATTTTTAAATTTTTATTTGTTTTTTGCTTTTTAAATTTTTTTGTTAAAGACTAAGACACAAATGCACACATTAGCCTGAGCCTGCACAGGGTCAGGATCATCAGTATCACTGTCTTCCTCCTCCACATCTTGTCCTCCTGGAAGGTCTTCCGGGGCAGTAACACTCATGCAGCTGTCATCTCCTGTGATTGCAATGCCTTCTTCCGGAAAACTTCCTGAAGGCCCTGCCTAAGCCTGTTTTAAACTTTTTTTTTTTTAATAAGTAGAAGGAACACACTCTAAAATAATGATAAAAACTGTAGTGTAGTAAAAACATACACCAGTAACATAGTTGTTCATTATCATTACCAAGTATTAGTACGGTGCATAATTGTATGTGCCAGACTTTTATATGACTGGCAGCACAGTAGGTTTGTTTACACAGCATCACCACAACCATATGAGGAATATGTTGTGCTATGACATGACAGCTTTGAAGTCACTAGGTGATAGGAATTTTTTAGCTCCATTATAATTTTATGAGACCACCATCGTAAATTTGATCCATAGTTGACTGAAACATCATTATGTGGCACATGACTGTATAGTGATTTGACATCCCCTTATCCTTCAATTAGTGTTCTTTTGAAAACTTTCTGAATCTAGGGGTTAAAATTATATTTGAAGTCTTTAGCTCTACTCAATTAACCAAGACATTAGACTTCACAGTCTGTAATGAGAAAGGTTTCAATTCTCCTACTTTCTAGACATGTGTGATTATATGATTAACCTGTCTGACTATATGATTTTTTTATATGAAACCTAATTTCTTATAGAGAATAACTAAGGCATAGCTTTTCAAATATATTCCATTGGGTTCAGGCCATGATAAATGTCCTCTGGAGTGTGGCTACTCCACCTAACATACTTGGCGTAGTCTCCTGAAAAGCTCAACATGACTTATTGGGTGGTTATAGACCGAGGCAAAGAATGTCTTATACTTTTTAAATTATATATATTAATATTAATGATTGTACTATGCCTTCTAGAATTTAGGAATTCTGCTGACTAGTATTATAAAGGATTACTGATTATAATATTAATATCATTGTGTTCCCACAGGAATTTTTGTAAGCTCTAAAGTCAATTCTAGTAAATCCCCAAAACTAGAAAATCCTCATTTTTTAAAATTATTATTATTATGGACCTAACAGTCCAAACATAGAAAAATCCCTGTATTTGTTTTTTTTTTAGTTATTATTATTATAGACCTAACAGTGTAGATAATCCCCATATTTGATTGTGTCTCTTTCTCACTGTTTCACCTGACTCAGCCTCAGAGTCTTCTTCAACACTGTTGTCCAGGTAGTCATGGGCACTAAAGCTGAATTCTAATCATCACCTGTGCGACTTTGATAAAATAACATCATTGCGATAAGATGTTTCCAAATACTAGAAAAAGGTATTATTGTTTTATACTGATTGTGTATCTATAATTTGTTAAGTGGAGAAACAAAAGAATCACATGATCTAGGATTGATGAATAATAAGGTGAATCCTTGTGAACAACATTAATCCTGATATCATGAAAAAACTTTCTTATTCTTTCCTTTATAATGTCAGGAATTATGAAATAAACAGTGGGAATGTAAAAGACACAAATAGCTCAAGTAGCGTGCTATCACCATTGAACGATGTTGGCACTGTCCCTAAGCTTTTTCCATCGCCTCTGACACTTTTTTCCCTGATTCCTCCTCAAGGACTTTGATTATTCGTGCATGCAAGCATTAATTCCTTCACTCATTCAATAAATGTTAATACTGATTTCTATACACTATGCCAGGCCAGTATAGAAAGGAAAAAGAAAACAATAAAATCCATTTTTTTCCAGAAGCTTTTCGATCAGGGTTTTTATTAATATTTGGGGTAGAGGGAGGGTTTGCAAGCAACTTAAAAAAAAATTAAAAGATCCAAAGAAGAACAAAGTTCTATGAGACAGGAATGAGGATAACTCACAGGATCTAGATAGCAGAAATTAATGGGCAGGCCCACCAAAGCACTGCTGCTGAAGTGTATCAGCTCTTGTCCATTTGTGGGCATTCTACCCAGTTAAAATTCTAAGAGGAGCTTCTGATTGGCCTGGTCTAGGTCAGGAACCCACCTCTTGGCCAAGGAGAGCAGGACACCTCTATTGACAGGCCCTCCAGTGGAGCCCGTAGCTCCAAAATTCTGCCAGCAAAACAAGAGAGAACCAGATACTGTATAGGAAAAAGAACAGATGCCTGCTACAGAGGGGGCTGAGTGGGGTGCCATTCATCACACAATGGAGACACCCATTATTAGAGATATGGACAGGGCTCCTGGGAGCACAGAGGCAGAGCTCTCAGAGAGGAGGAAATTCGCATATGAGGAAGCTTCCGAGGGTGGGGCTGGAAAGATTGGCAGGGGATAGTGTATTTGTGAGTTTATACTTTATCCTGTGGATAGTGAGGAGAGATTAAAGGACAGTAACGTAAAAAAAATGATTTTAGAAGAATTACTTTGCTGGTGAGGCAGGGGACAGAGTAGAAGGTAAGTCCAGGAGTGAGATCATCAATTAGGAGAAATGCCTAAAACAGCCTCAGTGGAATTAGATGGGGAAGATTCTAGAGATACCTAAAATCTACGGGATTGGGGGACTGACTGGCTGTGAGACATGAAGGAGAATCAGGATTCTGGGTGGCTTGCGGGTTTCTGGCTTGAGCCAACTGTGTGGCCACTAAGAGAGGAAATGCAAAATAAAGTGTTCCACGGTTGACTCACCGAGTTTATGTTCCCCTGGGACATCCAGGGGGTGCTAGCCAGGGAGGCAGTGTTCTATCGGGACTTGGAGGGTGCAGATTTTGGTAGTCAGCGGTGTATAGAGGTGGCAGTTAAAGCCCTTGATCCAGGCAAGATTGGCCAGAGAGTGAGTGGGAAGGAAGAAAAGGGGCAAAGTTAGAATCCTTGGAAATCACAATATTTAAGAGACAGGAGCAAGAAAACAGGGTATGAGGAAAGAAGGAAGGCATCTGCCTGCCTGACCCCTACCTACCTCAAGTGATAAGTAGGTTTAATAAATCTATAGTGATCCAAATAAGCCCTTTTTTCTAAATAAAGCCCTGGTACAGTACATCCTGGTATCACAGGGAGGTCTTGACTGTTAGATTTAAAGAGACCATTTGAGCAGTGACCAATAGTTGAAACGAACCATCACTAGGGGGCTTAAAATTTAAGAACTGGACTGACGGACTTGCACTCAGAGTGTGAGATTTAGACAGTTATTGAGTGCATTTATGGGATGCGTACCTCTCCCATAAGCTATTGACACAAATGTACTCAAATTTATTTTATGAGGTCCACCCAATATAATTTGTGTCACTTTTATTGTGCTTCTGACCTATGAGTAAACACAATCATCTTTATTCCTGTGTACTATGAATGCTTCACCTTTAAATAATTTATACCAAAACAAATTTAGAAAGTTTCTAAGCAATGAAAATTATAATTTCACTAAGGTCAAGAAAAGAAAGAAACATTTCTCTGATGTACGACAGGACTCCATTGCTATTCTGAAGCACAAACATTGGACTTAATAACATACTATGCCCTTCTTACAAGTCAGGGAAAAAAGCTTCTGAGATAAAGCCAACTGCAGCAGGCCATATGGATACGTGTATATCTCAGAAAAGAATGGCTTGGCATTGAGGAGACATCACTCTTATAATCAGCACTGCATATTCTTACAATGTTTTCTACAATTTCAAGTTTTTTTCCCTTTCAAGTTGTGAAAACAATATGCACAAAACCTATGTTCGTAAGGACTGGGACCGTGTGAAAGAATTCATTAACAAATATGGATGGAGTTCCTGCTATACGCCATGCCTTGTCCTAGGAGCTGGAGATACCACGTTGAATCATACCAGTATGGCTCCTGTCCTCTCAGTTGCAGTCTATAGGGACAGACAGATGGACAGTAGTAAAAATAAGGAATGGTGGGTGCTCTGACATTGGAAGTCCAGGGAGCCATGGGAATGAGTAGCAAGCATACCTAGCTAAATGTAGGGGTCAAAGAAGGTAACCCAGCAGAGGGGATGTTGGAGCGGAGACCTGAAGGACAGTGAAGAAGGGATGAGGCAGAGTCAGAAACAGAAGACAGGGGAACAACAGTGTGAGTAGGTCCAGGTGTCTGAGACAGCGTGGGACCTGGGCACGTTTATGGAAATGGAGGAAGTTCACAATGCCTGAAGTGTGGCACAGGAAAGGGAGAGTTTTCCTGACACCAGTCCTTTTTCTGCAGACTTTTTCTATAAGATTATATTTTTGTTATTTGGAACACAAAATTTCTCTATGTATTGCTTCGTCAAGACTTTGACCTTTCACATAGAAAAATACTCCATCCCTTTGATGGAGTCTGCAGTATAAGCCTGTTGGAGTGTAGCCTGGGCCACAAATGTCCTGCCATTAGTCTCATAAGGTCTTTTTGGGCTTCTCCAGGTTAGCAGTGTATGATCATTGTTTTTGGAGATTTCTTATCTTAGAAACTTGAGAGAGAATGAGAAGCAAAGCTACAGGGCGGTAAGTTGGTATCGAGAAAAAAGCAGTCAATAAATTATCTTGCCAGCATGGTAAGCAACCTAAAAACAAACTTAACCTCAAACACAGTACATCATTGAGTGTTCTGTGGTGACCTCTAAGAAATTGTTTCTTGTCACTGGGTAATAAATAATTTTCTAAGGCTAACGTATGATTGTTCACCCCATGGTAGATTCCATATCCTGGGTGATTTTGGTTAGAAACAGAGTCCGAAGGATAAACTCAGAGATTAAACCCACATCATGTTTATCCAGATCAATACTTATAATTAAATGTATGTCCTGAATAGCCATCTTAAAGTTATTTTACTCTCCAGGACAATGGTCTTCTTCTACGTTCAATGGCAGAAAATTAATGAGGATGAGATGTCTCCAAGATTCCTGTAGAAATCCCTTGAGAAATCTGATTCACAGGAGTGCTCACCTCATAGCATCAATTACCTAGGAAGTTATGTGTGAAGTCGCTTGGGAATGCTACTGAGAATAATAAAAGTCATCGTCTCTCACTGATAGGAAGTTGATGATGTCTTCATAAATCTTTGGAAGGAATGAATATGATTCAGTTCTCTCTTTAATGTTGATGGTCACTGATAGCAACATATTGGAATATTTGTCCCTGAAAACAAAGCAATTTTTAGAAAAGGTTTAATCAATACAGTATTTTTATGGTATTTTCTCATGACTTTGTGAGCATTTTTTAGAACAGTATTGTGTTATGTCTTTCAGCTCTGTTGTCATCAACCAATAGAAATTTTAATACAAAAGTTTCCTTGATGCAGCATAATTTTATTTCATGTGTGTATCAAATTTAACCTATTTTCAAGTTTGACCTGTCATCTTTCTCCCCCAGTCAGTGGTGAGAAAGTGTCTAAAGAGATTTATTCTTTGTCCTTTCTAGCAAGCGTGCTGCCTTCGGGTGGGTATGTAATTTTCTTGATGAGGGAGGGGCCGTAACAATGGAACTCAAATAATAAAACTGCAGCAATAAAAATACAAAAATAAACCACAGTCTAAGTATTGTGCCATTAAGCCTAAGGTTACAAACTCAATTGTTCCAAATAGTTGAAGAGTTAGTTGGTTCTTTCAAACTAAAATTTTGTTTCGATTTTGTTTGTTTGTTTCACCGTGACTATACATTGGTTCTACAATGTCTATTCTAGAAAGATATAACAGCCTTGGAAATGGAGACATCGATCCACATGCTTTTACTGGAATGTCTTTTAAGGTAAGGTGCATGGTGCCTCCATATCTCACGTCTCAGAGGCCCAGAACTGGCCTGCGCTTGCTGCCTGACAAGCAGCTATGGTTGAGAGCTGGGTTTGTCTCAGCCACGGCAAGAGTGGAAATTCTTGCGCAGGGCAGCTGGGGAAGCTTTGACTGTGGAGGGCAGAACAGACCACAGTCTGCAGGACAAAGTATGGGAAAACCAGAGGCTCAGTGGTGGCCTGGTTATTGGAGATGGAGTCAGAGTCTGGAAACCTGAGAGGCAGGGCCCGGGGGCTGGCTGAGAGCACTGCCACATTGGCACCTCCTGCATACGGTACATCCTGTCGGTCCTCCACACTGGTATAAAAATGATCTTTCTAAAATATCTATCCGATTGTCATTCACCAGCTTGAAATCCTTCATGGGCCCTATAACTTTAAGGTTAAAAAAATCCAAGACCCATTTTTGAGCTCCTTAGCTTTCTGAACAGGTTTCCGTCCCCCTTTCTGGCCTCGTTTCTTATTGAGGTCCGTTTGTCACAGTAGCCCCCAGAACCGTTTCCCAAGTACCTCAAGCTGTTTCATACCCCCATGTTGTTCTCTCTTCTGCAATGTCTGGGGTTTTATACCATCATCTGCTTAACTTCTTGGGTTGGCTTGGTTGAAAAATCATCTCCCCCCCACAATACCCTATTCCTGCCTTCGTCATGATATTCCTCATATTTTACTCTAAGTCTTTAGCATTTGTCTGTCTCTCCACTACACCGGAAACTTCCTGAGGGAAGAGACCACGGCTCATTTTACTTTGCATTTCAGTGCCTAGCAAAGAGCTTAATAAATATTCAAATGAATACTGAACAAGTGACTGAATTAACTGCTTTGGAGTGTAATTACCATAATTTTAAAAAGAGAGGAGGAAATTTAATTTACTCATTATTTTAATTTCTAGTATATTATGTTTATAAATAACTGCAACATTTTGAGGAAAGACAGATATGCAGTATAGATGGAAGTAGATATAAATAAAGATACAGAAAGATAAATGGTACTTTAAAAGTTACTTCATTTGTATAATTGTTCATCAATAAATATGTACTGACCAAATGCTATGTGACAAGTACTGTGCTTGGCAATATAGGGAGAGGGCGATTCAGATACAGTCCCTGCCCTGCAAAACCTGTCATGCTAGTAGAAATGAACAGACACACAGCAGGAAGTGTAATACAGTTCGGTAAGTTCTGTGGTCAGCATGATCTGATTCTTGAACTTTAGTTTTTTACATTTGACATTGGACTTTATTGAGGTACAATTTACAGACCATAGAATTTACCCATTTTAAATATACATGTCAATGATTGTTATGAATAATACATTTGTAGAGTTGTACACTGATTACCATGTCCTAATTTTAGGACATGTCCGTCACTGCAAAAGGAAAGCTTGTGCCTATTAGAAGTCACTCTGCATTCCCACTCCCAGCTCCAGGCAGCCAGTAATCTGCTTTCTGTCTCTATAGATTTGCCTTTTCCGGACATCTCCATAAATGGAATCATATAACATGCAATCTTTTGTGTTTGGATTTTTTCACTTGGCATAAGGTTTTTGAGGTTATCTACGTTTTAGCAACCTATATCAGTACTTCATTTCTTTTTATTACCCAATAGCATTCCATTATAGAATATACCACATTTTGTTTATCCATTCTCCAGTTGATGGACATTTGGGTTGTTTCCTTTTTTGGGGCTGTTAATTACTTTGGAATTATTCTAAAAATTCTTCTGATTGCAAGTCTGGCTTATGTTTTGCATTGCTACCTATAAAATCTGTCTTTATTTTATATTTGGTAACCAGACTGGGACCCAACTTCTTTTATTTGTGATGCTAAAACAAAACTATTATTTTTCCTAAAATTACTCATTCCATTAACAAGTTTGCATTAAAGCTTGCTCTAGCCATGAAAAAAAAAAAAGGCTAACTTCTTAACGATTTAAAGCTATATAGCTGTAGTAGAGTGCTATAAGAAAGATATTTTTTCTGAAGCCAATCTGCCATGTTTCCTACATTCATTGAGCTTTGAGAGCTGGGAAGAATTTCATTTCAGGTCACTTGCTGCCATACATTGTGTGCAGTGTAGAAATGGACATGAATGGAACATCTTGATTCCGATGCAAGTGGACTTGTTAAATGCTGCCCAATATGAGCAACCATATGATTTGATAATTATTGTTTCCCAAGAAGCTCCCAAGTAGCAAATTGCTCCCGAGAAGCAAATTGCTGTCATTACCGTCATCAGTTAAATCAACTAGCATCTCAGTGTCTGTAGACTAGTTGAGGATCCCTCCTTTAGAGGAATAAAGCCAAAAATAAGTGTCCTCCTTTCCCCAAGAAGTTTTTCTGCCTTTTACATGATCCTCCCCCCTCCACATGCCTAGTAGCACTTGGCACTTTCTGTAATTCTTGGTTTGTCACTCCTACTAGACTTGAACGTTCTTGAGGACAGTAACCAAGTCCTAGTTGGCTAGAGGCTATCATTTCTTGAAGTGCCCAGTTTCAGATTTTAATAGGACTTTTAACAATTTACCACCAAAAAAGTGACCATTTTATTTCATTGTGTCATCAAATGAATAGCTATACTTTACTAAGTTAAAGTTATAAAAGGATATTGTGATAATTTCTTTAGTTCAGATGCCCATGAAACATGCAGAACTGTCTTTTAAGTGTCTTTTAATATACCAGGTAAAAGAAGAATCTCATAATTTGCCTCACACTTGAAAATCACCAAAGAGTGGTTGACTTTCACATTTGCAAAAGCCTCTGGCTCCATATTCCTGAAACTAATGACAACTGAATGTGTAGAAGGAGTCTGGTGGGTAGCCAGACACCTGCCCTGAACTTGCTGCATCAATGAGCTGTGTTTCAGGCCGACTTGGTGCCTATTTTCATATGATGGGCTGTTTCGGCTCCCCCCGGGCTAAGAGGCATTTAATCTGTTTCCCTTCTGAATTAAGTGTTTATATAACTTGACGTTTTAAAAAATAGGCTTTGTCTTCCCCAGTGCCTGTCATTCCCTATAATACTCTGATTTGATCTCTAGCAGCAGACATCACTGTGCCTCCTTGAGGATCAAACTTTCTGGCAGAATAAAAATAAAGTCTTATAACTATGAGGATTCATATTACCATTTTGGACCAAATTTACCAGTTGACTTAAATCCTCTTGTAACAACCAATGCTGAAGTTGCCGTAAAAAGAAAACTCTTACATACTTGAACTAATGCCATTTCAGTGCACAAAGGGAAACTCCTTCCAGTTGATAATCTGTTTTAGATCCTGAAATCTCAGAAGTCGTAAGCCTTATAATTATTAGAGTGAACGTAACTGGTAGTTTTTATTCATGCATAAGGAGCTAATCTGTTTGCCGCAATAATATCCAACCTCTGTAGGTGCCACGGGTTAATTATACATTGCAGCTACAAGTACAACAGCTCACTAATCATTTGATATCCTCAAAATTCTCAATCCAGTGATTCTCACGGAGAGCCTGGGAGTTTCTTGACTCTCCAAAGTTGATCATCAGGGAACCTCAGTGGCAGCTTTGTTGTCATGATCTCATCATCCTTCCAGTGATAGTTACCTGTTCTGTTCTGTTTCCTTTCTATCCCTTTTTCTTGTGTAATTTCAATATTTCCACATGAGATGATTAAAGATCACTAACTTTCTATTCCAGTGATACTTCCAGTTAGTTGTTTCTCAGTGACTCATGATAAGATAAATACAAAAATGGAGAGTAAGCATTTATATATAGCAGTTTGACCATGTCTGCTGAATCCAATTATAAAAATTAGGGGCTTATATTTTGTACATCTTTGATTTTTTCTATTCATTTTTCTACTAATTAATTTTTATTATATTTTACAAAAGTATCTGTGAAGGAGGTGGAGCAGAGAAGTAGATCGTTTATCATAGATAGTTTAAGAAACATTGCTCCATTCCAGAGACACTTGGTTGGTGGGAAGAACGAACAGTTTCCCATGTTTCCACCTAAGAATATAGTTTGTTATTATTTGCAAAAGTTAGTGTGAAAGAGTTCTTCCCCTCCAGTGTCTATAATATCTTCTATCTAACATTATACCAACATCCAAAGATTATATTTCGGGATAAAGAGATACTTAGATCTTGAATTCTAGACCTGTACTCACCAAAGTGCCCCCACAAATAATGTCATCCCATTTCATACACATAATCTCACAAATTATGTACAATGGCATTCTGTTCTATCTCTGTAATTATACTCCATATTACCCCTAATCTGGAGTTGTTAGTATGGAATATTTTTTTGTTTGTTAGATTTTAAAATAATTTAAAAGTCTAGATCTTTGAAAAATGTTAAGTCAAATAGTAATACTGTTGGTGAAGTGAGTCTCGTGAGTTTTGCTTTGCCTTGTTTTATTTTAAGGCTTTCCGCAAATGATAAAATTATGTAACTTATTTTTGATAGTGAGAAAAATAGAATATTGTGATTATCATAATACGGTGGTATCATTAGCATCTGACAACTGTCTTTTGGTTACCATTGTCGGCTGCCTTGTCTAATTTGAGCAAATGAACTGTTGAGTACTCTTTGCATTACCTCCTTCCATTTGCTGCTGGTTGACCTTCAGTTACAGCCAGACATGGTGGATGGTGTGCATGTCTCTGAGTTTACATAGCAAAGGTGGATGTGGTTGGGAAGGATGGGCTTCCCACAGCACTTTTCTTACCCCTGATTTATCTCTGTTCTTTGCACAAAGTGGAGACCTCTCCTTTGGTGCCTGGATGGCCCTTTTGCAAAAGCAAGACTGTGACACTTCTTGTCGTACCTGAGAGTACACCTGTTTATGTGCAGCTTTGTCCTTCCTGTGCCCTTGTACAAGGTTCTCAGGGACTTGTTGAGAGACTGTATCACACAGGGAGCATAAATCCTACTGTCTGTCAACCTGCACGTCAACCCCACAGCCAGGAAGAGGGCAAGCTCTATGTTCTAAAAAAAGCAACAACTCCCTGTACAAAATGTCACTCATTTGGCCTCAGATTGGTCCCAGGCTCAGAAATATATAGGCAGTTAATAATATTCCAGAAACATTCTTGGACTAACTTAAAGTTTAACCAGTTTGACCTTATCTGTGGACGCCTGCTCTCCCAATAGTCACAGGGTTCCAGTTTGGACTGGATGTCCCCAGAGAGGAAAATAAAGGAAAAGCAGAGAAAAAGAGAGAACCAGGAAAGAATGTTCCTTGTTTCTGTCATTCCCCATGTACAAGAAATATCACCCCTCCTTACCTAAAAATTAGCAAATTATCATAAATCTGGGTTTTCCTATAACACAATACTGTGGCTTACAGTTCAACATTCGGTTTTTTCCTTTCTGGAACAATAGGAAAATATGCACCAAATTGACCATTATTCCAAACATAATATAGAATGTTTATTTTGAGGATCAAATGATATATGTACATTGGGAAAGAAAATAGAAAATCAATATTAAATTTGTGCATTTTTATGTCATCCGCTGTCCTCATGAGAGGAAGAGGAATAATTAATTATATCATAACTAAATTATGAACTATTAAAGGATATGGAAGTGCTCTAGGCCTAATTTAATTTTTGTTTGTTTATTCTACAAAGGTCATCCCTTAAAATATCCTCTTGCAGGCATGCAAAGTCCTTTACTTTGCATAAGGTGGCGGGGAGGAAGACTGACTTTTAGAGTAAAATCAGCAAGTTTGCATGTGAGATGTGCCACATCTGTTCACTCACAAATATATCCTTTTCCTTTTGTCTCTCTGACTGGAAGCCTCTTCGGTATTCAGAAAGCTTTACATACTTTGTGAATTTGTTCTGTTTGTATATTCCTGCATATTAAAGAGAAATCTGCCTTAAGTGATCATTCTGAAGGCCAAAAATAAATCCATCATGTAGCAACAATTTTTAAATAACAACAATTTTTTTAAAATGTGTATAGCAAATCTTGATCAAAGTGTTATAGAAGGCCAGGCACGGTGACTCATGCTTGTAATCCTAGCACTCTGGGAGGCCGATGTAGGATGATCACTTGAGGTCAAAAGTTTAAGACCAGCCTGAGCAAGAGGGAGACCCTATCTAGACTAAAACTAGAAAAATTAGCCAGGTGGTACATGCCTGTAGTCCCAGCTACTCAGGAGGCTGAGGCAAGAGGATTGCTTGAGTCCAGGAGTTTGAGGTTGCAGTGAGCTATGATGATGTCACTGCACTCTAGCTGGGCAACAGAGCAAGGCTCTTTCTCAAAAAAAA
>NW_012154173.1:10371714-10395235 GCF_000956105.1 Propithecus coquereli | reverse complement strand
TTATTCAACTTATTGAACTCTATGTTTCAGGCTCTTAAATTGATTGCTATTTTTCCCTTGAAAACAAGGACACCTGTATTTTTGTCAAAATTAACTGTAAGTCATTAACAATATTAACCTAACCTTTATAAAATTTTATAAAGCTAAACTATTATAAGCCTGTATTTCCTCATCTGAAAAATGGGTTAATAATATATCTTGTTTAGAGGGATCTTTTGAGGACTAAATGATAGAATTAATGTTAAGTAAATAACACAGTACTTGGCATAAAGTAAGTGCCAAACGTGTGGAAATGTTATCATTAGTTATAAATAACTATCAACTTCTCTTCTGCCTTCACTGTTTCTCTCCCCCAATTTTGAGAAGGAAATGAGGAAATAAAAATTTCACATTTTAATAAAAGTAGAATGTTTAATGTTTCTTCTACCTAGAAGCTTCACCGTGTCAGCACTGGAAATCATGCATTTCAATGATTTCCTCCTCCTATTTAAACAATAAAATATCTGCTTCGAAAAGTAGGGACTAGGTATTCAAATAAATATGGAATTTACCTAGAGAGTGACACATTTTTCTGTGTTCACGATTGTGATACAATGGTAAATGTTGTCAAAGATGACAGAGTTTTAAAAATTAGTCAAGTAATCTGACAAAATGAGCATTTTTCAAAGTGAAAGCCTTCTTCATCTATTTCGGACATCTCCTTTCATTCATTCATTCAAAGATCTACGTTCAGAGGAAGAGGTTCTTTTAAATGACAAAGGCAAAGCCATCAGCAAATTAAACAGTAACATTACCAAATATTCTCTTTTTTTCCTGCCATAATTTATCTATTCTTGTCTAATTCAACTCATCCCATGTACTTCCTAGAACTGACTTTTGACACATCAGTGTATCCATAACCCTGGAATGAATCACTGATAAAACTTTGGTCGTTGTTTAACATAGCCAAATCATTCCAGCAATTTTTTTCATCCTAACTACTTAATATTTTCTGCCTGTTTTGTATTTTCCAAGACCTCTTGCAAATTGGGTATTAGCTGTACAAGGTGACACGTCAAATTAATGACAGAGATAGAATATAGATTGAGTCGAATCGTGGTCCTAGGCGGTAGCCAGTGAACCACACTGCGAAAGTGATTTTTCTAAAGTGATATAATATCTGGCACTTGCAGAGTCATCTATTGGAGGTGGTTTGGTGTAACCTTGTCAGGATACGTGCGGATAAATCTGATAGTTTTTGAAGTTTCCCTTCCTTCTTCCCTTCTTTTATTTTCCACTTCCTTCAATAAATATTTATTAAGAGCTTTTTCTGTACTAAGTGCGTGGGCAAGCATCCAAGGATGAATCAAACATGGACCCTGCCCTAAAGGGGTTTATAATCTAGCAAGGAGATAAAACAAAAATAAGTAGGATACATATACTAAGTGCATGAGAGTTATATAAAGCGATAGGATAATTCACAAGGAAGAGATGATTTCAGTTTGGGGAATTAAGGAAAACAATTTCTTGGAGAAACTGATAAAGGCAACAGACTTTTCTTCAGAAAAATATACCTCCCATTATGCATATAATCCCAAAGAGTTCGTGAGGTTTACTGGAGGGGTGTGTGTGTGTGTGTGTGTGTGTGTTGGTGTACTCTCATGTGGAATGTGTGTATGCACACATCTGTGGCTAGACTCTAGGTTAAGAACCCCTGACTTGGAGAATGAGTATTTGACCCAAGCCTTCAAGTTTGGTAGGATTTGGGAAAGATACAATGGAAGGACCCAGGGACTGTGAGAGCAACATGAGGAAACCAGGAACTAGGAAAGCACAGAGATCGTAAGGAACAGCCCCATTTTAATCTTGGATTCTGTTTTATTTTGTAAGAGCCAGTTTTCTGTATAAATCATTCTGCTAACTTTTAGGGACCGTTATGAAACATGGACGTGCTAAAAGTTTCTCATTTTAATAAAATCCTTTCTTTTTATCAGCTATTGTTTCCCTGTACTGAGAAGGGTTTATTTTTTTCTATATGTCAGTCTATCTACGGGAAAAGCAAACAAAAAATAATGGGTTTGTGTAATTAATCAATCTGATTTAAAAAAAAATCCTTCCTGCATATATCTAAAATGGGCTTCTCTTCCCAAGAAACGTTGACTGCTACTTCATATTATCCCAGTCATTCATATGCAAGACTCATATGTATTGATCTGAGCAAATTACTATTTAATCAATGTAAACACCACTGCTGCCTTAGTGTTAAAGTTTATTAGGTTGTCCTTTGCTATTATTTGGGGTATTTTAAGGTCTGTATTAGAAATAAACAGACTGATACAGCAAATAACTAAATAAACAACTCACTTTCCATAGCACGTGAAATATGCCTCAGCCTCCTTGTCGTAGGAAAAAAATGGGATAGTAGTTGCCTCCTACAATTGCGGTGTGGATTAAGTGAGATAATACTTGTAAAGTGTTTGTGAAAGTTCCATAGTAAGCACTCAGTAAATGTCAACTTTTATCATCATCATCGTCATTAATATTTTCACTTTTACTTTAGATAGTATCCATGTCTTTTCAGTACCTAACTTTACAGCTAAATACCCCCCACATGCTACTCAGCAAAGATTTTACCTAGGGCGTCATCTCCCCCTAGAAATTGGATTTGCGTTAGAAATAGCAGCCAGGCACGGTGGTGGCATAGCACCTGCAGTCCCAGCTACTCAGGAAGCTGAGGCGGGAGGTTCATTCAAGGCTGTAGTGCGCTGTGATTACGTAAATAGCCACTGCACTCCAGCCTGGGCAACATAGCGAGACCCTCTCTCTAAAAGAATAAAATCAAGAAAGAAATAGGGCCCACTATTTCAGAAAATTCAATCCAATTTCAGAAAGTTCAAACTTAGCAAACAGGGTAATTTGGAAAGCATTTATTGACGTAAAAAGAGTTCTTTTTTTTCTAACATGAGGCAACATTTGAATAAAAACAAGAAAGTATGTACTGGAGGTTCTTTAAATAAGTTCCTCTAAAAGTGTAGTTTTTCAAGGTGTGATTCTTATCCCAGCAGCACCAACATCATCTGGCAATTGTTAGAAATACAGATGCTCGACCCCCGTCGCCGTCCCCACCCTTACCCCCACCTTCCCTGTCCTAAACTCTGAGGGTAGGACTCGGCAGTCACAAGCCCTCCAGGCGACTCTGAGTCACAGTGAGGTTTGAGAATCACTGCTCTAGCATATTTCAAATTAAAATTAAACAGGTACTGTTGGCTACACAGTTAAAAATGTTTTTTAACTGTTTCTTTGCATTTAGTATTTAAGAAATTAACATAAAAGCAAGCATATCTCATAGCAGTGGAAGTCATTTAGTGAGTGACCGAGTTATCATTAGTCACAACATCCTCTAGCATCCTCACTGCCTTGCCTCCCACAGCACGTTGACAACTGCAGAGACGCAATATGGGCTGTGGTATTTGACATCACACCTGTCCCTTTATGTAGATTCTTTTTTTTTTTTTTAACTTTCCCTTACTTCCATTTTTTCATACTTCATTGACCAGGAAAGAGGATAGGATAGAATAGGTAGAATTAACATTAAAAGGGACATTTTCAAAACTATTTCTAAGAACTTATCCTAAGGAAATAATCATGTATATGTTCATACGTGCAGAGATTCAGCTATGAGGGTGGTTATCATAGCAAAAAGTGGGAGACACCTAAATAGTTGGGGGAATGGTTAAATAACTTATGGAACACGCATAAAATGGAAAACTATGCAACCATGTAAAATGACCTGTACATATGATAATTCATTAAGTGGAAAAAACATACAAAGCAGTATTTTTTCATATAGAATAGATATATAATACTATACATACAAACATCCTACATGTTATCCAAAGTATTACCAAGGATTATTTCTGAAAGGTGAGATCACAGATAATTTTAATTTTCTTCTTTTCAATTTTTCAATTAGGCATCTTTTCCAAGTTTTCTACAATGATTATCCTAACTTGGGTAAAAAAAAAAAAAAACCTAACAAAACACAAAGCATTAGGCAAACTTTCATCTTCACCTTTGTCACTGATAATGAGGTCACAACCCCATCCTAACCCTGTGTCAGAACATGATCTTGTCAGCAGATGCACTTGGTCAAAACATAAGCCAAACTTTCCTGGGTTCAAGTTCTGTGTCAACTCCCTTTTGAGGGTGGAGGAACTGGCTCAGCATTGCTCTCATTTCCAGCTAATTCAGTGTCTTCCCCACCCTCCAGCTTGTCAACTTCCAGGGAACTCCCCACTGAGACCAAGACAGATAGGAGTTTCTGAACACAGGCAGAAATGTGCATCTTCAAATAATACCACTCAGATTGTGCCAGCGCTATCGAGACTGTACCTGTTTCTATTGTCAGTATCCTAAAATGATGAACATGGTCTGTATGTGGCCTGGTTTTGTTTTCACTTTGTGTTTTGTCCCCTGGAGGCTGGAAAATAGGACATGCAGTCAATTACTTTGCTAGTGGCCATTCAGAAACCTCAGACCCCTTGCACAGGGGAGAGGAGGGGAGGGCTAACCTCATCAGACCCTCGCGGTCCCAGGCTGCCACTCTCAGAAGGAAAGAAATGATGTGGAGAAATTGAACCATGATGGGCTGTTCATTTAATTCAAAAGCCAGCTTCTGCCAGGAATCTGTGAGAAAAATAGTGGACTTGAGCTGTTAAATGTTATGTTCTGTTTAAGGGAGTCCTTTCAGCCTAGCCTACTAGCTCTGGCAGGGAGTTGTGCTGTAGAGCTATTGTTAGGCCTTAGAAGAGACTCAGGATGTAGCTGGGTCTCCAAGTTTTAGGGGAGAATGTTGGGAATCCTCTAGGTTTCTAGGGATCCGTTCCCCAGAGCACATGCCTGCATCTGCTTCCTGTGCACGGTGCTTGGACCGCCCTTCGGCACAGTGACCCGGCCCGTCTCCGAACTGACAAGGAGCATTAAGGGACCACTTCCTCATCCCATTTCTATTAAGAAAGCTTTTAGGTTTGTTTCTCATCTTGCTGGAGCAACAATTTTGAGAACTCTTATGTAAATATAAATGAACGCTTAATCAGAAGGCCGGTGTGGTGAGGGCATGGCAATTAAAGACCTTTTCTTTTCTTAGCTGCAGCATTTTAGGCACAATTCTCAGCTCAGTTGTGGTGCTATTGGGAGGCAGGAGCTTAGCTGTCAGCTTACACAGAACCTTGCAAACATTCCCCACTGTCATGAGATAAAGGCGTCAAGGGGCCAGCTCGCTCAGAGTTGGAGGTTGGCAGGCAGTAGCTTATCAGGATGTGCCCCTGGAATCAACACCTATGAGGGAGCACAAAGGAGGATGGGGAGCTGGATTGGGCAGGGGAAGAAGTTGACTTGCGACATCATCCCCTTGCCCTTACCTTGCTCTGGAGTTAGGGCAGCCTTTGACAGTTGTCAACAGTTGGGGAGAAGGGGACTGGGTCTTTATGCCTCTACATGACCAGTCCTTGGGTACAGGCTGCCCTGCGATCTTGAGCAAAGTGGCTCTTCAGCTTCAGACAGTCTCCAGGAACGGTCTCAGCTGAGAGCTGCTGGCTGCCCATAGCTCCAGCCTCTAAGGATGGGACTTCTCTGCTGAGATCAGGAGAGAAAATAAGAGGAAAGAATAGCCAAAAAAAATATGACTGTAATAGGTAGTTAAAATGGTTTAGGAGGGTAGTTTTGAGACAAGAAATATGAGCTCACTGAACGCCCTGAAAACAACCCTGAAAATGGTGAGTGAATAGGGAGGAAGCATTGGATCAAAGGGGATGTCATTCTTGGACAGTAATCTTCCAAGCATCATTCTATTAATATCACTCTACTAGTGTATTCCCTTGGATTCTATGCTTACAAATTTAAACAGAGTAGGTAAAGTTTCACTTGAATTCTCATTGTACAGCTTCCAGAGGGTAATCATCCCACATGTAAACCTTACTGCTCGAAAATCTATTCTTGGATAATGTCAGTGACTGTGAAAAACAGATCTTTGCTACTAGAGTTAATTGAGAGAGTTCAGGTCCAAATTACTTTATCAGTCATTTAGTCAATGACATTTATTGAGCAACTAACCTTTTATATAAAGGTTGTGTAGGGCACTACCAAAGTGGAATGGAACTAATGACCACTAACATTTGGCTCATTCTTCATTGTCTATAGAATATTTTTAGCATAATTTGATCTCATTAGTGAGTTGTGTTAGTGTCCCCATTTTATAAATGAAGAAAGTGGAGTTCAGAAAAGCAAGTAAATTGCCCCAAATCATCTAATAAGTGGTATTATTATCCTAAAGTTTTGCCTAGGGTTCTACAGTCTAAAAGGAGTTACTGAAATGACGTAGCTATTACAGCTCTCTCTCAGAAACAGTATCAGAGAAAGCTGGTGTGTGTGTGTGTGTGTGTGTGTGTGTGTGTGTGTGTGTGTTTATAAAACAGTTGAGTAATCCTGGACTTGGGGCACAGGTAGGACTGTGTCCTTGAAAGGACCTCAGCCTTCAGAAGGACTCTTCTACCAAGCACCCAAAAATATAGAGTAGACTTCAAAATAAATCAGCAGTTACTCTTTGCGTGATCTCTCTAAGGGAGAGGAATTTAGCAGTGACTCCGAATACAGTTGTCCTTTGGTATCGGCGGGAGTTGGTTCCACCTCTGCCTACCCCACACAAATACCAAAATCTGCAGGTGTTCAAGTCTCTGATATAAAATGGCATAATGTCCACATATAACCTCCCCACATCCTCCTGTATACTTTAAATCATCTCTAGGTTACTTATAATACCTAATACAATATAAATGCTATGCATATAGTTGTACACTGGTTTTTTTATTTGTATCATTTTTTATTGTTGAATCGTTTTTTCCTTCTGAATGTTTTCCATCTGGGGTTGGTTGAATCCACCAATGCGGAAGCCATAGATACAGAACCCATGGATATGGAGGGCAGACTGTATAAAGATGCGGGAGGCCATAAAGCCAAGGGAGGTTTAAATCTTAGTTAGCTCAGAAGGACCCTTTGCTTTCTACATGAATGAGTCCCTTTGATATCTTTTCTCAATTCCTCACTGTGTTCTTTACCTAATCATTTGTAAAGACTGAAGCTCGAGCTATTTTCCAGGAAAGTGATTTAGCTGAAGATTTATTATCCCTAGAACCTGTTTCTCTAGCTGGCCCCCTCTGTTGCATATTGCCTTTGTAAGGTTGCCTAAGCCCCACCCGGTCATCTGGGCACTAGATTTCATATGTAGGAACCATCTCCAATCCATCAACGAATTCCCATACATAGTCCAATCTAGTTTTCCTGATAGAATGCAAAGACAGAGTAAAATATGATGTTAGAAGGAATTTATGCCAGGTATCACTAGTGGAGAAAAGTAAATGTTAAGAACCTTGGGGACACTGTACCTGTGAAGAAGTAAATCTCACTGGCAGGTCATTCTGGTGTGTGAAGATGGATGTCCTGGATGTGTTGCTCTAATCTGCTGTAAGATTGGGTGTAGTGTAGTGGGAGAGTAGCTCAGGAGCCGGTCAGAACCCACTAAAATGGAGTTTGCTGGGCGGTGGAAGAAGGCAACCAAGCCAAGTGGACCAGAACATCTGGAGAATGTGGGTGTCAGTGGATAATGTAAGGTCCAGACAAATGGAGAGGAGGAATCTTAGCAGGCACCAGAGTTGGTTTGTTTGCATATGGAGGATGGGAGTGAGGTGTTTAGATAATGGTGCCCCAAGCTCCCTCAATGGGGTGCAAAGAAGAGGCTCAGTCTTTCAAGACCAAAGAAGGTGCTAGGCAGGTTACTCAGGCAGATTCAGATGTGGAGGGACAAAACAGGGACTCAGTTCCGATTGGGCTATTCTTGGGGTTGCTGAGAGGGCTGGGCAGAAGAGGCCCTTCCCTAGAGCTGGGGCTCCCCGGTCAGAAGGAGCCAACAGCAGGCCTGACTAGCGAGGGAAGGGGCACATGTCTGGTCAGCATGGGATGAGGGAGCTTAAAACCCTTTGGAAGACTCTGATTCTTTTCTCCTCTCACTAGCTAAAGTCCTGGGTTTCCACAATTAAAAATAATATCTAGCACTGATCTGATAGCTAAATATTGATACTTGGTATGGATCTGTTGATGAATTGCATCCTGGGTTTTGGCTCAAAGTGTGAGTTTCAAACCACCAACCACAATTTTTTTGAAAGGTAAAAAATAAGTAAGTGTAGTCCATAGTGACCCATATTAAATAAAATACCTTTTCTTTAAGGTGACTGTGAATTTTTCAGGCATCAGGATTACTGTTTAATTTCCCCAGAGAGGTAAATTACCAATTAGTGTCACAGTGCCAGGTTTTTCCTCATGGATATAGGCACAGGGATTTATAGCTTTTTTTTTTTTTAACCATCCTCTGAACCATACTGTTTCCATCTGTACACACTGCTGTGCTGAACACTCTATGAGTTAGGAAAATAAACATGGTCTCACATATAATTTTTAAAATGCTTATAATTTTTATATAATCTAAAGTCCCCTTTGAAGGAGAGTGATGGGCAAAGTTGCTACAGGTTTGTTAAAATAACAATACTGTCTCATGGCTTTATACTCACATACTTATCAAAAAAATATTTCAAGACACAAACGTGCTTTGCTGTTGTGCTGCCCACAGCCCAGTCGCTATGCGAGGATCTGTGCTTGCGGAGGGTGTGTGCTCCTTGCCCCGCTGGGTCTCCGCTGGGTCTCCGCTGGGTCTCCGCTGGGTCTCCGCTGGGTCTCCGCTGGGTCTCCGCTGGGCTGCTTTCCCGTTGTGCCCCTACTTCCCATCACCAGCTCTGGGACTTCTTTGTTTAATGACAACGGTATTCCATTCTGCACATGACCTTGTAAAAGTGTGTGCTTTCTGACGAGTACTTTAGGCACTAAGAAGGGACCTTGAGAGGTCTTTTAATCTCAGACTTTGCCTTCAGGGGGAGCCAGAACTAAACCATTCCAGAGAGGTAAGAAACTAAATCACCATCCTGAGAAAGTAACTATACCGCTTGCCTTACTAGCTCACTTTAAGGTTTTAAAAGATAGTAAACTTCTCAGACAGAAAGTGGTTCTGTTTTAAATCTCTAATGTAAATTCCTTAAGCTATAATTGAAATTCTTCTCAGGAGCCCAGGGAGGATGAAGAATGGCTGGTGGGTGCCTTTATATTTTGAAGGAGGCTCCTAGTTGTCCCTGTATTTCTCTTCTCCTTTAGCTACCTGATCATTGATCTTCAAGCACAGCTTTTTGTTTGGTTGGGTTGCCTGGGTGCTTGTTTTATTAATCTCCACTCTCCAGAGCGCAGAGTGGATCAAGAGGTGGCGTGGCGTGTCAGTGATAGGAGCTGTATCAGAGAGCCTAACCCCACTCCTGCAAGCACATGCTCTGGAGGCAGTTCGTCTCCACATGTGTAGAAGTCCCACCAACATTCTACACCCCACAAAGAGGTTATTCAGAGCCCAAGAATGAAAAATGGCATCCTTTCTCAATAAGAAAGATATAACGTGAATAAGGTTTAACATTTTTCCTGTTCATGGTTTTCTTTCCTCCCATTTTCCAAATCATGAAGATGTGGCCTGGGAAATACTCTCTTCTACTGTCAAATAAACTGCCAGTCAGGGTCTCGCCAGCAGGAAACAGACCGCTTAGCACACTCAAATTTGGTTTGGGGAGAGTGTGAAAAAGGGACTCTGTAAGGTGGAGCAGGGAGAGGAGAGCCCCAAGAAGTGGTGAGAGTAGGGCTCTGTCCCCACCGCAGGCCTGAAGAGTTGAGGAAATCAGAGCCAGACACTCGGTGGACCCTGACGGGAGCTGAGACCTGGGGTGAGGCGGGATCGCTTCTCTCGGCCTTTTGGCTGAGATCAAGTGTAGTATCTGTTCTCATGAGTTTAACAGCTGATACATCCTAAAAAAAGAGAGAGAGAGAGACCTGAGATGAGGGATGCAGCCAGACCACTGTGACTCCACGGCCTATGCAGCCAGGCTCTCTCACCTCTCACCTGTGTGCCCAATGGCCAATCCCAACAGGAAGCCGGAGTGCAAGAGGACCTAGTGCTGTGGTCCACTCCAGGCCCAGGGTGGGCCTTCCAGGGCCCAGGGCAAGATGGGGAAGGGGGATGTATACCTGGGAAGCAAATGAAAGATTTCCGGCACGGATGGTAAGAAGAAACTTGGCTTCGTCTGAAAAGTGGAATTTTTGTTATTTATTTGGCTTAGTTTCTTCTTTCTTTGGAAAGGACATTATTTCAACAGTGCATTTGTAGGAGAAACAGCTAAGTGCTCATGGAGGTGAATCTACAATTTTGTTCTAATTTGCTGAGATCATCTAAAACGACTTATCCCAGTACTATAAAGAATCAATAGCTGAGCATGGACTGGAAGTTGCCATTGATTTCAGAGAATGCCATCTTCTGGTGCATTATCTTAGAGTTAATGCTTTTCTCATCAAGAGTTGGAACAAGCCTCAAATCTCCCTGCAAGCTTTTTTGCACCAGTGTTAATTATTCAGACATTTTTCCCTTTAATAGTGGAAAGAGTGATTACTTCTCAGTCTTGGATTTCAGAATCTTCATTAGTCTGCCCTTGCCTCGCTCCCCCAGCCAGGAAGTAAGTGCAGACTTGTTTTATATCAGAGACGTGTGGTTAAATGCTTTTCCTAGTTCCTACCTTTGGATACATAATGATGTCTTTTTGCCTCTATTTCTTCATAATAATGGGAGCAATGTGTTTCCAAAGCCTGACGCGGTTTAAAGAATGAGAATCTGGCATAAGGTTATTCTTATCCCTATCCTATTTTTATCTGCAGCCTTAGTGACTAAGAGATGTTAGAAATCAGACTTTCTCCCAGGATCCCCTTTCTACCTCGTGGACATCAGTAGCCTAGCATGTAACTTGGCTAACAACCCTGCCAGGTTGTTAAGGAGCAGCCAATAAAAAATGGCAGGCACTGAAAAAAGTGACACCTCGTTTACCTTTCGATAATATTGCCCTCTCTAAACACTGACATTATTTACCGCCCCTTTACATATTTTCATGAAGTGGCCGGCAGTTTGAGCTTAACCCCTCTGGTTAAGTATGTTTCGAAGAGCAGAATAGGAAAATTTTTCTTTCTCCTGAAAGAAAAAAGGAAGTAAAAGAAAAATTTCCCTAGTCTGTCTCTATCACTTTCACTGTAACACAAAAGAAATTAAAATTTTCATTGGCATGGAGTAAAGGCAAAAAAAGATTCCCAAAACAGATTTTCTAATTGTGTGAAATTTGGTTAACCTTCTTAAAGGTTATCTGGTTGATGATAATGGAAACCGCTTAGTAAGTTACTATGTACCCAGAACAGACAGATGTTTCTTCCAAAGATGCCTCTAATAGTCAAATGGTTGCTCAGCTATGGGAGACATCTGCACTGATCCTGGATGAAGCCATAAAGGAGAAGCTGTTTGTCTCCTCCTGCCCTTTCAGCAGCCCACACCCTAGGTGTTCTTGGCCTTAGTCTGTGCTTCCCTGTCCCCTCCATCCATCAAAACATTTTTGTCCTGTGTGCCAATGCTGTCGGGAACATGTTAGCTGGCAGATATTTTAGGGCAGTAATGAATTCATTTTAATCCATCCACAAGTGATTTATTTAAACTTTATAAAGGCCTCTCAGAGACACTAGCACAAAGGAATGGTGGCAATTTAAGGTTAATTTTGCCTTCTGGTCCCCTTCAAATCACATGCCATGGGATGTGGCTAATACTTTACAATTCTACTTTGTTTCTCATGCGTTATCTCTTTCAAATCATATAATAATCCCCAAATAGGAAACCAGTACTTGAAAATTATAAATGATTCATCTAAAGACACTAATTAGAGCCAATAATGAATTGATATGGGGAATATGGCCTTAGTTATGGTGCAGGTTCTACATATTTTGAACTGTAACAAAAGAAGAGTGTGCGCATGTGTGTGTGTGTGTGTGTGTGTGTGTGTGTGTGTATGTGTGTGTGTTGCAGAAGAGCAGAAACTAATGGAAAAGTAGATGGTAAGAGCAGCGGGGTCCCCCCCACCACAGGTATGGTGATGTTTGGCCTCATACTGAGCTACCAATGGTGTGGCTACAAGGTATCAGGCCCAATAGCATGAGACCACAGAGGACTCTTCAGTATGGCCAGGGACACTGCATTATGCCACCTCCCTGGTTAGATACAAAGAAGAATTCCTAACCAAGACATTATTAAACATCCAAATGTACTTCTGGTCATCTCTAGAGATTTTAAGAAGAAACTAAATTTAAAATATGGGCTTTCCTGAACGAGAGACAATGGATTAGAAGACCTCTCAAGGCTATTTAAGCAAATAGAGAGGTCAGAGTGCTATTTCTTCTTTATTCATTCGTCTATATTATGGACTTCATGTATCCAGATGGGCTGAGTTGTGCTAATAACAAACACTGCCAAAATCTCAGTGGTCAACAATGACAGGATTTGTTTCTTGCTCATGTGTCCATCGTGGGTCAATGAAGGGCTCTGTTCAGCATCATCCTCACTGTAGGATCCAGACTGATGGAGCAGCCACAATCTGGGAAGCTGCTGATCCTCATGGCAGAGGAAAGAGCTGTGTAGGGTCTTGTGCTAACAAATGATTGCTCTGACCCAGAAGTGGTACCTTTCACTTCCATATAAAACTAGTTGACCAGAGCATTCTGCACAGCTGGACAAAACCATGGGAAGGGCAGGAAGTGCAATCCTGTCCTGTGCCCAGGAGGCAACGAGCCAGGAATATTTGTGAGCAGCACTGATGACTTCCACGTTGCCTGCTTCTGCCAGGTTCCCCACAAGGTCCAGGCTCACCCTCTCTCCCCTTGTGACCTGTACATTCACACTGAAGAGTCAGGTAAACTGGCAACTTCAGTAACATTTAACAGGTCTATGCTAAAGGATGCCCAAGAGCATATAGGAGGGAAACCCTTGCTCATTCTTCAAGAGTCACAGGAGGCCTTGCAGAGGAAATAATATTGTATTTATGTTGCAGTCTGAAGGATGAATAGGCACTAGCCAGGCGAAGACAAGGATGGTGTGCAGGGTTCCTGACGGAGGGCACAGCACGTGCAAAGGCCAAGCCTTGGGTTTTTGAGCGCATCATTTAAGAAATTAATTAATTCGCCTTTTGTCCTAATTGATTATTTATTTAATGTGTTACTTATATTATTCTAAATATGTGTTCAAATGTCCTTTTAATATGCTTTCATTTAATGATGACTACTACCCATAAAAGGAAAAGCAAATAATTCATAATACATGTTCCATTCTGTAGGGTCATATAAGCAAGTTCAATATGGAAAGGAAAGGGAAAGAGGGAAGGGGTACGGGAGAAGGAGAAGGAAGAGAAGAAGGAGCACATTTTTAAGGACAAGCCAAGTGTCACAGAGGGCTGTAAGCTCTACCCCCTGTCTTGCTGGTGGAATGGGCAGTAGTGTTTTACTCACAGGTCCCTATTTCATTGGCAAGTTCTTACACTCTTTTATGCTGTGATTTGCATTTTGCTTTGAAAGTGGTTGGCCTGGTGGCTTAACACAGAAGGCCAAGCTCCTCCATGGACTGGTCCAACCTTTAGTTGGACAATGAGGTTTTCTTCCATAATGATAATATAACAAGAGCTATCACTAACTGAATGCTTATTATATGCCACAGTTGATGGTCAAAGCTTTACATATACTATAGTTTATGGGATTCAGTATTCTAATGTTTAATAAATTATTCATTGTAACAACAATTCTCTAAGGTGGGTGTTGTTGTGGGGTTTTCCCCCACACATACTTTTTGCATAGAAGAAAACTGAGGCTCAGAGAATACTGAGGGAATAAATTGGCTAAGTCATAAATTGAGTTTTTTCCCTGCCTTTCAGTAGATCTTAATACCTACCTCAAATGTTAAGATAAGGGTTATGGAGAATAGTAGTAATATGAGACGTGAGATGTTCATTTTCTTTGCTGATAAGTTAGACCCGGAATAATGTCTAACATTGGGGAATAAATGGACTATTCTCTCTTATCACTGCTTTGGACTCTTTTTTTATTTTACTTTTGAGCTCTACATAACCCATGGTATCAGCCACATACATAAGGAAGAACTGAGCTCCAAATAAATCTTTATGTTCTTGTGAAAACAACGGGAGCATCGGGAAGACATGGCTCTGCTCTCCTTGTCCTTGAAACTCAGTTTTCTTGGGGATGCCAGGCATAAAGCCATCTAATTTGTTTACCTTCTAAAATATAGTAGATAATGACATTCCTCTCATCTTAGATCTCTTCTACTGAAAATATGTTGTTGTATTTATTACTAAATACATTTATTTAGCAACTAAACACTTACTAGTTTGGTTTACCAAGTGGCTGGGGTTTTTCCCATCAAAATATGTTTCTTAAAAGAAATATAAATTGCCCTTTAATTTTCTATCTGCCTAAGTCATTATAAATGTCTTCCTCCAGATTTCATTTTAATTGAAAAGCAGAAAGGAGCTTTTGTGCTTGAGAATTCAACACTTTCCTCTCTTGTTCTGCTTAGTGATAGTCTACCAAGGAGGAGTTGTGAGTGGGCAGTGGCAGCTGGCATTTGTAGTACGTTAGTGGCTTTAAAAAAGAGAGAGAAAGAAAGAAAAGAAGGAAAAATTGATTCCAATTGAAAAACGAGGAGCCAAAATACAAAAGGAAAACCCTAGGAAAATGAATTTTATTAGAAAATATAACAGGGGAGAAAAAAAGGGTTGAAAAAAAAACAGATCGTTAAGATAGCCAGTTTTTCCAGTCTGTATTCTGAAGAAAATGTTCAGCGGCTCTGAAGCTTTCAAGATGGCGGTCCTTGACATCTAAGAAAAATGGAGTCCAAAGCAGTTAATGACCAAGGCCGGGCTAATCATTCATTTCATCTTCCTGCACATTCCAGTCTGACATTGACACACTGTACTCGAAGTCATATATTGTTTTTATTATAAGTATCTGCTCATGCTGCCTTCTTCAGAGGTGAGCTGTTAGCTGTTGAACCTCCAGACATGAGTAAGTCCCGATCTCTCAAGGTACACCAATGCCATGGTGCTTGGAAGAAGACACATTAGCTGCCCAGTTACTGAGACTCAGTTGGGAGATGTCAAAGAGCAAGAGATAGCTGTCAGGTGTAGATGACATTTATCCTTTCTATTTCCTCATCTGTTATGGAGAAAACCTCCTTGGATCTTAATCCTTACTATTTTACTGTAATTCTTCACCTGACAATGGTTTCTCTTAATTTCCATCAGCATGTGTCTTCTACAACTTCTTTAAACTCATCTTCAAAAGGAACCTTCCTTTCAAAAGCCTTTCATGGGCAAGTTCATCTCCTTCCAAAACTTTTTCTAACTCTCCCCAAACACTGTCCCAGTCATATTTGTTTCCTCATTGTATATTACCCTTGTAGCTTTCATCACACTGCATTGTACTTAATTGTTTCTATTCACTCTGTCCCACTCAGTCATGGGTCCCCTTCATCTTGGCACCCCCACGGCCCAGCACAATGACTGGCCCATAGTACACACTTGATAAAAATTAGGGGAGTGAGTAAATGACCACAGGTTGGGTTTAGTCATTTAATATACATTTATTCCGCACCTACTCCATGCCAGGGTACTCAGTCTCAACAGTCTATTATATGATCCACCCTAGATGCTATAAAGCATCAGCTAATCTAAATACTTTTCATTATAAATGTGTCTTGCTTTTCTAAATACTTGGACTATAAATTTTCTGAAGAATTTTTCTATATCTCTTAAGTCTTCATATCTTGTTTTTTATTATGTAGATACAGTAAAACTAGTTGAGCAGGGCCTTTTACAGAAGGTGAAGAGAGAGATGAAGACATTCCATTTGATCTTGGTCTCAAATTCACAAAGGACGCAAATTTGTACTTTGTCATCTCCTACTAAGGCTCTGCCTACATTAGAGATACACTGAAAGAACTGGAACTTTAAAATTGAAACTGAAACATCATCCAACTTTAAATCTTTTATCGTCTTTCTGGCTCACACTGCCTCTGGTGTATATACTGCTATTTCTATGACCCTTGTTTTAGCATTTCTTCATTGGATCTCTCTCAAGCCTGGGCTATAGTATGTAACCTTGGGGTTATGATCTTTGCTGGTGAACTATGCTGAATGGTTAAAATGTGGGAATGAGTTCAATATGGTCTTTCCTCCTTTATTAGAGAAGCACCATGCAGGTGAGGGTAAGGACCTTTTCTCTTTGTCCTAGCTATATTCTTACTGTCTAATGTGGAATATGGCAAATGATAGGTCCTCAATATCATTATGTTTCTGCTACCTAAAAGAAGATGAGAATAAGGTCATGGATGGGGTTAATCTCAGAAACAAAAGGAGAAATAAGATGTCAGAGGCAGAAGGAATGGAAAGGTAACACTGGCTCAGTGGTCATTATAGAGCCATTCATCCTTGATGCAAGACTTTATAGTTTACTGTGTGTCTTCATACACATGAAATCATCTTACTCAGACTCCATCCTGTGACATCATCCTTATTTAACAAATGAAGACACTGAGTTTGCATGTGGCACAGCTGGGTCCATAGTCGTCATGTGGCTTGAAGTCCCCTGTTCTACTGGCTTCTGCCCCAAAAAGCAAGCATGCACCTTCCTCTCTGACATACCTGGGCAATAGAAACTTGAACCAATGGCTTCTGTGGTCCTTCTCTGAGCTCCAGACCTGAATATACTACCACCAATGGAACAGATTCCTCTGGATTGCCCAAGGGCAAGCTATCCAGGACCAAGTGCACTCTCTTCTCCACTGGGAGTCCACGCTTGGTCCATTTCCAGGATTTTCTGTCTTAGTGAGGAACAGCCTGATCCTCACAGCTATGCCAGCTGCAAACCCTGGGATCCTCCTTGAAGCTTCACTTGTCAAGTCTATGAAATCTATTGCTAGATCCTGTCGATCTGCCTCCTCGCTGCTCCTCAGATCTGAACGCGCCTTCTCTACCACCATCATCTGTCTGAGCTACCCTAGTGGCTGCCACCACGGCAGCATTCCCCACCTCACCAGCCTGGCTGCATCCACTCCTGCCCCCCTTCCAGTGTGCTCTCCACTCTGCAGGCAGAATGATCTTCAAAACTCTAAATCTGAGCTGCCAAGCCCCTTCTTCACATGCTTGGATGGCTTCTCATTGCGTATGTAATTAAGACTAATTCCCACGAAGCCTGCAGGACCTGCTACCTACCTCCTTCTCCCACTCTCCTCTCTGTACTAGTCCCTTCTTCCCTGGGATGTGCAATCTTCCTCTCTAGCCCAGGCTCTTTGCCTATGCTGGGCCCTCTGCTCAGAATGCTCTTACTGCCTTCTTTGCCTTGCTAACTAACATCTACCTATTTTCAGCAAGTCCCTTCTCTGTAGTACTTGTCACAGTTGCAGTTTATGGGGTGATTGGATCAATGTCTGTAAGCTCTGTAAGGCCAGAGTCTTCATATCTTTCTGCTCACCCTGGCACAGTTCTTGATACACTGTTGATGCTGATTGATTAAGTGGACAAAATGGTTCTAAGTATATGTAAGTTAAAACAAACCTTGTTCTGGACACTTAAAATCCAAGAAGATCTCTGTTGTTTCAGAAAAGTTAGGAAGTTAAATTAAAATAAACATGCCTCGATATCTGTTGACAAAGTCAACTACATTAAATATAATACAATTAAATATTATTAATTAACACATCCCACAAACTCATTTACCTACCATGGAGAATGCCAAATATTTTACATATGCCGAGTCCTGTTCACACCTCCTAGCCCAGGCGTCCAGAAAACCTTATCCATTAGAGAGAGCTCCATCTTTTTCTCCCCAGTCACTTCACATTTCAACTTCCCAAAGTGCTGAGAACAGCCAACCTCATTTTTCCTTTTGACATTAGTGATATTATAAACAGCACATATCCCTGTATGGAGAATTAACACTTGCCTGAGAGGGCTGAGAAGCATTTGATTTGAATATGTTTAGTAATTTGGGATTTTTGCTTTTTATATGGTTTTATTATGAAATGATTAGTTAATTAAGTTGGTATTTAGACAGGGAGATGCACGGAAGTGAAATTCCTCTTCAATTATTCACCCTCCGCACTTTTCGGAGCTGCAGAATGATTGCATTAGTGCATGCTGAGAGCAGCTTTGCATGAGGTGTTTATTTGAACTAAAACATATTTAGAATGGAGTAACACTAGAACCAAAGAAACTAGAAGTCTTAATATTCGTGCAAAAACCAAGTCCTGTTATCCCAAATGAATCGACCATCCTGATTTCTTCAGTGTCCACTGTAAAAACCATCCCTTTACAAACCTCAGACTGTGTCCCCTCTCACAGGAAGCGGTTGTCATCATAGTCTCCCTGGAGCACTAAGCACTCAGGTGCCCTGTGCTCCAGCTCCTGGGGGACCCAATGGGCTCTGTTGCTTTGGTAGCCAACTCAGCTTCCTGGCATCAGTCCCTCCTCTACCTAGTAATTAGTGCCCGGGACACACACTAAACCTCAGACACTGGATGGGGCCGCTTCCCCCATCCTCACAATCCAGGGGCCCAAAATGCAAAAGGCCTTGCATTGTGGTCCTGTTTTCCAATCCAAAAGTCAGTTGGACAAGTACTCTTTTGGAGAACCAAGAAATTTCCCAAGCCGACCCTAGGACATTTGGTGATGAAACATTCTGAACCAGGTGTCTCTCACTGGCAATAATCTGAAGAGGCGAGAGGCTTAGATATGACTTGTTAAATTGTAAGTCCTCTATGTGCATGTATTTCTACCATGATCACTTCCTTGTCGATTCTCTTGGGCAGATTCGGAGTAACTCCTCACCAGCTGTTTGATCACAGTGTTCGCATCTTGTGCCTGGGAAGTAACACTCCTTTCCTGCTTCCTTTATTCAGGTGCTGAGCACCGTTCCCGGGTGAGTTGGAGCTTCTCACTTTCTGCTCCCAATTAATCTTCTGCCCTTTTCCTTGCTCTGCTGTTGTCACTGTGTTATGGCCGTATTTCATAATCTTACTTGAGGATATCACGTGTCACTGTCTGCTTTGTATTTTTCTTGTGCACCTGCAGTTCCGTAAATTAAATATGAGTGAGTGGTTATGGCCAGGAAAATCAATCTTTAAACAAATTAATATTTCAATGCTGGTTGTACAGCTATTTCTCCATTTAATGTGTGTCTTGGCTTAGAGATGGAGAACAGTGAATGTATCATTTTGGAAAAACTTAAATCAAAGTGAAGACAAAGAAAGCAAGCCAAATATGCCATAAGATTTTGAAGCTGAGTGTTGGAGGAAGGAAAATGCCTTAATTGGTGGCGCCCAGCTCTTTTAAGACAAATAGTGGCACCTTTATTTGATTTCTTTTCCGGCCATTTCATTTCCATAGTATGGAAAGTAGAATATGAATCATCATATCTGCTTAGGATTGCCAAATAAAATACAGGACATCCAGTTAAATTTGAATTTCAGGTAAATAACAATTTTTAGCATAATTATGTCCCAAATATTGCATGGGACATACTTTTAAACTAAAAAAATTATTTGTCATACATCTGAAATTCAAATTTAACTGAGCATCCCATATTTTTATTTGCTAAATCTGGTAACCCTGCCAGTTGTGAGAAATAAAAGCAATTTTCTGAGACGATGTAAATGGAAGGAGGTAGCATAATACCTAACATATAATACATAGATAAGTATTAATATATTACTTTCCCTTCCCTTTGGGTTATCATTTTGACAAAAATTCTTTCTTATTCAGAGTAATTATTTAGGTTTGACAACTTTAGCATCGAAGACATGCTATTTTTTCATTTCTCTTTTAACCCTGGAGATGTCACAGTTACTTCCACAAAATCGTTTAAGATTTAGTTCTCTTAACTTCCGTAGGATATCAATCACTTCCCTTCTTCATCAAAACAAACCATATTTTAGAAAAGAAAATTATACTTTTGGTTGCATCAATGGTTGTTTCTCCCCCACCAGATTAGTCCAAAATTAAAACGTAGGCAAGAAATATGCAATATTTTGAAATTTTCACTTCTTCATTGTACCTCAGAACACGGTATTTGTGACAAACGCACATATTTCATTTCTTTCTCTCCCTAATGAAAGATATTTATGTTGCTATTTGGAAGAAGTCTAGGCACTGAGCCAGCACATTCATTACTAACAATTTAAGAGGAGAGCGAGAGTTCTAGCAATGGGGCCAATTGAAAGTCAAAGTCAGGCCAGCAAATTTTCAAAACTGAAGCGACACTTAGGGAAGTGGGCTCTCTCTTCTGCTCATGGGAGCATTGGAAGCTTTCTAGAAGGCAGATTGGCAATATGTACAAAAAATCACAAACGTCTGCATCCTGCTGAAATGAACGGCCTCTGTAGAGCGCAGAGTGAAAAGACATGTGCATCAACTCTCATTTTTTTGCCTACTTGGCTCCTCTCCAGTCCTCGTCCTTCTGCCCAGACTGTGAACTCCTTAGGAATGAGATTTAGTTAATTTATTTTCTTATACACACAGTAACTGATACATAATAAGCACTTAGTAATTATTTGTGAACTGAATTAATTTTGAATGAACTGAGGATACAATTTGGTTTTCCTAAATTAATTTGGGAAAAGGCCTCCAAAAGCACGTACCCTTTTATGCAACAATTCTATGCATGGATGCCAAAGAAAGAGGTTTTTACATTCACAAAGATGTATACCAAGCATGTTTATCGCAACTTCATTATAGTAGTGCAAGTTGCAAACAAGTTAAGCATCTGCTGTGGACTGACTTGTGTCCCTCAAAATTCGTATCTTGAAGCACTAACCCCCTATATGATGGTATTTAGAAATGGGACTTTTGGGAGGTAATTTGATTTACATGAGGTCATGGGAAGGGGGGACCCCTGTAGTGGGATTCGTGCCCTTATAAGAAGAGATAATAGAGAGCTTGCTTTCCATCTCTCCCTGCCATGTGAGGACATAGACAGCCACCTACAAATCAGAAGGAGATCCCTGACCAGAAACTGACCACGCTGGCACCTTGATCTCAGACTTCCAGCCTCCAGAACTCTGAGAAAATAAATTTCTGTTGTTTAAGCCACAGTCTATGGCATTTCGTTATGGCAGCCCAAGCTGACTAAGACCAATATCCAAGAATAGGATATTGATTAAATAAATGATAGTTCATATATAGATTATTATGCAGTTATAGTCATTCTGTAACAGACACATACCCATATCCAAATTTTTTAAAAATACAAGGTCATATACCAAAATGTCAATAAATAATTATCTCTGAGTGGTTGAATTATAGATTATTTTTCTTTGTGCTTTACCATATTTCACAAGTTCTGGATTTGAATATTTTCTACTTTTGTAATCAGAAAAATTAATTAAGAGATTTTTTTGTTGGTTGTTGTTAATGAGACAACACCCACTCCAAGGAGTGTCATTGAAAATGAAGAGGCAGTCTATTAGGTATTAATATTTTCTCAGATCCAGGAGTCTTGCCCCAAGGTGACTGAGAGCTCCCAGGTATAGCTAGCAGCCTCTGATATACTAAGAGACAGAGTTCAAAGCTCTGAGAGCAACATGAACCTCACCTAATGGAAATGCCCTATTTTCCTCTCTTTCTGCTTTTTATCTCATCACTATTCACTTGCCAATTTACCTGATATTTTTGCTCATTGGATTAAAAAGCCTAGTAAGCTAAAAAGAACCAGGAAATCTTTAACAAGTAGAAGCAGAAAGATTTTTTTTAATGAGCTAAACAGACCTTTAGAAATTGAAACGAAATGAAGAGAAATGTTTCAAGCAGAAAACGACTTGGCTGCTCTATATATCCCCCTAGACCTATTTTAAATCCCCAATGCCCTCACCCATTTCCCTAATCCCTGCACAATTTGAAAATTTGTTTAGCTATCAAAAATTTCAGCAATAACACTGAAAACTCAGAAATATGGGTATGTGCCTTATCTTCCTTTGGCTATTGCAATAAGCTCATTAACCAAGACGTCTGCTTCTCTTCTCTTTGTTCTTTTTGTCATACGGTTCATTATAGTAACATACATGTATACCTTTACTGCGCTGTTATAAAATGGAAGCATTTGTATAGCTTACATTCAAAAGCCAGGTAGAGCTGCCAGTGTATGTATTTGCTAGGTCACTGTCAACCCTCAGCATAGATGAGGTCCTTACATCGTGGCATCTTGTTTGAAATATTAGCAAAGTCTATGCCTAGTTAGCAAGGTTGTGGTCGAACCCTTCCACAGACAGTTATCTTTATTCTCTGGCATTGTCACAAGGTATGAGGAGTAACCATAAGCCAGGAGAAACGCCTGAATTACATGGACTTCCTGTGAAATGACTGATGACACACAAATTCTTAGCAGACTAAGTCACAAGGAAGATCAGGCAAGAGATCATCAACTGTGACTGAAAAATATACAACGGAATACTGAAGATGGGTGAGAACCATTATATAAGAAGGAAGTAAACATGCTATTATTTCTAGGAACTGATAACAGATTCTTTAGCTATTTTAAGGCATAGTTTTAAGGAGTGCACATAAATAATAATCTTAGCAATACAGTACATGTTTCCATTTCTAGACTTTATTTGACTACCAAAATTATATATCCAAAAATGCAAGGAAAACTAAACTAATTTTGGAACCGTGAAAATGAGTTCGAAACTGCAGAAAACAGAATGTAGTCTCTTTCTTGGGGCAGTTGTAATTATCCCTTACCTGAACCATGTTGCCGCTGAGAAACCTAGCAAAAGAATGGAGGCCAACTCTCTCTTCCAATTCCAGGGCTTCCAGAAATGTTCCTGCTATACCCTGTTCTCAGTTTGACTCTGCTCTCCTGACATTTCTGCTCAGTTTTTAAATTGGGAGGGTGAAAATAAACACATTAATCACATATATTGCTGACTAAGTATTTAGGTCAAATATCTATGTAATTTATAATGCTTTCATTTAGGCTGGTGGTTTGGTACTCAGTTATTCTTCACAGAGAAGCGGATCAAGAAATGTCATAAATGGCATTGCATCCTGTTCCTATTAATCCTGCTTTCTGCTCTTGTTTCTTCAGTCTAATTCCATATGATACTATAGTAATAATGTACTATATTTTAATTGCTAGATAATGGGCCAGGCGTGGTGGCTCACTCCCATAATCCTAACACTCTGGGAGGCCGAGACAGGAGGATCCCTTAAGGTCAGGGGTTTGAGACCAGCCTGAGCAAGAGTGAGGCCCGTCCCTACCAAACAAAAAAAAAAATTTGGTCGGGCATAGTGGCACATGCCTGTGGTCCCAACTGCTCAGGAGGCTGAGGCAGGAGGGTCACTTGAGCCCAGGAGTTTGAGGTCGCTGTGAGCTATGATAATGCCACTGTACTCTATCCTGGGCAATAAAGAGAGACTCTGTCTCTAAAGAAAAAAAATATATTTACAAAGAAGGACATCACTACCAACTTTACAGAAGCAAAAAGACCTAT
>NW_012154173.1:10314741-10371664 GCF_000956105.1 Propithecus coquereli | reverse complement strand
TGTAATTGTCCCTTACCTGAACCATGTTGCCGCTGAGAAACCTAGCAAAAGAATGGAGGCCAACTCTCTCTTCCAATTCCAGGGCTTCCAGAAATATTCCTGCTATACCCTGTTCTCAGTTTGAGGTTGCTGTGAGCTATGATAATGCCACTGTACTCTATCCTGGGCAATAAAGAGAGACTCTGTCTCAAAAAAAAAAAAAAAAAAAAAAGAGCTAGATAATGAATGATCATTCAGGACTTGTTAGAGAAAGGCAAACAATCACACAAATCAATGAATCATGTATTGTTTCAAGCTCTGTGTTCCTCTTGAATATAAAATTAGACAACGGCCTTTAAGGTAGCCATGGTCTAGTGGGACCAGCAGATGCAGACAGATATCTATGATATACTGTAGAAGGCGTTACCTGCTGTAATGGAGATTTAGAAGAGCACTATGGGAAAATTAATTATACCTTCATTAATAATTAATTAATTTTCTACCTGTGAGGCAAAGGGAGCAGGGAAGGGAAGAAATAGAGGGGAAAATACAGAAAATAAGCAACATTTAAGATGGGCCTGCAAGTATCATGAGGTATTTTCCAGGCAGAGAAAGCACCGAAGGACATTGTAAGAAGAACAGCAAACTGTTTATAACTGACACTATTCTTCAAAGAATTGAGATGAATTTGAGTTAAACAGTTTATGCTGCAAATAGATAGATAGATAGTGATTGACAGATAGAAATTCAGTTCCAGGAAACTATAAACTAAAGTACAACGTCAAAGATTGGGATTAGATTAGGATGTACATGAAGACTGTGATGTCTTTCACTGTTAACCAAAATTGAGAGGCCGGCCTGTGTCCTGGCAATCAACACTTCTTAACTTGGGCTCACTCTTTGACTGTGCTCCAGCCCTGGGTGTCAGCTTGTCACCTGCCCAGTGAGGAGGACCCACAGCACAGAGTTAAGCTGAAGATGTTATAAAGCACGTGGCACATCGGAAGTGCCCAGGAAACCTCAGTGGACCTTTAGGGTCATTGTCAGCTGGGTTTGTATGTTGTTCTGCCAGGAATCCTCACCAGTACCATTCCATTGGTCCGTTTTCCGTTTTTTACTTGCAAATGTTCCTTTGGGCTTAAGCTCTAGCATTCTAGATATAGAGAACTCTCAAGGTTAAAAACTGACTCTTAAGTGCAAACTAACAGGAAAGTGATTTTCCTGACCCTCCGCGGGTGCTCCATCTGTTTGTTTCATTGAGAAAGAAATTTGCAACCAGTTGCCATCCTAGAAGGTTCCACTTGATATCAGCATTCCAGAATACTGTAAAGTTTGATAAGGGGGTTTTCCAGAATATACTGATAACAAATTTTACAGGAAGGCAAATCCATTTTTTTAATGAAGTACAAAAATAGCTCACAATGTTCAGTGACTCCACCTTCTAAGAATATCTGGGTCTGAATGAAGGGCAAAGAATAAATTTCTAATTTGGTAATTTCAGTCTTCAGTAAACATGCGAAGAGAAATTTTGCTGGTAATTCTACTGTGCTATTGTTTTTGATGCTGTTTAACATACAGTTCCTTCTTGATGCCCCTAGATGTCATCCCACATGGAGGAAGCCCCCAACCCTATCTACTCCTGAGGGACACCCTGTGCTATATATTAGAAACAAAACTTTCAAAATTGCCTAGGTAATGGGAGAGAAGTTGAGCCTGTTTAGGGCTGGATAGAGCCCAAAGTACATTCATGGGTTTGCTTTTGACACATCTCTCCTTGAGACTTTCCTTATCTGTAAGCAGTCAACCACAATTCCAAATGTATTTCAAGAAATTCTAAATTGGATGCCTAAAATAGCCTTTGATGAAATCTAGATTAATTTATATTAATTTCGAGTTAAATGCCAATTGAATACTAAAACCATATTAAGAAAGAACAGAGTGTATAATGCTTATCTTAATGATTGATTAAATTATACCTGTTGTGATTGGCCATTTTTTAAAATCCAGTGAAGTCTTACTGAGTGTATAATAAGGCAGTAACTCACAAACTAATTCACTTGTGCCAGTTCCTTCACAATCAATGTCATTTTTTTTCCATTTTCCCTTTTCAATGAACAGGGAAATTTGAAGGGAAAAAAGCAATTAGAACTATTTTAGATATTTTCAGTTTCAATACTGACTCTCCAAAGATAAAATGGCAGAGTTAAATCACTTACATAAAATACAATATGTGTAGAGAGAAAGAATATAGCATATAATTTTTTTAAACATCAGAATCATGAGGTATAATTGAGCTCAAGGTTGAACTTCTAAAGAGCAGCCAACTTCACCAATTTCTTATAATCTTATTTTTAAGAAATTATTCAGATAACTCTCATTGAAACAAATCACTTTGGACTATAAATAATTGGGAAACTTCATAACAGAAGAGGATTGTGATTTTATACACACACATACATACACACACACATTGTTTTTCATGTATGGTTCCTGTTCAAATAACTCCCATAGCCCTTGTTACAGTAAACAAAACTTCTCTTTCCCTCTCTCTCTGACCTTCTCCTGCCCTCCTTTAACTTGCCCATAGTAGGACTCTAATCTGATTGTGGGCCATAGACCATCATTCCAGTGAGGTTCCTGCTCCACACCCTGGGGGAAGGAATGCTGCACAGAGAGGCTAAGAAGAATCTGAACAGGCAGGCCTTGCTAGGTTTCCTCACCTGGCCTGTCAGTATTAGATCGTACCCTTTTTGTCCAATCACATTTCAACGTGATTGTCTTCTGTCATGCCTATCCAATGAAGTCTCCATAAAAGGCCCAAAAGGACAGGGTTCGGAGAGCTTCCAGGTAGCTGGACACATGGAAGTTCGTGGAAGGTTACATGCCTGGGGAGGGCATGGCAGCTCTATGGCCCGCTCCCCCAGACCTTGCCCTGTGCATGCCTTCATCTATATCCTTTGTAATATCCTTCATAGTAAACATGTTTCCCTAAATTCTGTGAGCTGCTTCAGGAAATTAATCAAACCCAAAGAGGGGGTTGTGGGAGCCCCAAGTTGAAGCCAGTCAGTGAGAAATTCCAGAGGCCCGGACATGCAACTGGTGTCTGAAGTCGGGGATAGGGGAGCAGTCTTGGGGACTGAGCCCTCGACCTGTAGGATCTGACACTATCTCCAGGAAGTTAGTGTTGGAATTGAATTAGAGTACACTCAGCTGGTGTCTACTGCAGAATCGATTGCTTGCTTGCTGGTGGGGAGAAATTCCCACGTATTTGGGGGGCACAGAAAGTCTCCCGTGTGGATGATTGTTGTTGTGTTGTGGTGTGACAGCAGAGGAAAATATGGTTTGAGTTTTTTCCCCAAACAAGAATGTTTTCTTTTACAAAAAGAGTGGATGCCAAGAATTAGCTTTCCAGACCAGGAAGCCATGGTTAATGCTTTTCCCCATTCCTGCCCTTCTGTTGTGTGCCATCCCGCTTAGGCTAAGAAATGGCTTCTGGACGTGAGACATGGATCCGTGATGATCCTGGTGCAGTGGTCAGAAGCTCACACTTTAAAGAACAGGGCTTTAAAGGATCGGATGGAAGGGTAGAGGAGTGGGAAAGATGGAGAGAGTAAGAGAAAAACGTCTTGCACTGTATTAATACATATATCATCCTACACGTTCAGAGAATGAATGTTTTGGCTACTTCAGTATTTCACTTGCAAGAAAGTAATCATGTATATCAATGACAAATTGTTCACTTAAGAATTAGCATACAATAAAATACACTGATGACAAAACCGTATTGGGCATAATTTGATTTCCTTTAATGATTCAGAAGGCATTTCAGAATCTGGCAATCCTGATTTTGAACATCAATCTTCATTGTATGTTAAACATGGAATTATCTGCCAACCGAGTTTGCCGATGAACGAAGTGTTACTATGCTTTTAAAAATACTTCACAAACAAGAAGACAGAAGCTTCATATAAAAGATACCAGTTTTGAGCAAGGCCACTTGCTCAAGGATAAATACCGCGATGCAGTGCGGCGCTTACTCACAAGTGAGAGGCACCGCTCCATTTGAGTGTGAACACGTCATTTAACCTTGCCCAGCTTCCACTGCCTCTCAGGCAACGTGGGATGATAAGGCCAACTCCTCTCTGGACAACTGTGAGAAATGAGGTAAGAAGAGGAGAGAAAAACACATCATAAATCAATATATGTCACAGAACTTCTAATGGAAAGTGTTCTGTGTTTGAACAGATAATTGATTTTGGAAACTCTGATTCTTTGATGTCATGCCTGGGAAGCTGGATCTTTGCCATGGCACTCTTGTCAGTCTGGGGCCACTTTGGTTTCCTAGGAACCAGCTGCCTAAAGATTTTCTCTGCTGAAGTCACATGCGGCATCTGGTAGTGCCTATGAGTTTAGTTAATCCATCTTCACAGAATAGAAGAAGTTTCCACACACTTAGATTTGAGCTCTCTGCTGAATCTTCTTTTCCTTCAGATGCCAAGAGGATGTCTCAGTTGGAAGTCACTGCAGCCAAGTGGATTCTATCTAGTACAGGGTGTTTTGTTTATTTCCCACAGAAGATGTTTTCTTTTATTCTGTTGGCTTTGGGAGTTGAGCTCTCTGCCACAGTCGCTTCCTTCCTTGCCTGTATAGTTGTCTACTCAGAGGCAGCTTATTATATGTCAAACTGCAGGTCTGTAGTTGGAAGGTACGGCTCCTTAGCTAGAACCTGTGAGCACTACAGTTTATCCATCTGTCGACTCAAACTCCAGCCTTAACACGTGGATCTGAGGCAGGGCCTACTTTCCTTAACAAGCTGTGGTCCTACAGCCAGGCTTCACTCTGACTCCACTACTGGGAGGCAGCCCACAGGCTTCTAGAAAAAGTTTGGCAACATTGTGCTGGTCACTCTCTATCCTTTGAATATGTAGGCATTGCAAGAAAGTGTGACTAATAAAATTGAGATGCCTACTAGATAGGTAGGCGATTTTTGTTTCAAAGAATTTTTAATCACAAAGACTGAGTAGCTAAGAAAGTACTCGTGTCAGGTTTCAGGGTCTAAAATGTCGGTTCTTGGTGCTCTCGTGGCTGAAGAATGACCAGACGCACCAAAGTAAGGCAAGCATGAAAATAGGTTTATTGAGGAAAGAAAGATCAGATTATAGAGCAAGAGCAAGATATAGGTTTACAGAGCGTGATGCATATGCCACAGATGACGACTGGACCCATTGTCACAGCAAAGGGAGAGCAAAAGGAAGGGCCTGGTTATGGCCTCAGTCTTGTTTTACAGCATCAGACCTGAGTCTTACTATGCATGCGGGTTGTTCTAGGTCACTTTCCGGACTCTACGGTACCTCTGCAGCTTGGCCCATGGGTTAGAGAGTCCTCTGCATTGTTTTGCAGCTGAGTTCCAATTGGCAGATTCATAGGGTGTTCCCTCCTACCCCAGGTGTGGCTGCAGCTCAGGGAAAGATTAAGGTGGGACAGGACCAAGATGGGGGCCTGGGACCTACCCTTGTCCGTCTTCCCAGGTGGGGCAATTGCACTAAGGCAAGGCACCCAGAATCCCTTGCTAACTGCCTAACACTAAGATCCTCTTAGCAAACCCATATTTACAGTAACTGAGATGTTTAAGCCATTGCTGGTGATCCTGTGGACTAGGGAAAAGGAGTGGGTAGCATAAGTGTGACTTCCACCTATTAACTGTTTTTCAACCATGCTTGAGATTAGTATTAAATATAAGGCATAATATTAAAAATAAGACATGTATGAGCATTTTGTATCTCTTTAAGACTGAGCTGACTACACAGCCTAGAAGCTATGATGGTACTTCATGTGATGTCCCTATTGTAAGGTATATCACCTTGCACTATCACCTATCTGTGGCTTACCTGTCTCCCTAACTAAAATGTAAGCACTTTGAGAACAGGAATTTTTTCTCTGTTTCCCTGGCACCTAACACTGTGTCTGATGTATCAAAGGTGCTTTAGAAATAATAGAACAAATAAATGCATGAATAAATAAATTAATGTGTAAGGGAGAGAGTGGGGAGTACAGAAAGGTATGGAAGAAGGAAGAATAGAAGGCAAGGAGGTTATGCAAATGTGAAGGTTATTGTTACTTAGTATAGGCAGATATTATACTAAGAGTTTTAACTTCATTTGTTGCCTTTAAGTCATGTGTTCTCGTGGTATGTTCAGTTTTTAAATAAATGAAGTTTTAGCAAAACCGTATCCCTTTATTTCTTTGCTTTTCACTTATGCCGCCTTTTCTTCAATGTGAGTCAGCTAGAATCAAGAATTCTGATTTTGGTTTCAAGATGGGAGATAAGAATGTGAGTAATTAGCATACTCATCTCAACCAGGATGGGCACTCAACCAGGCTGTGTGATGAGCCTTCTATTCTGGACCAAACAGGAGACAGCATTGCACAGTGGCTGAAAGCGTGGGTTCTATGATCGGATCTGCCTTCCGAATCTGCTCTGCCACTAATTAAATGTATGCCTTTGAATAAGTTGCTTTGCTGATTTGCCATCAGTAAGTTAGGGATCATAATGACTGTGGTCATTATGACTGGGCTGTTGACGGACTCAATGAACTTACGTGTGTGGAGTCTGATACAGTGCCTGGCACCTTATAGACACATTCTATGCGTTAGCACTACCAAACCAGCCTTTCCCAGGAAGAGTGCTGTTAGGACAGCCAGGGGGAGGAGTGTTCTGAGCTGGCCACCTCACTGTGCAGTTTCCACTGTAGCCCCACTATTGGTGGGGCACTAAGCCACCTGGTATGGGCCCTGAATTCTTAGAGGTGGGGACAGAGACAGGGTGGTTGGAGAGGGAAGCCTGACATTGAAGTGAACTAAATCTGTGCAAGTGGCTATTTTTGTCAGCCCAGCCACAGTGGGTGTGTGATCAGGCATCTACTTTTGATCCAGCTCTTTTTATAGATGCGGCTTTTTCTTAAAGGCGACTCTCTTCGATCCTTTCCCAGGCTGCTGAACTGATCTGGAAGATTGCTTATGGAGTATTTATCATCTGCAATCTGGAATAGACAACATTTAGATTAGTAATTAGATACTTCTTTACGATGTAAAAACAGTCTCATTATCAACTCTAGCATAGATTCAGCATAATGGTATTTTTTCCATAAAGACAGCAAACATGGCATTACCATTTCAAAAGTGCTTCAGATTGTCAGCCTAGGCTCAACCTGTACAGGCAGCTTTGGTGAAAATAAGAGCCAACATCAGTACATCCCAGTGGCCTGTCATCTTTATTCTTAGAATGAAACTTTGACTTCAGCCATTTCAAAACACGTCCCCATTATCATCACTCAGACTGGTTCAGTTAGAGTCCCCGGCTCTTTTCAAAGAGCACATATATGAAGTTAAAAACTGTCAGACATAAAAGGAAGATGTCTGTGTTATTTGGTGCTTTTAGATATTTTTTAAAGAATTTTCTGAATGTTCCCTTACTGTATTGCCATACTGAAAAAGTTATTTTTAAGAGCCTAGATGCTACTATGATCATACAACATTTGAACCACAGGATCCATAATGCCTCTGGGACCCAGGGTAAATATTCACTGGGAGAAGAAAGCTGAATGAGACTTATTGCCGTGTCCTCACAACATCTTCAGTACCAAGTAATCCGATCGAACACTGTCTCCTGAAAAGAAGAAATCAGCGTCAGTCAGCTAAGTGTGCTCTAGGCGGGAGTTACCTGGCTGCGCGGAGCATGGGGCACCTAACAATAGCAAGGAAGATTTTTGACAGCTTCAGATAAAAGGTCAGCCATTTTTGAAAAATAGGAACTCTTTTCTCCCTTGTTCATCCCCTCCTAGAGCCAGGCAGGTGGTCCACACAGCCTCATGCTAATGAATTAGGCAGCCTGTACTGTACCAAGTGCATTTTCATTACTATGAACAATACAGGCTGCAGGGGAAATTGGATAGGTGGCTTCCACTCAAAGGACAAGATGCATTTATCTGAAGGCAATTCGGTGGTTTATAATGGACAGCAGGGCCCTTTTGTTGCCTTGTCGCAATCTTCCTGTGAGCATCACCATGATTCATGGTCAAATTACCGTCACTTTATACCTCCCTGGCTATTTAAATCACTGGCTTCCCAATCCATGATCTTCACAATTCTAAATAGCATCCAGGTGTGTGGTTCCATTTTTTTTAACACAATATTTTGAATTTGTACAAATAAGACTCGGTCACCAGAAAGTGACTTGTTGATTATTTCTGGTGCTTTGCTATAGATAAGTGTTGAGGCTTTTAAAAGTGCTTTGATTAGAAGCAGTTGGAATCACATCATTTCCCAGTAAGACTTACCATTTTACTCATGAAAGTTATTGTGTATCTTACCCAAATATGGCAATAATTTCCCATTTCTCATAAGAAGTTTATATGTCAACCTTGATACTCAGCCTGGGCAAAGGTCTCCCATGCAAAAACAGGTGAGGTTATAATGTAACAGAGTATCGTCTAGATTAGTGATTCTCAAACTTTCCTGTATAGTAGAGTCATCCAGGGTGCCTGGTAAAAATTCAGACACTGAAACCCATTGCTACTTTAACAAGGCTGGGCCTTTGTATTCTGTGTGGTCTCTCCAGGTACTGGTACACACTAAGCTAGTTAATTCTATTTATTTTGTTTATTTAGGAGAGCAACAATCCTAGTCCATCTTCTGCAAGCAGGAGTGGCACTGTTTGTGTAGGAAAATGTGTAGACATGACATGGTGTGCCTAGTAGTTATTTACTGAACGGATCACCAATCCCTCAGTCTCCTGGTTTGTTCAAATGCCAGCAAGATTGTTGTTAATGGATGTCGTTAAGATATATTACAGAAACTGGGCAGAGCTGGCCAAATTGCAACTTTCATAGAAATTATAGTTTCCCAGTAAATCAAACTGCAAGTTGATAAACAAGTTATTTGATCATTGCTCCTGCTTAGAGAATATGCTATGGAAACAATTTCTATACATCTGTATAGGACCACAATTCTTAATCTGTAATTCCAAAATCCCAACAACACTGAAAACTGAAAGATTTCCCAAGTTTGACACCAAAACTCACTTAATAGCAAAACTTGCCCAGAACTAATATGAGGTTAATAATAGCCTTAATGTGCTGTATAATCATACAACTTAGTGTGAATATTATAAGGTTTCACTGCAGAAATATTAATGATTTGTATTCTCTGCTGGCAGTGTTATGCAGTATTCAGTATATGCTTCCTATTGCCTTGCCATCGTTAAAGAAAAATTCTGAATTCTGAAATAGATCTGGCTCCAAGATGTTTGGATGCGAGGCTGAAATACATTATTCCACATTGATGAGGGAGCACTGAGGACCTGTCTGTTACTTTGGCTCAGTCCCAAGAGTTGTTATTGGCAGAATTCAACAAGATAACCAGTTTCCAAGGTTCATTAATTTAAACCTAAAATGATTAACTCTTTTTGAGAAGCCATGACAAATGTTAATGTTCATTCACTATTGAACCATGGATTTTCCTTACGTTTCTTTGACAAGACGTCTTGCTTGAAGCAAACAAAAAAGAGTTGGTTTGGTTTTTAGATCCGCTTCCTACCGTCCCCCACCTTCCAGCCAACTCTTTCAGCCCCACCCACTCAGTACCTAACTGACAAAATACAGGGATAACTTAGCGTTTATAACGGAAATTTGAAATACAGGTACATATCGTGGTCAAAAATAAGCCATGTTAACATATAATATTGGTTAGTTATTTTGGAATGATGTCAGAGATTTCTTTGGGAGAACTCTGCACAGAGAACCTCAACTGCTGAGAAGTTTAGTATCAGTTCTGCTGCCGTAAATGGCCAGTGATTGCTTGGAAAATATATTCTTCCAATATATATATATATTCTTACTATATATATATAAAAAAACAGTTACATACATATAAAAGTTTTCTATATCCTTACATTTACATTTATATAAGTTACATGTTAACCTAAACAATTCATAATTGTGCTTCACAGTTGTTTTTGATTTGAAATGAATTTGCTATTGTTTTTGCTTTTTCTGTTATGGTTGTTTTTATTTGTATGATTAGGCATACAAGAAACCAAGGTTACTGAAAATATACTTTAGAATCAGTAAAAAAATACTCTTTCTCAGGATATTTAAGCATAATAAATGCTTTATGGAAGAAGCAAATGATGTTTCCAACTGATTCCTAACATAAATTTGGGTTATAATTGACTTTGCAGATGATTTCTGAACTAAATAAACAACAATGTGCTTGCTTTCCAAATAAGGACTATTAGTTGTGATTGATAATACCTAGATTTTGACAACTATATTAAGTGATGAATACTCCTTATGGGCAAAGTCAATAGGCTGTTCTGATTAAAATCTTGGCTCAAATTCAGTGTTACTATGGGACGAGGTTGTACCTTCACAGCTTGTAAACATGCCTACTTAGCCAGCGTTCATTGATGAAAATTAGTTGAAGATTAATGTTTTCAATGGCAGTATTTAAAGGGAATGTAGATCCTTCCTGTGATGTTTTCTAGTGCATAGCCAAATTCAATGTTTACTTTCAGCTATTAGAATTGCCAACTTCATGACAGCTTGGAAGGTATGATGACCTTAGTATTGAGTCATAGATTGAGTCCTCTGCAATAGAATGGGAAGGTTACTAAATTAATCAGTACTGACTAATTAATGGGGGACATGACAATGGGGCCGGGAATGGGACAACAGTCGAGGAGGACAGTGCTGCTCCAGGTGCAAGGACAGACAATAGTCTGCATACACTCTCCTCAGCAGAATGCACCAATCTCAGCACTTGATTGTTACAGAGCTGTTATCTCATAGCATTTGTTTTTCAGATTCCATACTTTTGGTGGCATTTTTACTGAATTTAGAACCATCTCTATCAGGTACCACTAAAAAAATCTGAGTGAGCTGCAGGATTTCCTGATTTTCAAAATGGCAGCCTTATACTCATTACAGACTTGCATTACACATGTATAACCAAGAATTTCCAGACTATTATAAGACATCAAAAATATATCCCTTTACTTAAGTTGACAAACTAAACAAATACAATCTTTACAGATACTTTAACAGAGTTCTCAACTTAAGGGCTGTCCGAGAGGTGGGGACAGAGTAGCCAATGCTCCAAAAGTGTAAGAATTGTACATTTTTTCCTGGAAGAGGATCTATGATATCCACCAACTTTTCAGAGGCTCCGTGACGCCTCAATAAAGATTAAGAACCCTCATTTTAGAGAAAATAGATACCTACAATTCCTGAACTGCAAATATGAATCTTTCTGCTTTTACTAGAAGTTTGTGCCAACGTTTAAAACTCACCCTGAGCTCTGACTGGGCAGGAAGTCCCTCTGGGAATTGATCACCAAAGCCTAGCTGGATTGCTCATTCTTTCAAAAGTGACTTCCAAGATTTGTTTCCTGATGCTTAAAGGGCAGTTGTCTGAGTTGTCTCCTAATACAGCAACGGCCATTCTTAAGTTTATTTGCTCTTTCTCAGCTCTCTTTAGTGTTTAACCTCTCCAGTTCAGAGCCAGCCCCAGGATGCATATCACTGGGTACACCCACGCATTGTGGTGGGGAGTCACATAAAGCCCTCCATGCCTCTGCCAATCTCCGGGAGAAAAGCAAGTCATCTCTACCCAACCCCTTGCTGTCCTGCTGTGATGGTACAAAGTTGGCACGTGGTGATTGAGATTAACTGGTTGCTCTGAGTTGATTGCTCTGGCAAAATGCAATTCAGTCCCAGGGCACAGAGGGTCGCGTCTGAGCATCCCTGGCAAAAGAATAACACACTGAACCAAAGGTTAAGTTTAAAAGAGTTTAATCATATTGTATAACATCTACGTTCTAGCCAGAGTGTTTCTTCAGTAGGGGCATCTAGGAACATTTTGACATAGGATGTGGTTTTCATTTTGACGTCGTTAGAAAGTAAAAGATAAAACCTTAAAGTATTCTTTATGGATAATCATCCCTGACTTGAATATATATTTTTAAAAAATTACTTACATATTCCAACTATACCACTTAATAAGATTAAAAGATTCTTTTCTTCTTTTTCTTCAAATTTTCCTTTCAAGTATCAAGTGATAGGCCCTGGCTTTGGAATATTTTGTGGGTTTCAGTGGATCTGTTTATCCCACCTATATCCTATGTGGTTTCATAGATATCATCCCATCATCACTCTGCCCTAATACTCATAACTTCTCTTAAAGTCAAATCTTTCAGCCCTCTGGAAGAAAATCTGCCTGCTGTCTCTCTCCCCCACTCCACCCCCTAAACTGGGATTCATTTAATAAATATTGATTGCACACCTGTTGTGTGTCTAGCTTTCACATTAGGCACAGGGGATACAAATATAAATGAAGTACAGATCCTCAACCACACTTAAAAACTAGGGTAACAGGAGAATTAGACAAGTGCATAAGTGATTTTAATACAATATGAAATTGCTGTCATAGGGTTAAAGACAGAGCTGCAATAGAAACAAACAGAAGGGGCACAGAACTTTTTAAAGATTACAGAAGACTTCTCAGAGGAAGACAATTTTAAAGAGATGAGCAGGAATTAAGCAAAAGAGAATGGCAAGTTCATTTCAAGCAGAAGGAATGGTCTGGGGGTGCAAAAAAATATGATAAATTTAGAAAATTGCACATAGTTTGGTAGGGCTGGGGCTTTGACTTCATGGAAGAATGTGCTGGAGGATGAGGCTGGAAAAATAAGTAGAGACCAAATAAAAAGTGTTCCTTAAAACATGGTAAAGGATTTGTACTTTGTCCTGAAGATAAAAGAGAGCTTTGGAAGAAATTGAGAGAATAGTCAATCATCAGTTCTATCAGTACCACATGGTTCACCCCTTAATTTTTTTTCTGATTGTTTCATGGGAATTTTATCTTTCCAACTAAACAGAAGGGAGAAACCACATCAGATTGTGCCATGTACAATCCTGTACACAAAAAATACATGTATGTTGATTGATTGAGTCATTGGAACAGTACAGATGCTTCTAGACAGCTATACTTTGGGCCCAGTTTAGTGACTTCATGAGTAGCCTTTTAAAATACTCATCTTCTGAGGGTTTCAGACTTCATCAGTTAAGAAAGAAAAATATTTCCTTGTAAACTGATGTGTTTCATCCTCTTCTATCTATATTTGTTCAATATTGGTATTCTTTGAGCCTGGTTAAATTCAGATCAAGTTGAAATATTTGTATGATATTTGAAATTGTGTCACATCAAACAGATACTATTTTTATTGACACTGACCCAGAACAGCAAACAGGGTAATAATTTCTGAAACATAGATTCAGAGCTAGATTTATGGCTAGGAGAGATAACTAGGGACCAATGTGTTGAATACCAGGGCTCTCCGAATGCCTCCGATCAAGATTCATCTCCCAACTTAAATGGCTAAAGCTTCAAGTTCTTCAATAAGAAATGTAGACCACAGTTCCTGCCTACTACAAAGTTAATATGGCTGAGAAAGACACTTAAAAAACCTTAGTCATCATTCATTTCTAATATGAATATGCCTATGAAACCCTCAGCAAGTTCCCATGGGGAAAATATGAGAGGCCCATGAACAAATGGCTGCCAGACGGACAGGATAAAGCAGGAAAAGGCTCTGATGGAGAAATAGAAGCTTGATCTTCTTCACACTGTACTTACCAGCCCTCAGTTCTCCTTTGAATGCTTCAAAGGAAGCATTATAGCTAAAAAAAAAAAAAAAAGAAAAGAAAAATCCCTCAGCCTATCTTTAAATCCTAAATAGAAACCTTAATTCACACAAGATTTTGTATTTGTCAGTTCTTCCAACTAAATCAAGCATTTACTTAAGTCACAGGAATTTATGTGACTTAAGTATTTTTTGAATATTGACAGGTAGCATTTGCAGCAAGAGGAAAGTGAATTCTAACTTGTTCAATGGGCTATGGCATCCTGCATGTTATACCTTTATTCTGGATATTTTAATTGATGTCTTAGATCCCTTGATGTTTTTAATCTATGTATTTCTCTCTTTTTGGACATGTTTACTACTTTTCAGACCAATTTTCTAACTGCGAACTGAAATACTGTTGATTTCTGAAACGGAGTTATCTCAATAAATAAGAAGTTTCCTTAGTGTTAAATAGAGTCTCAGGGAAAATAAACCACCATAGGATCTAGAGGAAAGTAAATGAGCTGAGGTTTTCTGAAAATAGCAAAATAGCTATTTAAAATAATCTTGGTGAAAAAGCTCCGAAATCGTGAAATTTGGCATTATTATTTCTAACATTGTGTTTTAATTTCCTGTGTTTCTGGTATCTCCCTAAGAGTTTTGACTGTAATCTGACATTTTGTAGAAACTGACTTCGATGACATTGATTTGAGAACAAGACCAGATTTAGCACTTCCCTTTCCAGGCTTCTGTTCTGCCTGGTCCCCATGAACACCTGGCTTGTGAGCTACTCTGAAGTTCCTAGAACATTCCATGTACCTTCATACTTGGGAGCTTTACCTTTGAAAAATTCCTTCTGCACCCGGTTCCTACTCAAATTCCTACTCATCCTTTGATACTCAATTCAAAATCAACTCTTTCTTTACTCCCCCAGGCAGAATTAGTGACTCTCTTATCTGTGATTATATTTCAAGTTGTGTATAGCTTTGCTACCCTGTTTTTACATTATATTGTTATTATGACTTCAATTAAGGCTTCTTTAGATTTTGCCACGGTTTAAAAATGTATTAGGCCGGGCATAGTGGCTCACACCTGTAATCGTAGCACTCTGGGAGGCCAAGGCAGGAAGATCACTTGAGGTCAGGGGTTCAAGACCAGCCTGAGCAAGAATGAGACCCTATCTCTACAAAATAAATAGAAAAATTAGCTGGGTGTGGTGGCATATACCTGCAGTCCCAGCTACTGGGGAGGCTGAGGCAGGAGGATCACTTGAGCCCCAAGAGTCTGAGGCTGCATGAGCTATGATGATGCCACTGCACTCTAACCTGGGCAACAGAGTAAGACCCTGTCTCAAAAAAAAAAAGAAAAAGTATTTGTTCACCATTGATCTTTAAATCCTGTTCTTTCCCTTTCTTGGGTGCATTCTTTGGTAACTCTTTCAAGCACAGGTCTGTAATAATTCCTGCAGTCTTTTCCTGAGCATGTTTATAATTTTTCTCTCACGCTTGAAAAACAGTTTAGCTAGGTAGGAGTTGTCTGTGCTTAGGATTCCTAACACCATAAGGGTGGTATAAATTAAGACTTTACACCCATGGTTGCTGCAGACTTGGGATTTTTATTTATCACTGGGGACACCTCCCACCCTCCCCTATCATAATCCAGAGCCACAGGCAGCTAGCCTGGTGCCTCTCTGGCCTGGTGATCCCGTCTGCTAGCAATGGGCATCCAGGTGGCCTCTAACTTCCCACGCCACAAATAATGTCGTGATCAACATCCTCGTCCCCTTAGGTACTTGTATGGGAACAACATTTCCTGTCCTCCTTTGCATGGAAGGGGCATTGTTTTCCAGGGTTCTGGCTTTCTGCAGCTTTCCCTATCCTCGCTCCCACTCACATCGCCTACCCTTGTGTGGGAGGGCCTGAGCCAATGCACAGGAATCTTGCAGTCAGCTTGTGACTTTACCTGCAAAATTAGCTCTATATTTTTCAAAAAAAGATGGTTACATTTTAACAGCATTTATAAATGTTTGCCATTAGGGTTAGGTGTAGAATCTGCACCAGCTCAGTGTGTATGTTCCTGGGACTGGAAACACGGTATGGGCTATGTCTCGCTCTGCTGTGAGCACCTTTCAGGCAGATGACGAATCTTAGTCATATTCTGTTTTTAATAAAGTGCAATTTACATCCATAAATAAATGAATGAGGATGTGGGTTCCAGGTAAGGCCTGGAGTCTGTCACTTACTGGTGTTAGAATAAAGGCTTCAATCTGCTCATATGTGAAATGAGGACCTTGAACTGCAACTAAACACTGGAAAGGTCTCTTCTAGCTCTGGTGTATTATGATCCTGAGAAATACTAAGACACTGACATATGAAATACTAGACACTAAAGTTGCCCGTCCATGGCACAAGTAATAAATGTGGCAGTACTCTAGGCATTTATGGACCAGAGAGAAAACACACGACTACCCGGCCTGTGTCATCCCTAACTACTTGTGCCTTCTTTAATATGTGTTGCGCATGTTGCAGAAAACTGCATCTGTTGATCTAGAGAATAAATATTCAGATGGAATGCCAATTTCTCTTTAAAAGCACACCCTCTATTTCAGAAGATTGTATTGGATTGCACTTAAAAAGGGATTGCAGCTGGTTAAATTTAGGGTGTTGAACAAATTCCAATCCAAGAATATTCCTTGGCACTGGGCCTATGGCATTTTTATTTGATTCTAAATTGGATAAATTTTAATTCACTTTAAATTCTTTGCTTTCTGTATTTCTTTTTTCTGAGACAGGCAACCAACCAATGGTATTTATTCTGCCTTTAACACTATGGCTAAATTATGACATCTTGCATATATACTATCAAATTTTCTGTAAGTTTCACTTATTATACAGATTCAACTATACTTTCAAATATATCAGTCACACTGAAGGCCCTGACTTCACCACAATGCAATATATCAGTGTAGAAAAATTGTATTTGTACCCCATGAATATACACAAATGAAAAATAAATGAGAAAAAAATAAAATATATCACATCTGATAAAATCCTAATAGAACTGTGCCCTAAGAATAATAGAAAATTATTGCTTCATAAGTCTTTTTCCTCTTGTTAAGACAGCCTTGTATTTCATAATGTAATTTCAGTAAATTGGGGGGCCCTAAATCTTATTTTCCTATACATTTTTTCCAATTCCTTTATGAGATTGTATTTTTCTTCCTTTTGGGTTCCACTTTATGCTTTCTGAGAGACAATGTTAACTTTAAAAAATAATAAAAGAAAGAAAGAAACAGACCTATTATATTTTGCTAAGACTGTAGGAAGCAATTTAGGAATCACTGTGCAGGGTGCTGTTGGAGGTCTGGGAGGGGAGAGATCCGTAAGCCAGGAATAAGAGAAGACCAAGTGCAGGACCGTGAATGACACCTTCTAGAGAGCAGAAGGAGCCACAGAAATGGCCACGTCATCTCTTTCATATGTGTGTGTGTGTGTGTGTGTGTGTGTGTGTGTGTGTGTGTGTCAGTTTCCACAGTTCCTTAAGGGAAGAAATGGGTCTTATGCATTTCCTGTAAGGCTCATGTGACCTGCCACAGTGAGCAGCACTGGGTGAATGCTTTGCCTTCCGTCAGTCGTTCAGTAGTATCTGCCAGTTACTATTCCGTGGGCCAAGGACATGATGTAGACAAGACAGGTAAGGCCCCTGTCATCACAGTGCTTATGTTAGGGTTAAGTGTGTGGGAGAGGTAGAGAGAGGAAATACGTTTGCAACAAAATAAACAACTAATATATCTGTAGCAGAAAATGCTTTAAAGAAAATAAGCCAAGTAATGGGCTAGGAAGTGGCTCCAGGATGGGGCCCGGTGGGGGGAGGAGGAGTGCTTTGCCACGTATGGCCTTCTCTCTGGAAGGAAGTGACGTTGAGCTAACCTGCACATGCTGAGAAGGAGCCACTATCTGGGTTGCTGAGGGATGAGCATCGCAGAGAGAGAAAATAAGTGCCAAGGCCCTGAAGCAAGAACAAACCCAGAGTAGTTGAGGAGCAAGAAGAATGCTGCTGTGGCTGGAGCCTAATACACAAGTCATAGAGGTGAGCCAGATTCTGAGGGTTCCATGGCCATGAAAGTTGTTTGAACTTTATTCTCTTTGCCATGGGCTCATAGGCTGACACACTGGGTCCTACTGGTCTTGCCCTCCCACTGCTGCAGCTACTGCCGGCATTGCTCGGCTACATGGTCCTGGTTGAGAGGGCCTGGAGGGTCTTGGATCACAGGCAGAAAGGATCCAGCACACTGCTACCGCAGCTCTCTCATTCACCTTCTGAATTAAATATGCATTTTGAGATTCTTCCCCCTCACTATTCCAGAGAGATCTGATGCCAACTACCTCCCCATCCTGGGAAGGAAACCTAGCAAATCCTTGGCAAAATTGGAGTGAAGTGAGCAAGCATAAGAGCTTCACTAATAAAATAAATCTACAACAAGGAGTTTTGTACCCTAAAAATATACGCAGTGTTAGTTAGGAGGGAGGGAATGAGAGAGAGAATGTATACGAATACTTATAGGGCATGTGTGTTCCTGGTTGCCCAGAGCTTAAGGGCACAGTCCTCCACAAGACTGTCCTCATCTCAGACACGAGCCGCAATTTCAGAGTCCCCAGGGCCATTCTCACTTCTGACTAAAGAACTCACTGGAAGCACCGTGTTCATGATTATAGTTTTATTGCAAAAGATACAAATCAGAAAAGACACACAGGGCAAAATCTGGAAGGATTTCAAACTTGAAACTTCCATTGTCCTTAGGGATGCGTTCCCCTCTCAGCATACTGATGTGTGACAATGTGCAGAGATTTGCCAACCAGAGGCATTCACCTGAGCTTCAGTGTCCAGAGTTTTTATTGGAGTTTTATTAAATAGGCATGAGTTCAACCTCCTGACCTATGATAGAATCAGTCGCCTATTCTGTGTACTAGTCATGAGTACAGTTCAGGTTGATTGAGTAAGGAAGAAGCAGTTACTTGTTGCTGGTGTTTCTTGGTAGGCTAGAGCTCTGGAATTTAAGGCATCATCATAAGGTACTGCAGATTTGTGTTATTCACCCCTAGGCCTCAGGAGCCCCTTTCCCAAGCAGCATTTCTGTGTGTGCTTCTTTCCTAGCTGACAAGTGTCATGATTCTACCTCTTACCTCTACCATGTGCACGTTACATATTTGGCTATGCCTGGCAAATGTTACATTGAGCAGATGACATCAATATTATAAAAAAGGGTGAGAGAAACGCAACCCTAGCTTGTCCTTTCGTCCAGTTAAGGCTGGTCATAAACAGAACCTCAGTGTCCTTAACATTTATTAATAGAATCAGAGGCTGCTGTAAACTCTTCAACATTTTCTTTGTCTAGTAGAGAAAAAGGACCAAAAAACAAACGAAAAAAAACCGAGCCTGCATGACTCAATGGGAAGATTATGCAGAGAACTTCGTGTCTTACTGCCTAATGGGCTAAGAGATTTGTGACAGCATGTGCTGGTTTTCCAGATGACCTTGAGCAATACACAAAAACTGCCTTCTCTACGTCCCAACAGTGTGACAGCTGTGAAGTATAGCCTCAAAATGATTGCACCATTCTTTGAAGGGGCTGCAATATATCTTTCTGTGATTGCTGGGCCTGCCCAGACCTGAAGAACTCTGCAAGAGATGACGGTCACGTGATGGCTAACTTCAGATGAAAAGCCACAAAATTGAATCACCCAAATGTTTCCAAGCATTGCGTGGACTAACCATCCAGAAAACTAGATTTTCTTCTAACTGAATTTTATTGCCTTGGAGCCTCAGTTTAATGCCCCTGTCTACCATCCCAGTTTATTCCAAGTGAAGGTTTTTCTGATCACAATTCCAGGGGAAATCTGATGTCATCTTAATGGGTTTAGTGAGATGTTTTAAAAGAGTACCCAGGATGTGTTTAATAAGGTATGGTAAAACCCACAGACATGAAAATGATTGTCCCGAAAGAAGTTTTTTATATTCACAGATCCCTAGAAACAGGAGGCATGTCGCACATTTCAGGGCCACACAGGGAAGCACCAGGGTCTGTCAGGAGGGAGAGGGAGGAAATAGAGGCAAGAGGCTTTATTGTGGTTTTGTTAGGTATATAGTAAGGGATTCCAGGTTTCCTAGGGATGAAAGTGGCTGCTGCTGCCTTGGTGCAATTGCCCCACCTGGGAAGAAGGACAAGGATGGGCCCCAGGCCCCCATCTTGGTCCTGCTCCACCCTAATCCTCTCCAGAGTGACTGCCATACCTGGGGGAGGAGGGAATATCTTATGACTCAGCCAATTATAACTTAGTGCACCAGCTGCAAAAGAGTACAGAGGACTCTCTAGCCCTTGGGCCAAGCAGCATAGGTACCATAGAGTCTAGAAATTGACCTAGACAACTGCATGCACAGTAATCCAACTCCCAAATGTCCAGTCAAAGTGGTTCCATGGTGATGTCTAAGCCACAGGGAGGTCCCAATCCAGGCACTATATAACAAAAGTGAAACCATAACCAAGCCTTTTTTGCCCTTCTTTTTGCTCTCCCTTTGCTGTGACAGTGGGTTCGTTTGTCATCTGTGGTGTATGTATCACACTCTGTAAACCTATATCTTGCTCTTGGTCTATAATCCTATCTTTCTCTCTTCAATAAACCTCATTTTCGTGCTTGCCTTACTTTGGTGTGTCTGGTCATTCTTCAGCCATAAGCACACCAAGAACCTACATTTCAGACTGAAACCTGATAGGTTCTGCGGAAGGGACAGGCAAAGAAGGGTAAGCAGGTTTAGGATTGGCTAATTTGAATAATTTTAGCAGGCTCTGGGGCAAAGTGGCTGTCCCTAGTTGTCTGGTACCTGGCCCTGGAGTGATTAGAATAGGGGAATAATGGCTGGATTGTAAAAGCTCCAGCTCCACAAAGGAGGTGATTGGGGATATGAACTCTGAGTGGGTTGGTTTGCATATGAAAAGCAAACTCCTAGACAAGTTGTTTGCTATCCTGGGAATGAGCTAGACCTGAGAGGGGTAGTCCCTCCAGGGTCAGCATGGTCCCAGGTGTCAAAGCATCAAATACAGAAACTAGAAAATTTCTTTAGTGCATGGGGTTAGGAAGGGATTTCTTAGTCATAGGTCCTCTGACCTTTAACATCAAGATTATTTTTTTTCCTTTAATTTGCATTAGCGTAGCTCATACACCTATAGAAAGTCCTAGAATTCACCTGAGTATTTAAATTTCTTAAAGAAAAAAAAGCAGATCTTATCCTTTAGAACAATAGGTCTCAAACTTTACAGCACATCAGAATCATCACCTGGGGGTGCTTAGAAATCTTCAGGCACACAGGCTGCACCTTAGGCCAGTTAAATCAGAATCTCTGTGGTTAGGCATCAAGTTTTTATTCAAGAACCCCAGCTGATTGCAATGGGAAACCACATTTGAGAATACATGATGTTCTATAATAGTGGTTCTCAAAGTGTGCTCCGTAGAAGCAATAATAGCATCATCTAGGAACTTATTTAGAAATGTAAATTTTAGAGCCCCACCACAACCTGGTGAATCAGAAGTTCTGGGGATGTGGCCCAGCAATGTGTGTTTTAACAAGCTCTCCAGGGGACTCTGAGCCGTCCTACATTTTGAAAATCACTGCTCTCCAGCTCTGTTTCTCAAGCTACAGTGTTCACACAATTCGCTCGCTGGGTTCCAGATAAAATACGGGACACCTGGGTACATCTGAATTTCAGAGAAAACAACAAATAATTTTTTTAGGATAAGTACAGCCCATGCACTATTTTGGATGTCCTCATCCTAAAAAAAAAAATTCACTGTTTATCTGAAATTCTAATTTAACTGTATGTCATGTCTTTTTATTTGCATAATCTGGCAACCTTAAACTAATCCTCTGGGGAACCTTGGTAAAATGCAGATTCTGATTCTGTAGGTCTGAGGAGGGATCTGAGATTCTGCATTTCCAATAAGCTCACACATATTGCTAACATTGCTGTTCCTTGAACCACATTTTGAGTAGCAAAACTGTTGGACACCTTGTGACTACTCCCAATGTCCCACCATAGAGAGTACTGGGTAAAGAAATTGCATGGGCGAGGGGGAAACTTGCTCTTTCCCCCAAAAGTTCACTGAAAGATCAACTCACAAGGCAGATTAATAAGAGAAAGGTTTATTTACCGTGCGCATGGGGAGAATCACAGAGTGATTACTTAATATCCTAATGAGATCCAGATATTTTCATACACCCCTGTTAGAGGGGAAGAGGGAAGATAAGGAGTATAGGTAATTCTGTTTAGGGGAAATAAACCAGTGCTGGGGTTAATGAATAGATATTTGGGAGAATGAATGGATGGGAGAAAACAGATTGACTTGTAAATTAACCTGAGATACAGGTATTATGTTTTAAATGACTTTGGCCAGTTCTGGTTGTATTCTGCAATATATTGAGATAATAGGGAGAGGAAGGAAAGTCCATTGTTCTTTTGGTTTATGCAGATAGAGTGTAAGTCTCTTCCAAGGGCCTGTTAATCTCTAAGAGCCTTTAATCCAAACATTCTTTATACCAAGAAATCATACTTCGCAGTGAAATTTCCTGAGCTCCTTCAAAATGTAAACAAATGGTACTGAGTAAAGAAATGGTGTGTAGTCACCTTAAACTAATTCTACAGCATAGGTGGATTGATTCTCTTAATTATTAAGTGTCTACCCTCCTCTTTTGCCAAAGAACCTAATTTATTTCTGGGATTAGAGATTATTTAGGTTCTGCATAAATAAAGCCCTTTGAATTTGTAAATCCGAAGTCTGAAACCACAATAAGAAAACATATTTCTGGAAGAATATTGAGGTCATTTCTAAAAGCAAAGTAAATGAATTGGGTAATTGTCAACCTACCATAATATTCTCTTGCTTAGTATAAAGTTCAAGCCCAGATGCTAACACTTTTTATTTTAGAAAGCAATTGAAATTATATATTGAGACATTCTTTTCTACTCAGTCAAAGGAAGCAACTGCAGTTTTTCTTCTGTTTAGGAACAGTCTGGTACTTCCATCTTCAAAGCAGCTATTTCCATATCAACAGCTTTGTTCAGCTCCCCTGTTCTTTGGTCAAGTGTGAAATTACAATGAAAAGTAGAGAACAGGGCGACACTCACAGATAGTAAAATTAAAAAGGCAAAGAAGGAGTAAACAAGACTATTAGAACAAATAAACAATATGGATTAAAAGTGCACATGGATTGTCTGAATTTAAAATTGAATTTAATTTTTATTGTTGTAACCTTTTTTTAACATCCCGGATGTTCTATTTCCTCATTAGTTCAAGTCTGATCAACTTGTAAAATGTGTTTTTTTTTTCTTAATGAAGAAAGTTACTGAAGTCAATGTGGGCTCTAAGATGATTTTATGTAACTGAACATTATTCTATCAGATAAGCTTCATCTGAGCCTCCCAACCTTTCGCTGTGCTGGCTGATTGCACACCAAATACATTAGAGGAGCAAACTGTCATCAGTTGGGTTTATAATATTAAATTTTGTCATGATAAATTTCATGCTACTTTTATTTCAAAGACCTATATATATAAGCATGGCTGGGTGCAGTGGCTTATGCCTGTAGTCCCAGCACTTTGGAAGGCCAAGGTGGGAGGATTGCGCTAGGCAAGGAGTTTTAAACCAGCCTGGACATCATAGTGAGACCCTCATCTCTACTAAAAATAAAAAAATAGCCAGGATGGCGGTACACTGCTGTAGTCTCAGCTACTGGGGAGGCTGAAGCAGGAGGATCCCTTGAGCCCAGGAGTTTGAAGTTGCAGTGAGCTATGATAGCGCCACTGTACTCCAGCCTGTGCAATGCAGCAAGACCCTGTCTTAGAAAAAAAGATCTGTAAGCATTCAGTGCTTTGAGGGGAATGATCTTAGAGATGAGGGATTAGGTTGAAATAAATAAACAAATATTTTCCCAATCCTACTGAATTTACAGAGAACCCAACTCACTTTGGTTTATTTTAGAAATTAGAAGCTAAAGAAATATAACATGAAGTTTTCTTATAAGTATTTATTCTTTTTAAACATCTCATTTTATTTTTTAAATTTTCTTTTTTTCTTTTTTCATTTTGTCATTATTAATTGAGAAATAAAAATATATATTTATTGTATACAACATGATGTTTTGAAATATGTATACATTGGGGAATGGCTCAGTCAAGCCACTTAACATATGTATTACCTCACATTCTTATCATTTTTTGTGATGAGAACACTTAAAATCTATTCTCTTAGCAATTTGTGAAATGCAATACATTATTATTAAGTACAGTCAACATATTGTACAATAGATCTCTTGAACTTATTCCTCCTGTCTAACTGAAATTTTGTACCCTTTGGCGAACATCTCCCCAAATCCCTCCATAATGGTTTATTTTGTTGTATATAATGTGTATAGTTCTCCTGAGCCTAAAATCATCCAGGACATTTTCTAACTCTACTCATAGATTCTACTCTGACTAGTCAATTTCTCTGAGATTTTGTGAAACAAATCGATTTTTAGCTGGTTGATGTGTTTAACAGTAAGAAATGATCACTGTATTTTTATGGACTCTATAGATATTGTCATTCCTTCCGTCTCAGGAGAGATGGAGAAACCATTTAAAATGAGAAACCATTTTAAAATATAAATATAAATACTTACAAGCCAACCTATTTTTATAGGCTAGAACTATTCAGACAAGGGAAGTAACATTTTACACCCCAAAAAACATGGTATAGCTTAAAAATATTTTTTAATATGTAATATTTGGTACATATGAAAAAGTAGCATATGTACATTTAAAAAACATAGTAATAAATTAAAGACCCATGAACCAATCACACAACTGAAGATCTAGAATATTAACAATACCTATGTGTTCCTTCCCTGCCTACACACAGTCACAGATGTCTACTAGAGTGAATTTTGTGTTTATCAAAGATGTTACCACCAATAGTCACATCCCTAAACTACATACTACTTAGATATGTTTGTTATTCAGCTTTATAAAAGGTGACATGATAGTGTACATGGCCTTCTGCGACTTGCTTTTTCCCCCAACATAATGAGTCAAAGATTCATCCATTTTGTTGCATGTCACTGAACTTCATTCATTTTCCCTGTTGTATAGTATTCTCTTGTATAGACGCACCACAACTTATTTATCTGTTTTCCTGGTAGTGGACATTTGTGTTGTTTCCAGTCATTTGCTCTTATCTCCTAGTGCTTGTAAGTGAGAGTTTCTCTTACATACCCAGGGGTGGAATTCCTGGGTTATGAGGTGCACTTACGCTCTCCTGCACAAAAGAATTCCAAATCGTTTTCCAAAGTGGTTAGACCTCCTTCATCAGCAGTGTATCATATTGTCCTTTGTATGTCAAACTTAGAGATCTAAGGAATAATCAATGTTTGTGTCACTGAACAGATTTGAAATACCTATTTCTGTGAGTTGATTCTTTTTCAAGTTTTCAGGAGGAGCTTCGGGTCTCAGTAAGGTTGTTATAGCACATGAACTCTGTCTCCTGGGCTCCTCTGCTTAATTTTGGTTTAGTTTGCTCACAGATGCCCCTTTCAATGCACCATGCTCTTAATGGTCTCCTCCATAATTAGTTCCATCAGCAGTATCTGTTTCTTGTTTTCTGAATAAATTCACATTAATGGCTTCATATACTGCCCTACTCATACAAGGATAATACCCACCATATCAATAATAATAATATTGACTAACATTTATAAAATCAAATGGTATCAGTCACTCACTTATCCTCCTCCCTAGTTTAACCAGGAACCAAATGAAAATCAAGGTAGAATAACTGATTTCTGCTTGTAGAATTGCACTGGGGGACATGGAAAAGTCCAGCCCCAGCCTTACTTGACTTGCCCCCAGTTCTCGTGGAGAAGCTTAAGAAAGGCTGCCCTCCCTGTATCGGGGTCAAGCCCCAACCTGGGATTATCACTTGGGAGCAGGAAGCTAAGGAAGAAAGGATATTCAGTTCCAGGTCATGCAGGTGGGAGGCAAGAGACAGAGACAGAGACAGGCGGGAGATGGAGACTTAGGTTGCCTACATTTCAGTGTGGCAGCCCTATCCTTGGAAACCATGGCCCACTGGAAGCCAGACCTGCCCTAATCACATAGCTCATCTCTCTTCTTGTGGAAGAAATGAACTACTCTGTGTTAAACACTCTATATACATCATCTCATTTAATCTGCATAACATCTTTATGCATAGATATTCATATTTCATTACTTGTTAGAGATGAAGAAACTAAAAGATTTAAAAAATTGGAAAGAATTTCATAGCTAAAAGTGATAGAGCTGAAATTTGAACTCATCTATTGACTTACACAGCCTAAAAGTTTAGCCTTTTTCCTATACTGCTGCTCCTTTTTTTAACAGGAGCCCTCTGGAAACCGAAGGCCTCCATTCAACAAAGTAACTACAATAATGTCAAGGCCTGACACCAGGGCAAGTAAAAAGTCATAAGGGAGAAGCCACAGGATCACTTGGTTCCCCTAAAAATATACATAGTAGAATCAGCTCTGACTGTGGGATTCCAAACTCAACATTAGAAAACTAACTTAGTAATGGTTCCACTTAGACATTTTAGTACTTAAGTAAACAAGCATCCATGTGCCTGGCACTCTTTTGAGTTCCATGTGAGCCCCTACACATGTACCTGTGCCCACACACACACACACGCGCACACACACACACACACACACACACATGCACACATACACGTATACATGCAAAATGTAAAAGACATATTGCCTGTCCTGGAGAAGCTTGAAATCTAATGGAGGCCAAGAGGGAAGAAGGAGAAAATATTTCATTCAACAAATTTGAGAGAGATATAAGCCCATGGCATAGTCAGTAGAAACAAAGAGGAGGGCATAGATTGCACTAAGGAAGTAGAATCAAAGGATTGGGTAGCCAAGAGGATATGGGCATGACAGAAACAAACAGTGAGGTCTGGGTGGACTCCCACTTTAAGGCTTGCTTGAACAGGTGGTATCATTTGCCAGGAAGGAGGATAAATGGGGGAAGAACAGGTTTAAGTGGAACATGGTAAGTGTAAACAGACAAGTGTGAAAATGGCTGTAAAGTAAGGCCACCATGAAAGATGATCACGGAGCTGTGTAGCTACCACCATAGGATCTGTGATAGTTAATTTTATGTGTCAATTTGACTGGATGAGGGGTGCCCAGCTATCTGGTTAAACACTATCTCTTGGTGTGTTTTTGAGGGTGTTTCTGGATGCGATTAGCATTTGCTCATCAGAGTAGACCATTCTCCCCAGTGTGGCTGGACATTGTCCAACCCATTGAGGGCCTGAATAGAACACAAGACAGAGGAAGAAGGAATTCACTCTTCTTTTCTGCCGCACTGTGTGGACTGGGACATCCCATCTGATCTTCTGCTGCACTCAGACTTGGATTTATACCCCTGGCTCCCCTAGTTCTCAGGCCTCTGGGCTCACACTGGAACTACTCCACTGACTTTCCTGGGTCTCCAGCTTGCAGATGGCAGGTTGAGAGCTTTTTCAGCCTCCATAATCACGGGGGCCAATTCCTCATTATGTAAGTATATTTCTGTTGGTTTGTTCTATGGGGAACCCTGACTAATACAGAAGCTGAGGGCTTATTACCAAGATGAATAATCATCATCCTAATTTCTAGTCATTCTAAGATGCCACACACATTCTACTTGGGTACTTCCAACACAGTGTGTATTGAACTCTCAGACGGGACACCTGCACTCTCATGTGTTCCCTCTTGCTTCCTTCTAGAATATCATAAAATCAGGGCTGACATTTAGATGACATATTTCCATTTTTCCAGGCTCTGAGATCTCAGTCTATGAATCAATATGTTAAGCGCTGAAAGAGAAATTCTGTCCTGAATGTGTCAAGCTGACAACCTAAGAAAGGATGCATTCTTCATAAGACTGCTGTATTTTCTTCCTTTAGAAGTACCTTGATAGCAAACCTGGATCTTTGAATAGAGTAATGATTTTGGTTCGTACGAGTCATGGTAAAAAATCCATCTCTTCCCCAGAACATTAATTTTCATTAATCAATGGTTTCCTTTGACTTAAAATCTTCTTTGATACTGCTTACTAAACATGAGTTAATGTTGATGTCCACAATAGATATGTAAAGTAATAATCTCATGATGATCATTTTAGCAACAGTACAGTTCTATAGCAGTACAATTGAGCAAATCTTCATTTAACAACTCCTATGTCCTGGCAATACAGTAGTGAACCAGGCGAACACACGTCTGCCTTCATGGAGCTTACAGTCTGGTCAAGAAGAGTCATTTAACAAGTAGTTGCAGTTGGGATGAGAATTATACACTGGGAAGTTCAGAATGCATGGGAACCTAGAAGAAGAGGAAGTAGCCTACTGAGAAGCTTGTCAGTTGCAAAGAGCTTTTATTTGACCCTCATATCAACCCTATGCGGTAGGTTATCCCATTTTAAGTTTCAGAAAACAGTCCATGAGCTCAGTAGACTTGCCCCATAGTTGGTAAGTGCCTGAGGCTTTGATTCCAATTCCCAAACTCTTTCCTCTAAACCACTGCAGAATAACAATAGAGATGTAGATGAAGTTGTCCTAGATATGGATAAAAGAAGGACTAGTCACCAGCCTACCAAATCCCACCTTGGAAACTCTTGCTAGGATTTATGATCTCTGATCATCCAACAGAACAGCCATTAAGAAAGACATTCTTGGTGCTTTTCTGCTTATTCGAACCTTGCACCTGTTAGGTTGGGGGAGGCGCCTGCAGTTTAGGTGCTGCCCACGTGGAACCTAAGAATGAAGTAGCCTTGGAAAAGCTCTCAGACAAATTTGCCCCTGGCAAGAGCTTGGCCCAGAATTCCCTTAAGACTAATCAAGCCCACCCTGAACTGGAGCTGTCCAGCCTGGACAGAAGGCGTGGAACTGCTGTTGGAGGTAGTGAGAGGTACTCAAAGAAGTAGTTGGTAGCAGGCCGATTGAGGAAGACCAGAACTCGCAGTACCTCTGATGTAGTGAGTTTCCCATTTTCCTACAGTATTCCCCAGCCTGGAATCAAGGCAGGCTTACGAAGTATGGAAATTTATCTTGGGTGTGCACAAAGAGAACACCAGGAGAGGTCCTCTACATCTCTCTTAAGACATGCAAAGGGGATGACTAACGGTTTTTTCTCTCCTTTCTCTCATGCCCCATCCCCTAGACAGTTCCCCTGCAGCAGCTTCAGCAGGAGACTGCAGGTGCCTAAAACCCTGAGGGAGGGGATCCTTCCTCTCTAGTCCAAGGAACTATAGTCCCCAAAGTGTAGGGGGCACCCTCTCTCTGCCCTTGTGCTGCTTAGCCTCAAATATAGGTACAGCTGCAGCAGAGAAAAGTGACTAGAGGGGAGCTTTCTGGCTATACAGAAGACAGAAAATGGATAATTTGGACTTCACTAAAATTTAAAACTTTTGCCCTGCAAAAGATACTGTTAAAAGAATAAAAAGACAAGGTATGGACTGGGAGCAAATATTTGCAATTCATATATCTGATCAAGGATTTGAGTGCAGAATATATAAAGAACCCTTAAAACTCAACAATAAGTAAACATATCCAATTGAAAAAATGGGCAAAAGCAGAATTTTACAAAATTTATATAAGTAGTTCACCCTCAAAGAGAGAGAGTGTAACTCCCCACTCCTTGAGTGTAGGTTGTACATAGTGACTTCCTTCCAAAGACTACAGTGTGGGAAAGGGCCGGGAGAGAGTCGCGTTACAGTGGAGGAACCTGACAAACACTACCTCAGCCAGGTGATCGAGGGCGACGTCGACAGTGATAAGTCAAGTTAAGAGCACGTACTCTTGGTAAGATGTGATGGAAATGGCATTTTTCCCCAAAACCCACAATCCCAGTCTAATCATGAGAAAAACATCAGGCAAAGAGCAACAGAGGCATGTTCTGTAAAATGCCTTAATCAGTACACCTTAAAATTATTATAGTCATCAAAAACAAGAAAAGTCTGAGAAACGGTCACAGCCAAGAGGGCACCTAAGAAGACAGGGTGACTAAATGTAATGTGGTGTCCTGGATGGGATCCTGCCATGGAAAAAGGACATTAGTTAAAACCTAACGAAATCTGAAGTGTAGACTTTAGTTAATAATGTATCAATACTGCTTCATTAATTGTAACAAATGTACCACATTTATGTAAGAGGTTAATCACAGGGGGAACTGAGCACAAGACGGAGGAAGACTCTATTACGTTCGCAAATTTCTCGGAAATCTAAAACTGTTGTAAAAAATAAAGTTTATTTTTTAAATTACATCAAAAGACAAGAAAATGCAAAAGACTTGAGCAGACACTTCATCAACGAGGATATATGAATGGCAGTTAAGCACATGAAAAGATGCCCAACACCTTTGTTCAATAGGGAAATGCAAATTAAAACCACAGTTAGAATTACTACACGATGACTCTGACAGTCCCAGCTGTTAATAACAAGAGGTCTTACTTGTCATTTTGTGCCTGATGTGCTTACAAGTAAGAGATCGCTGCTTGTTTTATAAAGCAAATATTCTGGCTTTCTTGAGCCAAGAGAAATGTTCTGTTCTTGAGAGCTCAGTGAGAAGGAGAACTGTTGCTCCGCCACGCTCAGGTCTTTACTTACTGCACCGTGTCTGTGTCCGTGTGTGCAGTCTCAGGTGGGGCTGGACAGGAGGGCACAGGGAGCGGCAACGTCTCCATCCTGCAGAGGAGAGGAGGCCGCTGAGGAAGCTGAGGCCAGGAGTCCTGCCCAGCGGGGGAGAGCTGATTGCCATAGCCCTCAGCAGCTGCACATGTGATGCTGCCTTCTGGCCATGCCTGACAGAAAATTCTGGATCTTCTCCCGGTGGGCTTAGCCCAGAAGTGGGCACTATATGCCTCATATGCCAGGAAAGGCCCAGCTGATTGTATGTGGGAGGCACCCCCTTCACCAGGGATGAGGAACCTGCAGCCTTGGGGCCACATGTGGCCTTCTGGATCCTTGAATGGAGCCTTTTGACTGAATCCAAATTTTACAGAACAAATCCTTTTAATAAAGGGCCTGGACTCTGTAGTCAGGAGAGGCCCTCAAGCACCTGGGAGGCACATAGCAGCCTTCCAGGAAGCAAGAGCCCTGTGACACCGCACAGGCCCTTGAGTTGCTGAGTCGTGGGTCCCTCCGGCTTCCTGCTGTTGCTGCTGTCCCCCTTCCTGGAGCCCCATCCAGTGTCCCACCCCTACCCCCATCCTCAGTTATCCTCCACTCTGAGTCTTACCTGCGTGATATCTCACACCAGTTGCCTACATTGTGCGTATAAGCTGGGGCTTTCATATCACAGAGCTGCTGCAGAGACAGTCATACGGACAATAGCTTAAAGCCATGGTTCTTGACCTTGGCTGCATATTTGAGGCACCTGGGGAGTTTTTTAAATTCACCTGCCTACATCTACCCTAAACTAATTACAACATAGTTTGGGGGGTGGTGGTGATGATGGGATCCAAGCATCAGTATTTTTTTAAAGTTTCCTAAGTGAATCTAATGTTTGGCCAAGGTTAAAAACCACTGATTCTGGCCTGGGGCAGTGGCTCACATCTGAAATCCTAGCACTTTGGGAGGCCGAGGTGGGAGGATCACTTGAGGCCAGGAGTTCAAGACCAGCCAGAGCAAGAGCGAGACCCCGTCTCTCTAAAAATTAGAAAAATTAGCCAGGTGTGGTGGTGGGTGCCTATAGTCCCAATTACTTGGGAGGCTGAGGCAGGAGGATCACTTAAGCCCAGGAGTTTGAGTCTGCAGTGAGTTGTGATGATGCCACTGAACTCTAGTCTGGGTGACAGAGCAAGACCCTGTCTCAAAAACAAACAAAAAAAACCCCGCTGATGTAAGGGGAAGCAGAGAAGAGAAGAGGAGTGAAGTTACTGGTCTACCAATAATAAGGGTCTAACTGACCGTTCCTTTAGCTAAGTTAGAAAGTTCCTACAGCAGGGGAAGTAAGAGGATACGAGCAGCAGTAGCAATGGAGAGAGTGGGACAGCTGTGAGCCACCATGAGAGGTGGGATCAGCAAAGCTTGGGGACATTGGAGAGTCAAAGAGAGGGGAGTCTAGAGGAGACCAAGGGTTCAGGTTCCATTAAAGCAGTATAAGGAAGGGAGGAAGAGGAGACAAAAAATTTTGGCTGTGGACATATTGGATGTCACGTGTTTCTGGAACTATCCAGGTATCAGTATCAGACACTCAGAGGAGAAGTGGCCAGAAATAGAGTTTGGAAATAATTAGCATTAAATGGTACCTGAAAGCTTGGGAGTCAGGGAGATTATCTTGGGGAGCAGGTGGAGTGGGAAGAACAGAGCCCTGGGGAGCAGCAGATAAGCGGGCAGAGGAAAAGGAGCCAGCCAGGCAGACTGAGAAGTCAGAAGGAGAGAAGGAGAACCATGAGACGTGTCTCGAAAGACAAAGACAGGAAGAGAACTCATCAGCAGGTCCGCTGCTGCTGCTATATCAGGTGTGGTTTTTATTGACTTGGGCTATATGGAGGTCACTGGGGACTCAGGCTAGACCATTCTGGCAGGTTGGTGGTGGCAGAGAGCTGACCACAGTGGGTTGGAGAGGGAAATGAGAAAAAGAGACAGCAAATATAAATCACTCTTTTGAAAAAATGGCTGTGAATGGAAAGAGAGCTACTCAGTGGTAGCTGGAGGAGAATGCAGAATTCAGAGAAGGAGAGAGAGAGAGAGAGAGAGAGAGAGAGAGAGAGAGAGAGAGTGTGTGTGTGTGTGTGTGTGTGTGTGTGTTTATAAGCTGCAGCGAAGGAATTAGTGACAACAAAGAGATTGAAACTTCAAGAGAGAGGTGGATATTGATGCATCAAGGTTCCGGAGTGGGATGGAATGGTACCTAGAGATGGTGGAATTTGGGCACAAGGGACACCTTTGTTTTGTTTACTCTGTGTGGGAAAGAAAGAGAGAGAGAGACAAGAAGGGTGTCTCTAAGGAAGATTGTTTTATGAAAACATTATTTGAAACTTTCCTCTTACAAGGCCAGTGTCGGTGCAGCGGGGGCTGGTGCTGAAGTCTGGGCACTGACAGCAAAGGAAAAATGAGACTTTCAGGAACAGAAGGAGCCAAGGAGTGAGTGAGAACTGAACCCAAGAAGTGCTGAGTTTCAGAGTCGAGGGAATCAACAGTGGTCTTCAAGTCCAAAGATTACAAATGGGGCCAAGACTACCATACCAAGCCAAGGTCAGGTGCCCTGTGGGGCGTGCATGGGAAGCAGGGTGGGGGATCAAACACATATCAATAGTAAGGAGAGTCCTGGAGACTGAGGCTCTGTCGGCCGTCACTTGGGCCAGTCAGAGTCCGGGTGGAAAGTTGAGAGATTGCCCTCTGCAGAGCGGCTCTTTCTCTCTGCCCTGAACAGAGCAAGACTCGTGCCGTCTGTCGAGCAAAAGGCAGCAGGAACTTGGTAAGGAAGCTGGAGAACAGTAAAGTTCTCGAATGGCCCCTGAGGAGAGTAGAAAAGGAAGCTGATGAAGGACAAGTAAAGGAGTGGTCCAGTGGAAATTGGAGACCAGGAATTCGTCATGGCATCAGTCCTTGTGGTAAAGTTATTGTCTCCATTTGTGCTTGGCAGCCCAGGTACAGTAGCAAACAAACAGCAATGTGATCCTTTCGCCGGGCAGGTGTGGCAGATGTCCAGGGCCCAGGCGGGTGAGAAGGCTGAGGAAAGATCAAGCCAAATAGTGCAAACGAAACGTATATAAACAGATTGAACGTAGACATACAATTATATAGCTAGTGAGTGACTCACAATTATGAAAATTAACCCAAGGCTGTTTGCAGGTGGCACTTTTCCACTTTCTAAGAGTAAAAGCTCCTGGTTCTTTCACTCAAGAGGATCATCTTTCTCTGCATTCATTACGCAGACCTCTCAGTTTCCCCTTCCCTCTCCGAAGGAGACTGTTTGACTCTCTCTTATTGTTTCTGCATGGTTATCAGGTAGACAGAGAAGCAGCTGAAGTACTAGAGGTACTTTTGCAATGAGTACCTAATATTTAAAGAGCGATTGAACTGGCAGTCATTGAAAACTCAGGGCCCACAAGTCTGTATTTTTTGGGAAAAGAACATTGGTTATTTCCAGTGGGCATTTCGTTAATGAAGAAAAAGCAGAACTCCACAGACTAACCTGGGTTGACATTTACTTAAAATATGTCAAGTGCTATTTATCTGGACTACCTTATTAGATGCCCTGGCTCTGCTGGATAATTAAAGGGCAGCTGGAAAATGAGCATAAAATTGTGCCAATATTTTACAAGAAGAACTTTTAGGGCTCCCTCTCCTTTGTTTAATGAACTTAGTCTGAACTAATGAAAGTGTTATGTTGGGGCCAGGGGGATAGAGTAGGGGCAGGTTGAACTCCCTCATGTTTTAAAAAGAACCTTGTTTATTCTAGTCGGTAAAAATGTTGGAGGGATGGAGGGAAGGATATGAATCTTTTCAGTTTTAATAGAAAAAAATGAGTTCTTGGCTCATTCATTCTATTTTATGACATTATATTGCATTATAAAATATGGAAAATGAAACCCTGAGAAGAAAAGAATGCCACCTCCGTATATTTGTTGGAAATTAAAACATAAAATATCTTAATTAGAATTTATGAGAAAAAAACCCTGAATAATCTGGGAGAATCTTGCAAAGGATGATGCCTCCTGTAGGTACTCAATATATATTAATATTGTAGATGGTCATCAGAATTTAAATTTGGTTCTCTGCTCCAGGTCTGCTGCCTTCTTTCTCCTACTGTGTTTACCTAAAGTTATGCAACTGTAATGTGCAAGGCTTTGAACAGAATTTATATTCCTGTCTCTGTGTAGAATGAATTAACCAAACTACAACATGGCAGATCTGAAATGCTGTGATCCACACCAACCATTAAACCTGATAAAAATCACCATTCCTATTCTTTGGAAGAAATGATGACTAGGGCTTGTGAGGCAGAGATAGAGAGGGTGAGACGGGGCACAGGGTTCTGCCCCAGTTGTGAGTGATATCATCATGGCTAGGTGGCAGGGCAGGCAATCGTGGTTCATGGGAACCCTTTCAGGATAAGCCTGTTGTTCAAGGGCTAGGAGTGCTGACTGGACACCTGAGTGAGACTAGATCAGAGTCAAGGTCAGGGGGCAGAGCAATCAGAGTTCAAATAAGGTAACCAATGCTGCCGGCAGAAGCAAGGAAATTCAGCATGCCTGGGGGTATGGTGTCTGCAATTTGGACAGCCTCTTCCTAAAACAGATGAATCCATAGTCAACTCAGATGCGAGCCTTTACTTAGGCTTGCTTTATCCTTCACTGGGGCTTTAAAAGATCCTTTTACAAAGAGGAGGCCAGCTGGTGTAAGGAGAGGGTCGGATGTCGTGGAAAGTCTAAAGGTTTGGAGCCAGACCAACTCAGGTGAATCTCAGCCTCAGCACGTACTAACTACCTTCCTGGACTTCAGCAAGTGAACTGATGTCTCTAAGATCCTCTTCTCCTAACTGGGAGGTGGGGGTAATAATACCGATCTGCCAGGCTGCTGTGAGTGTCCGATCAGGTAATGCATGCAGGATCTAACCCACAACAGTTTCTTCATATTTCTCTTTCCCATTCAAGAGTAAACATTCAAACAACCTAGGTGATATAGGCCTGTACTGAAATCCCCCACATTTCAAATGGGGCAAGCAAAGCATTCCTTTGCCCAATGTCTCAAAACGTGGTTCTCAGATTTGGCCCCTTGACCAGCAGCGGCATCACCTGGGAGCTCAGGCCCCATCCCAGACCTACTGAATCAGAAATACACGAGACAGGATCCAGCAACCTATGCTTTTCCCAGCCCTCCAGCTGATTTCGATGCATGATGAAGTTTGGAAGCTATAGTATTAGGGTCAGTCAGGTCAGTAGCTCACAGTACACAGCAGGTATAGAGCTCACAGGCCTCAAGTAAACAGCTTATACTGAGTGCAGTCTCATATTTACCTGCTCTGATTCACTCGGTGTTCGTAATACTTTACTTTGAGCTGCACAGTGTTGGTCTCAAGTGAAGTCTGCATCGTGATGGCACCTAAGTCCTGGACTTGGGGAGAACAGTAATTTCCAAAATCATTTCTCCTGTCAGACCCTGTACATATCAGACCTGTCACATGCCTTAATCAGGCTTGGGAAACAAACAGAACCCATCACCTCTCTGTTGCATGAAGCCATTTGTTGGTGGGCACTATCACCTCCTCGTTTCTTCTTCCCAGCTGTACTTGGTGACTCAATATCAAAGTGGCCACTGGGTAACTTGGGATGCTTTCGACTGTTGCAAAACCTCAGAGTCTCAAAAATAGTAGTAACTATCCACAACCACCCAAAGAATAAGCTTCCGAATGTCCTTAATAGTGTAGCCTGGGGATTTGGGGAGCAAATTTCTGACTTCTGCAGCTCAGAGCAGAGGAGCACCCAGAGGAGACGCTGCCCCACTCTGTACCCCGCACCTGATCCTGCAGGCCCTGTGTGGGGTGCTGTCTCACTGTGGATTTTGAAACGACTCCTCAGCAGGTGTCTGTCATGCTCTGGGTTAAGTGCACACCTGCTCCCCTCTCTACGACTCCTTTCATGGGACAGAAAAACAAAATACAGCCTTGAGCTCGAAACATATGCATTCATAAATGAGCCCCTTTCAACAATGCCCAAGGAGATCTGGAAAACAAAACTAGCTTTCTCTCTTGTGCACACAGTGGCCACCAAAGGATAAGCATTGTTCTGTCAAGGTCCAGCGCTTGCTAGAGTGATCGCTGGAACCTTCAGGGAAGAGAGATTGTGTTTATAATGAGAGGAAAATGGATTAATCAAAACTCTAGCCTTCAGTTGTCAGCACTAGAATACAATATGTCAATTGGAATATGAGGTGGCTTTGACAAGAATACCATCTCGCTTGCTTTAGTCAAGCCTGTTTGGAGCAACCTGATTTAAGCAATGATTTTCTCTGCAGCAAATGAATGCATACCAAGAAAATCTATTAGCTATGAAAGTTGTGGCATTGATTTTAAAATAAAATGCTGTTGCAAAGGAAGGAAATCATATTCTAATGTCTCCACTTCTGACAGCCTGTATGGGTCTCAGGAGAGATCTATGCACAAAAGTATATCCTTTTCATAAGGCACAAATAACTTGTGTGTCTTAATCAACAGCCGATAGACTGATCACCAGCAGTTTGATTTAAATTAAAAATCTAAAACAAAAATTTGTTTTAACTGTCATTACTTCCTGGGTTTAGAGATACTTATATTTCTGTAAGTTCTTTATGAAATACATTGTGCTACCTACCAATGAATCGGTATGAGTAATGCCATCCTCCTGCCCTAAACGAACATGCAACCATGTCACCAGAGTTAGATTAGGAACCTATTTCAAGGTATTTCCTGCTTCACAGCCGGTGTGACTTTCTAACAGTGCCATGTGACAGGGGAGGGGCCCTATGGATTTGAGACCATCACTTTCAAATTTTCCAGGCATGAATGATGTGACATCGGTACCTATTCCAGTATAAGCCTATCGGTAATCTAAAACTGATCTACTGAGATGTTGTTTGGAAAAATTGTCTTAATATTACTCAAAGCCCAAATTGAGAAGAAAATAGTTTTTAATGGAATTCCACTTAGACTCCATCCCTTTGGAGGTCTCTTTCACACTGCGCATCTCCATTCTCCCTAGGTACCGGTGTTTTCACATCACTCTGAGCCTTACTCTAACAAGGGCTCTGTCTCTCAGTTTCCTCATATGTAAATTAGGATATACACTATTCATACTCATAACATTCATATCCATCGTTTCTAGAGGATTAAATTAAATAATGATGAAATAATGATATAGAAGGGACCTAGCCTACAGAAAGTGCTCAAGGAATGTTAGCTCTTATTATTATTCTGCTTATACCGAGCTGCTCCAGGAGGCCTAAGGCTAGATAATTCGATGTTTCTGTTTCTACATTTGAGCACTGAAAAGTTGACTTTGTTTCCTAGTAGCTAAGGAAAAAACAAAACAAGTAACGAATCACATTCACAAATATATGTACATTTTTGTGTGTATATATACACAAACATACATGTATACATACAACAGGTAAATTTTTCATTGTAATAGCAAAAGCTATATAAGCTCTCTTTTTTGGCTGAGGTGGAACTCATTCCATTTCTCCTGACTCCCAGTTCTGGATGATTTTCCCAAACTAGAACTTCTTTTTCGATCACCCATTCATGCCTGATTTGAGGATTGACTCTTCCTCCATCACCCTGTATTTCAGGGAACAAAGCAACTCACATCATAAAGCATTGTATGTAATGAGTTTTACCTCTAGTTGCATTTTTTATTAGCTTTACCCCATTCCAATGGCTCTCAACTAGAGGCAATTTTGCCCTTCAGGGGATATTATAAAAGAGAGCTTGTAACTCTATATGCAGAAAATCCTTTCTTTGAATTAGGTTCAGTATGAAGTTATGTTTGGGGTACCTTGTAAAGACTGTTTGGGACCAGTAAATGATGTCTTCAACCAGGGCTTTGCAAAGTATTAAATAAAAAAAGGAAGAAGAAGAAAAAGAAGAAGAATGCTTTTAAACAAGCTGCTCTTGAGTAAATCCTGTCCTAAAGCTGAGGTCTGTTTTCAGGTAGTAACTCAGAGAGGTCTTTTCTCAAGGGATTTTCTCACTGATGATCTGTTTTAACGCAAGGGGAGAACCTGAGGACTCCAGAGCCAGCCGTGCCTCTCGGAACACAGCCCCCGCACTCCCAGGGCATTTTGCTAACATGCAGATTCCTAGGCCCAACAGAGACCTAAGAAATCAGAACTTCCTGGGCAGCCTCTGAGTCTCCTTCCTAAAAATACCCTCTCAAAGCAATTGTCATGCACACTGATCAGAACCACTGAATTTTTGCAACATGTTGACAGATGTGCTTTTCCAAATCCAGTGCCTTAGATGGGCGTTGGGCAGATGCCGAATCCTCTAAATCTGAGACTGAGCTGTGTGGGGGGTCAGAGCAGTTAATGAAATGGAGAGCCATGTGCTTAGACACAGGACCCAAGGGGAGAGGCACCATTTTCTTGTGATTATTTAAAAACCAGACTTCTATTTCTCAAAAACCATTATCATGGACGCGGGAAACTGGGTGTCTGCCGGTGAAGCCAATACTCTCCAATGATGAAAATGGAATCCTTTAAACACTTACCCGAATACGTGGTTGAGTCACTGAAGTTCTGTACTGCTTGGCACAATTTAGGTGCTCAATAAATCTATGTTAAACGACTGAATACCGAGAAGAATGTATCGTAAGCTTAAACAGTAAGTATGACTGTAAAGGCCTATGCACGGCACTGTTGGAAAACAGAAACAGAAGGCTTCCTAGAGGAGGTGAGATTTGAGTGACCCTGAGGAAGAAGCTGGGCTTCAGTAGGACGGAGGAGGAGTGACACCCCAGGCAGAACAAACAGCGTTACAAAGGCACAGACACAACAGAGACCTTGTCTTATTCAGGAATTCCAAGTAGTTCTACATGGCAGGAGTCCCACAGCCCCACAGAGAAGAGCTGCAGAGGCCAGGGCCAATGACCAAGGACCACTGAGATCCTGCAGGATGATTTCAGGGGTAGAGGCAGAAAGGAAGACTGAGCTAGATGCCAAAGTCCTTTGGGAAAGAGGTGCAGTGCCCTGAGGGTTGGCAGAGCACAGGGAAGGAGACAGGCGACAGGATGGGTAGAATGAGCTTCACTGCTGGGTGATGGGAAACCAGCATCTTACCAGAGCTGATGTGGGAGAATATGCCGCCTTACTCAAGATGGGACAAATTAGGGAGGAAGGGCCTGCAGAAGACAAGGAACTGGAGACAACAGTCCACAAAGAGGTTGAAAATGTAGGGGAACTGTATTCCAAAGGACAGGGTAGAAATGGCCAAGAGGGGACACCAGAGAGGTATGAGGAGCTGGAAGAGGGAGAAAAACTGTGTGGGGCTCACGGTTCTACCAAGCAGAATATGTCCCAAAGCCCTGGGAAAGAGGCCGTGCCACCCGCTTGGCCTTCAGTTCTAAGTAGAAATTCTGTCCCGGGCCCCAGATTGCTGATTGACTGTTGATGCGGGCAGTATAGCTTTAGATGGGGAGTAAAGCCACTTGTTTTGGCCATTGTATGCAGTGCGGTACTCCATTTGCCTATGTTCTCACTTAGTTAAAAAAAATATGTAATAGTAATCACAGAAGAATTCTGCCCAATTCCTGATTGCTTCTTATGCATCCTATTTTAGGAGAGTATGTTCTCAAATTTATCAAGACAAAATGAGCACTAACAGGCTGGCTTGTTTTCAGTGCTTTCCCACTCAACAGAAGAGTAGACCAGAGTTAGTGTCTATTCTGGGGGAAATATATCTGCAAAATTCACGAGCATAAATTCCCTGACGAGTAATGACAGAGGTTCCACCTTCAGCACAGAGTCTAAACTATGACCAGTATCCTAGAGGGGAGGACATTTTACTCTTTACTACAATTCAACAGTTATTTTTTAAGTTTATAAAGTTAGTGGTTCCCAATTGCAGAATGTCCCAAGAATCTATAAAAATTGAGAAGAGACTGACATAACTGTTTAATTGAGGGCAGTTATGTGTCCAGTGATCAGCAAACATTGTTTCTGAGTCCCAGTGGCCTAAGCCACACGGCAGGAAATGATATCCCCTAAACCTCTCTCATTATTGTCCCTGACGGCCAAGCTGAGCCTCTGCTATTAAGACAGACTCTCAGGCAGGGTTGTTTGTTGACAGTTTCGTTCCGTTGAGGAGGTAACTGCTGGGAAAAGTACCTGAGCTTATGAAGCCTCCACATGGAATGATCTGGCTTTCGTTTGTGCGTTGCGTTGATAGCTATGCCGTTAGTTTCACCACCACTGTCCTATCTGGCAAACTGTATTAAACCAAACTATAATGGAAGTTCTCTGCTTATTTTAGTCAATCTGCTTTATGCTTATATGTAGGTAAAGATTGTATTTTTCCCCAATGTGAGTATAGTCATATCCAAATCTTTGTCCCTGGGAGGCTCCCTTGTTCAGTTATAACCTCTTTCTCGCTCCAAAATATCACAGTTCTAACTGTGCATACTGGTAGCAATTTTGAGGGTCAGAATAAGTTTAATGGAAAAACAGTCACTTTCAAGACAATCTAGGACTTCTATCTATAAAGTGGAGATAAGCACAGACAAGCTGATTATTAAATAATCAATAATACTAATTAGTTTATTTAAAATGCATGTGTGATTAATGCTACACTTTGTCCTAGTGGTTCTCAAACTTCAGCGTACATCAGAATCAGGACTTGTTAAAGCACAAATTGTTGGGCCACACCCCTGGACTTTCTAATTCTCTAGGACTGGGGTGTGTCCCCAAAATTTAAAATTCTACAAGTTACAAAGTGATGTTGATTGTTGCTGTTCTGGAACCCACACAGTGAGAACCTCTCTTTTATCCCAAAAACCATCATTTTAAAGTTTCAGTATATGGTGATAAGTTGATTAAGCCAGATTTTTTTTCTCTTTCATTCTTAAAGCTGATTCTTGAAGTATGGTACAAGGACTACATACATTGGACTTGCTTCGATGCTTGTGAGCAATGAGTGAGACCCATCCCAGACCTCCAAATCAGAGGCCCTGTGTGATGAACAAGCTTCCTAGGTGACCCCTGTAAACTGCCCTACAACACTGATTCTCAACCCTTGGCTCTATGTTGGAATCACTTGGAAAGCTTCAAAGAACACAGATTCCTGGGTTCCAGCTACAGAGCTTGTGATTTAGTTGATTTGAATGCAACCTGAGCTTTGTGTAAAAGCCCCCCAGAGAGTCTAACATACAGCCAAAGTTAGGAACCACTGCCCTAAAAGAATAGCCTGGGAATAAACTCTTCCCAATTTGTCCTTTCTTAAACTGTATTCCTCATGAAAATTTGTGGCCCACCAGATATTTATAAGTATATTTTTCAATCTAATATGGCCAGGAAGTACTGGGTTAAACAAAATTACTAGGTTGTTTGACACCAAGATGCCTCAGGCCCCTTAATATGCTCCTTTGCATCACAATTCTTCCATGTACATTTCCCAGACGATTTCACTGAGAAACACTTTTCTGAAGAGTACTTTCTTAAATAGGTTTCAGAGAACCCCCTAAAATTGTGTGTATGTTTGTATGTGAATGTATTAATACACGCATTTGTGTTTTCTGGAAAGACAACCAATAACATTCATCAGATTTTTCAACCAGTTCTGAACGTGATCCATGGATAGTTAAGAAATACTCACCTAGAGTATCAGATACATTTTGGGGAGTGAAGAAGACCTACGAGGAACATACAAAGGAAAAAGAATTGTTCCTTCATGATCTGAGACACAGTATATCCACCTGGCTGTCTTTGCACTGATACTTGCTAATCCCCTTTCTTTCGTTTTTAAATATCTTTATTGATACAGTATTCACATACTATAAGATTCACCTGTTTAATATGTACAATTTAATGGTTTTAGTATATTCACAGAATTGTGCACACTTCACCACAGTCTAAGTTTACAACATTTTCATCCCCCAGAAAGAAATCCTATATTCATTAAAAAGTTACCCTATCCCTTCTCCCTCCCCAGCCCTAGGTGACCATGAATCTACTTTTTGTCTCTATTTCATATAAATGGAATCATACAATAGGTGGTCTTTTGTGACTGATTTCTTTCCCTTAGCTTAATGTTTTCAAGGTTCATCTATGCTATAACATTTATCAGTACTTCATTCTATTTTATTGTTGAATAATGTTCCATTGTGTGGATATACCACGTTTTATTTATCCATTCATCCATTGATGGGCATTTGGATTGTTCTACTTTGGGGATATTATGACTAATACTGCTGTGAACATTCACAGCAGTACAAGTTTTTGTGTGGACATGTGTTTTCAGTTCTCTAGGAGTAGAACTGCTGTGTCACATGGTAACTCCATGTTTAACATTTTGAGGAGCTGCCAAATTGTTTTCCTGAGTGAGTGTACCATTTTGCATTTCTGCCAGCAATGAATGAAGGGTTTCAATTTCTCCACATCTTTGCTGACACTTGTTATTGTCTTTTTTATCACAGCTATCCTAGTGAATGTGGAGTGGTATCTCATTGTGATTTTTATTTGCATTTCCTTAATGGTTAATGATATTGAGCATCATTTCAAGTGTCTATTGGCCTTTTTATATCTTCTTTGGAGAACTATCTATTCAAATCCTTTGCCCATTTTTCAATTGGATTATTTAACTTTTTATTATTGGTTTGTTAAGAGTTCTTTATATATTGTGGATATAAATCCTTTATCAATTATGATTTACAAATATTTTATCCCATTCTGTGTGTTGTCTTTTTACTTTCTTAATGTAATATTTTTGTGGGATATCTATTTTTTGTCTTTTGTTTGCGTGTCCTTTTTGGTGTCATTTCTAAGAAACCATTGCTTAATCCAAGGTCATAAAAGTTTATTCCTGTTTTTTCCTAAGAATTTTATAATTTAGCTTATACATTTAGTCTATGACCTATTTTGAGTCAGTTTTTCTCTATGGTATAAGGAAGGAGCTCAACTTCATTCTTTTGCATGTGGATATCCAGTTGTCCCAGCACCATTTATTGAAAAGACTATTTTTCCCCCATTGAATTGTCTTGACACCCTCCTCATTCTTTTGAAAACTAAGAAACATAGAAAGACCAAAGAGTAGCATTTTCATAAATTAAAAATTCACTGAGAACCAGATAAGGTGGATGTGTATGCTGAATACTGTTGATGTCCTAGAGCAATTTAAGAGCATAATTCAGCATCTATGGGACTTTGATTAAGTACTTCCTCTGTGCAGGCCTCTGGGATAGAAAAGTTAATTCACCACAATTTCTATATAATCTTTTAGGTTAACAAACACATATTGCTCTACAGTAGCTTTTCTAATAGAGATATGCACAGGGCAAAATGGGCACATAGTAGCCCAAGTGCTTAGCTCTGCCTGTGGTATAATTTGGGCTCAGCCTTCAAGTTGATAAAGGCACTCCAGGAGAGGGGAAAGGGCAGTGGCATGGAGGGAAACAATCCACAGGGACTTCCATCAGACTGGAGGCCTTGGGAGTGACTGTGGAGTGTGGGGAGTAGTTGGAGATGACAGGGAAAGGCAATCAGATTGGGAAGAGCTCTGCATACCTGCTGTGGAGTGTGGGCCACAGTCTACGGGCAGGAGGAAGCCCCTGAGTGGATTTATGGGCAGTGGATTTATGGGCAGTGGATTTATGGGCAGTTCCTGAGCCTTCTTTGGGAATCTGACTTTGACAAGAGATGGTCCCAAGTCTGACATCACTGACCAAGAATCATAGACTTTGTGTTCTCTCCAAACCATGTCTCAGGTGTTTACATTGCTTCTTAAATGGACATTTTCCACTATAAGGGTCCCAATCAGAGTTCAAGCTTTCTTGTACTAGGGCCCCCATAAAATAAAAGCCTGAGGAAGATAAAATAATAACTTCTCATCAGAGGCCAACCAATTCTCATCAATTTGAGAGTCAGTCCCTGTATTAGTTATCCTTCAGGGAAAGGGGATGATAGCCCTCGAAGCTACTATAGGGGCGCCATAGCTCCAGAGACCCTATATCCCACTTCTGTGGCTACAACAGCTGAAAAATATCCCTTCATCAGCAGCAGCAGTCATGGGATAGCCCAGAAAACAGTAAAAAGTGTTTTTCTATGCTGATGGAGTCAGGACACAGACACCTACCTATAACTGTTTCTACCTCATATGCCATCTATGTCCCCAAAGACTATAATGGTATTTGATGATTCCTAGTATTAGGACATAGGTTTTGTGTGTGTGCTTAATTGAAAAGGCCTCTTGAGAAAATAATCTATAATGTCCAGGGAGGAAAGTCTGAGTGCTGTTGTTTGTCAAACAGAGCAAGAAAATGTTCCTAAACACTGCAGGAGAGAAATATAACAGCATCTTCAAAATTAGCGGTAAGGAGGGTAGCACAGCAGTGAAGTATTGGAGCACAGTCATACTATCTAAATTTAAACCTGGTGTCTGTCACTTACCAGCTATGTGATCTTGGGGAAATATTTCTCAAGCATTAGCTCCTTGATCTGTAAAGTAAGGATAATAATGACACCTACCTCATAAAGCCACTATAGTGATTAAGTGGAACAATCCATGCAAAAGGCTTTGCTATCCAGCACAAATTAAGTGCTCAATAAATGATCACTGCTATTATTACTAGGGCCAAAGAGATTTGTGTTTTCACTTCAGAAATCAATATAGATACAGTACACAGAAAATAATCGTGTGTATTCATTGTGTGTAAAAGCTTCAGAACTGAGTCCTTGGCCAAACCACATGCTATGCACATTTCACCTTAAGTAATGTGCATTAACTTCTGAGGAAATTGTACTGTTCTTATCTCACTGTTAATGATATTTTTAAAACATGATCATTATTATAGGAACTCAGCTATATTTGTTTATGATGATTTGTGTATTGCTGAAGAGAAAAGCTCCCAGCTATTGAGACACATGAGGAGGACTAGCTTTAGCTGAAGTCTGTGGTTTCTCTAGAAAATTCATCCCAGATTGCAATTACTACACAAGTGGTAGACATAAGCTGTATAATTAAGGAAGGGATACATTAACCAAAAAGTTATGATGATAAAAAAGGGGAAGATGATGTGTAATTAACCTTTCCAACAGTTAACATCAGTGGTTACCTAAGCCTCTTTTCACAGACCTGCTCATTTGAAAAGCATTGAGTTTTGCTGTGACATTTTCTTAAATATTTAATTTGCCTGCCTGCAGATAAAGTGATTTCCTCTTCATATGTATTTTTTTTTGAGCTATAGAGCTCTGCTTTCACTACACCAACATTCACAATTATATTTTATTACACGAATTAATTTTTAAAGGAGCTGATTTTTCTCTGGATTCTGTAAATATAAACTAATATCTGATAAATATTAATTATGGGGATGTCAGCCTACTGTTTGTGTATTATTGAAGGATGAGCTTGAGAAGGGGAATTTCAGGTTCTGTAAGAGCCAAGTCTCAGTGAGTGGGTGATAGGACAGGCTAGACAGGGAACAAGCAGGCAGAGAGACCAGGGAGACCTCTGAGTCTGGACAGGTGTGAGCAGAGGGTGATGGGGAGGTTTGGTGTGATGGAGGTCTAACTATGACCAAAAGCAAGGGGTTCCAGGTATTCTAGGAGCCAGGCAGAACAGACTATTTGATATAATATTATGAAAAGAAAGCCAGGGCCCCGAAATCTGAGAAGTAAACACATTTATTTAGTCATTGCAGAATCTTCTGGAAGGCCCAGGAGCAAGAAATGAAGCAGATGTCCACAGCATAGGTTAGTTGGTATCAGGTAGATTCCATGGCAGGCCACAGAGTCTTGGCCCAGAAGACTAGCAGGCAGGATTCAGGAATTCAATCCCGGAAGAACTCAGGAAGAAAGCTAAGCCCATAGTTCATGATGAACCAAGCAGAACACCAGTCAGGAAATCAGGAGAGAAATTCAAGGATATGGCATAGGGAGAGAAGGCAAGAGCCAGACACTGGGGTTCAAGGGCAGAGCAGGCTAAATTGCAAAACTGATGCTCTTCAGCCACTAAGGCACTGGCTAGAGGACCCTGACCAGGACCAACATTATCCCGGGTTTAGAGCGGATCATACCCATAGGTATAGGTAAGTCGCGGTTTCTCAACCCTGGCGCTATTGACATTTTGGACCCGGTAATTAATTCTTTGTTGTCATCTGCATTGTGGATGTTTAGCAGCTACCTGGCCTCTGGCCGTTAGCACCAGTCATGCCAATTAAAAATGTCTCTAGCCATTGCTAAATGTCCCTTGGGGGCAACATTTCCCCTAATTGGGAACCACTGGGTTAAGTGGGCACAGCTACCCAAGTTTGAGGAACGCCAAGGTGAAAGCCAAGTAGAAGATGAGACATTCAGAGCTTCTGTTTTGTTGTTTTTGTTGATGATTAAATTTGTCTTTTCCGTACTTACCATCTAGACTTCCCAGAAGAACTTCCTTCTGATTCTTAAGCACCATGTCTTTCTGATCATGTTTGTCATTTTTTAGACTTCGGTAGTGTGCTGGTAGGAAGTAGCTACAGTATTCAGTGTTTTTCCTAAAAACAGTTACATATCTACGTGTTATTTACAAGGTACTAGTTACAAATACATTGGTATATCCATTTAACATAAATACCTGGATGAAAGATGTTCTGTTCTGAAGTATTGTTGGCATTGTCTAAATGTTAATACAAGTATGATCTGTGTGGAACTCCATCCTTGGTTAGGTGAGTCTGTGATATCATTTTTTTCCCCCTCAGTGCCTATCTCTGAGGTGTCAGCTAAGGCTTCTGAAAATCTTGCAGGTTCAAAAATATCCCTCTTGCTAGCTGGTCATTAATGCTTGAAATGGCCAAGGATCAAGTGGCAATGGTGATAAGTGTAGCTCACCCTGCCCATCGGGGGAATTTTCCATAACCCTCCTCTTCAGTCAGTTCTCTCCATTGGCCAAAATCAATAGATGGAAGGACTGTGTTAAAATTATAATCTGGAAGGGTGACACATGGAATCTGAACAGCACTGGCATCTTTCCTGGCCTGGGCGTGTTCTAGGTTGCACGCCTTAGCATCTGCCATGTGGATTATTTGATAGATGAGAGCCTGTCATTTGGCTGCCACCCTGGCATTGGGCAGAGAGAGGAGAGCCGCCCATTAACAGTTGGCCACAGGAGAAGCATTTAAGCAACTGAGGTTGGGATGTAGGAGAGGTGTCAAGAGACCAAAGGAGGCACAGCTGATCCTAATGCTGACATCAAAGATATTCTTGACACAGACCCCACCTCACTAGCTCCTCATCTTCCCCTGCCCCTAGCCTCTTAGGCAGATAGGGTCAGATAGGGCAGATAGGCCAGCTCTCCCCTGAAGGCCAAGGCCTTCTACAGCCTCCAGTCTCTCTGGGGAATAGACAGCAGCTGATAACCCAATCCCCTGGGATCTGACCCCAGCCCACATCTGAAGGTGGTGGTGGACCCCAAAGGAAAGGAGATAGTGCAGGTAAATGTCAATACTAGTACTGACATACTAGTTTGTAAAAATACTGTGCCTGCAGAATAAAACCATCCGTGGCCCTAGGCTACCAATTCTGACCCCTGTTAGAATATCCGAGAATGAGAAGGCCGGAAGATTCCTTCAGAATAGAGAATAGTTTGACCTAAGAGGAACTGTGGCTCTCCCTCAATAACAAGAAATGTGTGCATGTATTTTTAAAAACCATGTTCTTTATTCTCCCTTTAAATAAATATATATTTAAAAAACACATACGTGACTTGGCTTTGTGACTCACAGAAAACAATCCAATGGCAACGTCCCCCAGCCTTGGAGCAACAGCCAAGAGGCCCTTGACCTCCCCACCCCCCATGCTCCAGCCTTTTATTAATAAATGGGCTAAACAAAGTGGCTGCATGAATGAGCTTTTGAAAAAATGACAGGTGAGAACAGCCAGGTGGGCCACATTTTGGATGACAGAATCTCAGGCTGTGCCCTTCTTTAAAAAATTATTTGATTATTTCCTGTGTTTTCAAAAACACATTGGTCTTTATTCATCCTCCTGTCCTTATTTACATATGTTTGGTTTGTGTGGGCATCAGGATCTCAGAAGGATGCTATCAACTCCACTGGGGAATATTTTTAGCTTTTTCAATGTAGGGCTCCGTGTTCATAGCATCTTATTTGTGTTCCCATGATTGCTGCTAACAAGTATCCTTTACAAACATCTGTGCGGTGGGGATCTGGGGGGCTGGGCCTGAGGCAGATGAGTCTAACATGGCCAAGAGAAGGGTGCTGGGGTGATAGTCATGACACACACATCTAGAGATCAACATGCCTTAGTCCAGGTGCTGTAAATCAGTTTTAGATCATGGCATCTCCTTAACCATCTGCAAAGCAAAGCCCTCTAGGGAGATAGGAGACCTAGCCGCCTGCCAAGCCAGCTGAGTGACCCTGGACCTGAACTCTCCATCCTCAATGGGAAAATGAGAGATGGTTGGATGACTTCCGAGGTTCCTTCCAGTGTGACATTCTAGGACTCAATATGATTCATTATTGTATTATTTGATCTAACATTGTATGTGACTTAAATGGAATAGATGCCTAGAAAATTCACAGGAAATGTAGGAATCATCTTAAAACAAAGATGAATTTGCAAGCGGATGCAGGGGCTCACACCTGTAATCCTAGTATTGTGGGAGGCCAAGGCAGGAAGATTGCTTGAGGTCAGGAGTTCAAGACCAGCCTGAGCAAGGGTGAGACCCGGTCTCTACTAAAAATAGAAAAAGTTAGCCGGGCATGGTGGCATGCGCCTGTAATCCCAGCTACTCAGGAGGCTGAGGCAGGAGGATCGCCTGAGCCCAGGAGTTTGAGGTTGCTGTGAGCTAGGCTGACGCCACAGGCCCTCTAACCCCCGGCAACAGATCAAGACTCTGTCCTCAAAAAAAAAAAAAAAAGGAGAGAGAAAGAAGATGAATTTTCTTATTTAATTAAATCTACATTGCACCAGGACCTTAAAGAATTTTCATGTTAGTTAATTTAAGTAGTCTCTTCTTTCCTCCTCTTTTTGTAGTACACTATTATACCAATGAGTCAAGTGCCTAGAGGCAAAATAGTATACATAAACATAAACCTCAACAGACTGGCAAATAACAGACTGGTATTTGTCGTGATTTTAGCCTTCCATATTTGCAAAGTGCCACTAAGTTGTTTTATGAACCAGTTTAATGTGGCACTTGGCAAATGAGAGGATGAGACACTCGAGTTTAGGGGCTATGGGAGTGATGACGGTTTCTGGAACCTCTTTCAAACTGGAAATTAGGGAGATTGTGAGAGAACTGGGCTGTAGTGTTGAGCAGGCTGAGTCACCCAAGGCAGCCCTACGGCAGGATGTCAGGGGCCGGAGGGTTCAATGTGCCTTCTTAGAAAAGTCACCCACATTTGATGTCTCTAGCTCTTAGCTTATAAAATTGGTATAATAAAAAGTATTATCCCACTTAATTGTTGCCATCATGTTTTTTTCAAGAATTTTCAGAATCCCAGATGTTTAAAAGTGATAAATGAATATATAAGGTTCATATTAGTAAATACACTCTAAAAATTGTGTATGTGTGTGTATGTTAGCCTACATGCTTAAAATACCTGATTTATTTCTTATACTTAGGTTCAGTGGTCAGAGGAGAAAAAGAGAAAGTAGTATTAGACATGACATTCTACCTTCTTTAAGACAAAAAGAATTACACATACAACTCTTCAAAACAGTTGGCTGGTACAATCTTTTGGGAATTTATTGCTTTGTTATAGAGCATACAATTTGTTACTTCTTATGAAGAGAATCCCATATTGAATTTTCATTTGAAGTCTTCTATACTTTATTCCAGACGTCTGAAATGAAGTTGGGCTTTCTTCCCCACTATCTTTACTTTAGCACAGGATATCAGAAGTGCTGCTGTTTCCATACTTTGTACTTATAAACTAATGTACATGTAGACTAAAAATGAATTGTCTAAAATAGCATCTGTGAGAGTTAATAGCTCCTGTGGGTGGCCCATATGATAACGCTACCATCACTTGCTGTGTGATATTTATAATTAATACTCTCTCCTTTCCAGCCAACAGATACACAGCTAAGTTTTCTAATTGTGGAAACAAGGAGTGAGTTTTCACACAGAGGTATTATTGTTTTTACTGCCCTGGAAAATAGCGATTTATGAAAAGAAAGTAATTTCCACTGGCCCCTGGCTTCCTGCCAATCCTGTGCGTTCGGCTGTTACCTCACCTCCCTTGAGGGAGGGTGAGAAGACACGCCTCTTGGCTTGGGGGATAGTAAATGGTGACTAGATCCAACATCTCCTCTCTCTAGAAAGCATTCAGATTCAGTAAAGTTCAAGATACCATTCTAATCCCAACCCAACTTCGTAGCCTCATTTCCTACTGGGTCACTTGGAAAGCCAAGCAGAGGGTTTGGCTGGCACATTCCCTTTTAAACACAGCTGCCAATGCTACATGCAGAGCAGGTGATGGTAAGAAGCCAGGTAGAACCTAAGCAGCCAATTGTAAGTAGTTAGATCGCTGAGCTCTGTGGTGATTCCCTCTGCCCCAGCCAGCGAGTACACAAACTGTTGGAAAGTAGCCAGTACCCTCCTGACTTGTGGCTCTGTCGCGGGCGAGCTTGTTGCTTTCTGAGTAGATGCCGATCAAAGCTAAACACACGTAACCTAAACATATGTACACCCATAATATGCTGAAATAAAAATAAATAAATAAATAAATAAATTCCCAAATGATAGTCAAGAAGTTTTTAAGTTCTGGAAGTTAATCAAATAAAGCATAAATATTCCTCCTCTTTAAAAAAAAAAAAAAAAAAACTTTGGCATAAGAGGCTCAGGAAGAGAATGCCGGGCTGCATCTTCAACCTGCAAAGCCAAAGGATGACGTCACATTTTCATCACTTCTCTATTCTACAGTCCTTGTACAATAGTTTTCACCTGCATTAAAGGAAGGCATTGGTCTCTCTGTTCAACTTCCCCTAGCAGAGACCATGGGAACAAAGGACAGAATTCCAGCCACACAGAGATTTGCATGCAGGACAGCTGCAGCACAGATTGTTCCTGTTTCTTGGCCTGAACGGCCAGGCAGGCTGGCATCTTTACTTCAGGCCGCATTAAAACCAGATGTCTGCCTGCCAGTATCTCCTCAGTCAGCTAAAAACTGCCATATGCCTGAGCTTACCGAGGAAGACATGAAAAACAAAAGTTTTTGAATGCATTTGACGTGGTCCTCTAATTCTGATCCTATTAATTTTCATTTACCCCTTTCTAGAATCCAGTTTGCAGATTTGATGCAAAGGTCCTTAATTAGTGAATTTTATGGCTCTTCCAAAATCTTACCGGCTGGCTGCAGAGCTCTTCTTTTTTCAATCAACTTGACAATTTCAGAATATAAAATTACAGATAAATGAGGAAAAGGTGCCGGGTCAGTACATGTAAAACCATGGTGATTGAATGACATCAAGGGTAGGTGAGCTGAATATTGTCTTCAGCTCAGCACAAAATTGAATATATAACAGCCGTGTAAAAATGACTGCTGCTTCCTAGTGACTCAGTATTTCAATATCCTCCGTTACTTTTCAGGATTCCTCGTTTAGTTTCAGAATGCTCTTGAGATTTATCTAGCACCCTTCATCCAATCACTATGGACAGTGCTTGGATGATAGGATAGACCCATCCATTTATTCTAGGCAGTTACTTTGGATAAAGCTGTGCTATAAAGCTGTCGCTTCACTATAAATCAAAGCCTCTGTGTCTAAAATGTTATTTAATAATGTTCAAAGCTGTAAGTGGAACCTAGTGGTTCAAACTCAGAGCTAGGAGCCAAATACTTTGAGTTCCTCACTCAGCCCAGACACTTTTACTTTATGGTATGCCTTCCGATTGTCTCTGTGCTTAGAGGGAACTGGAGCTCTAAGGCCAATTTGACAAATAAAGACCAAAATATCTGCTAGATTCTGATATTGAAATCATTTCATCTTAAATTATATGGCTGATACACACTTTCAACTTCACTTTGTTTTATTCTTCTTCTATTTCTTCTATAAAATGGCTGCAAATAACATCTAGATGTTAAAAAAAAATGTTAATATTCCCAAATAGAAAGTGATCTGTAAAATTTAAAGTGTTGAAGACCAGAGAGCTTCTCAAACTTGGAACTAAATTTTAGGCCTGTTTCTATGTTTTAATGAATTGCATAAATCTCAAATAATTAAGAAATTTTCATTTTTTCCTCCAGTCCAAAGTTTCTTAATGATTAGCCTTGTGTTGAAATCACGTTGGAAATTCACCCTTTCCAAACAGCATGTTGGCATGAGATGTCAGGAAGTTTTTTACTGCATTTACTCCCCAAGTGTCTACTCTCTCCGTAGTGTACCTAAGAATTCCAGGACAATCCATTTAATTGTTTAGATTTGCTTACAGATGGGGACAGTGTGCAAGGAATGCTTTGTTGTTTCATTTTGATGATCAAAACCTCTGAGAAGACCCCAGTCCCCAGACCCCAGTACTTTTATGAGACAGCCTTCCTTCCAAGTCATCCATCCTAAGTGGCTCTTCCCATCCACTTTTTCCAGATAACTCCTGGGTAAGACCCACTTCACTAACGTAAGTTTCCCAATATTTGCCTTGCTGGCTGGGAGTGAAGTTCAAGTTGAAGTTCAATTCCATTTTGAAAAATTTATGTTGACCTTAGCAGAGTTTTTGAGGAGAGTATTTAGCTATCAAGTCCCCCCCCAACCCATGAGTCTTATTTCTTTTTCTGCTGTGCATTTGATTTTACTACAAGTTTTAGTTTAAGAATCTTTTGAGCAATCGTTACCATTGTAGTATAAGAGAGAGCTTGCTTTTACTATTCATAAGAATGGTCATAGATTCAGAGCTAATTAGAGTTGTAAGTAAATTTAAAGTCTACCTTCTGCAACACCATCTGATGCTTGAATCTACTCTATATTATAGACAGATTTGATATCATGTCTTATAAAAACTCTTCCCTGCAGTAGTCCTAAGAACTTTACAAATACCTTATGGGGATCCATTCGTTTCCACTTTGCAAAAAATATTCAAGTCACCATCATTTTTAGCCTCTACATGGGGTCCCAGCTTCTACTTTTCACCCCTTCCCCATAATTTTTCTCCACATAGCAGCCAATGTGACCTTTTTAGAGCATAAGTCAAGTCAGATCCTCACAGTGACTTCCTGGGACATCCAGCCCCTTACCATGGGCTGCAAGGCCCTGCAAGACAGACCTTGGGCTCCCTCTCTAGACTCCTCCCCAGCATGTCTGCCTTCTCACCTCCTGTCACTGTTCTTCAGACAACCTGTTCATCTCTCAGGTCCTTAAGTAGGCAGGTTCATTCCTACCTCAAAGCCTTTGTAATTGCTGGTCCCTCTGCTTAGAAATCTCTTTCTCTGAGTCTTTACTCACGTGGGTCAGGGTGCAATTCAATGTCAACTCCTGAAAGAGGCTCTTGCAGAGCCACAAATCCCCTGTCTCTATCCCACTAACCTCTTTTTTGTTTTTGTCACAGAGTCTGTCACTGTCAGAAATCCTTTGTTTGCTTGGGTGCTGTCCTCCACTCGATGTAAGCTCCAGACATGCAGGGACCTGCCTCTACTTCACGGTGTGCAGCACACACGTGGGCATTTGAATGAATGAGAAGTTATGATGCAAGTTTTTCTAAAGCTTGCTTCTAGCCACACCAGAGTGGAAACAAACTCCTTTTTCTATGAATATGCCCTATTATTTCTGATCCCATGACCTCGCTCACACGCTATCCTTTACCTGAAAGGCTGTTTCTCTTGTTCTACTTAAACCCTAGCATCCAAAATCGGTCCAGCCGCCTCGTCACTAGGAAGCCTTTCCTGACCTCCTCAGGCTGTGTTAGGTAATCAGTTCTCAGCATTTGAATATTATAATGCTCTCTGCAATCTCTACCATTTTTTACTTTAAAATGTTTAATTGACAAATAAAGATTGAGTATCTTCAAGGTGTACAAGGTGATGATTTGATATTATTTAATGATTACCACAAATTAACACATCCATCACCACCGTGCTGGACATCAGATCCCCAGAACTTGTTCCTCTTTTAATCTTTTAATTGTACCTTTGATGAATATCTCCCCAATCACCACCCCCATTCCCCTTCCCTCTCTCTCTCTCTCTCTCTCTCTCTCTCTCTCTCTCTCTCTCTATCTCTCTCTCTGTTTCTATGGGTTTGACTTTTTTTTTTTATTTCAGCATGTTATGGGGGTACAGATGATTAGGTTACGTATGATGCCCTTACCCTCCCTCCCCCCCAAGTCCGAGCTTCAAGTGTGTCCATTCCCCCGGAGGTGCGCATCGCACTCATTGTTTGTGCATATGCCTGTCCCCTCCTCCCCCCTCCCCCTCCCCCTGCCCAACATCCAATACATGTTATTCTTATATGTGCACTTAGCTGTTGATCAGCTAATACCAGTTTGATGGTGAGTACATGTGGTGCTTGTTTTTTCATTCTTGGGTTACCTCACTTAGTAGAATGCGTTCCAGCTGTATCCAGGACTATATAAGAGGTGCTATATCACCATTGTTTCTTAAAGCTGAATAGTACTCCATGGTATACATATACCACAGTTTATTAATCCACTCATGTATTGATGGACACTTAGGTTGTTTCCACATCTTTGCAATTGTGAATTGTGCTGCTAAAATGCTCAACATCTCTAATCATCAGGGAAATGCAAATCAAAACCACAATGAGATATCACCTATCTCCAGTGAGACTGGCCTTTATCAAAAAGACCCAAAACAATAAATGTTGGCGTGGATGCGGAGAGGTAGGAACACTCATACACTGGCTGGTGGGACTGCAAACTAGTGCAACCTCTGTGGAAAGCAATATGGAGATACCTTAAAGAGATACAAGTAGAATTACCATTTGACCCAGCAATCCCATTACTGGGCATCTACCCAAAAGAGCAAAAATGGCTCTATAAAAAAGACATCTGGGTTTGACTTTTTTAGATTCCACATATAAGTAAGATCAGACAGTATTTGTCTTTCTGTGCCTGGCTTATTTCACTTACCACGTTGTTTTATATTTATTTATTTGGTTTCTGGGCCCTTCCAGGAGACCAGGATCTACTGCAGGGAAGGGACTGTGGGATTCATCTTTATTTTCACAGCCCAGAGCTCACCACCCGGCCCCTGGACAATGAAAGTTTGCTGAAGGAGAAAGGAACCTTAAACTTCTGACTATAGTTAACTGTATTGCCAAAATACCTGTGTGCTCTACAGATGGAAACCATTAATATCTTAGTCTACATTTCACTACTAATTATTATTTAGTTAGACCTTCAGAGTTAAAAAAAAAAAACGCTTCATAATCCAATGTCTCACAATTTGAACTGTTTTCAACATAAGAGGAATGCTCTTGTTGCTATAATTTTAAAAATAATTTGAGTGGATAATCTGAGTGGTTGCTATGAATAACCACAAACAATCCACAAATCTTGTTTTAGGGATTAATTACACCAAACATTGGATCACAGCTGCTAACCAATAAGGAACTATATTGATACGAGTTTAACGTCTGTACATTTTCCTTCCTAACAAAAATATGTGGGAGAAAGGGAGGAAAAAAGGAATTATAAACAGCCCAAATGTTGGCTGATTAGCTCCGGAATAACTGAGAACTGCTTAAATTTGTGTTAGTCATTTCTCGTATTTCATTAGGACCGTTGAGACCATCTTGGGGAGTGGTGAGCACCACTAAGGAAATAATAAAATGCGCTCTGTTATTTTTTTCTCCATTCCCTGGGAGGAAGATAAAGTTAATTCAGTTAACAATTCAGATAAAACCAGAAAGAAAAATGGCAGGGATTTAATAATGTTCTTTAATTGAAACAAGTTTTTTGCCCTAGGGGAGATGATACCATTTAATCAGTTATTTTTCTGACATTTTGTTTTATATGATTGGAGGTACTTGCCATGAATAATAAGTCATTTGTTTCATTGGTGTGTTTCTAAAATTTCTAGTGTATTGTCTTCTCAAGCAAAGTAACTTTGTCTCCATAATTCTGTTTTCCTTTGGTGATGGTTGAATGGTTGAATAGCTTCTGGAACTTACTGTAGAAGATGTGACTTATTCACTGAGTTACTATTGAGAGCCTGCTGTGTATTGGCCACTGGTTTAGGTGCTGAATGAGATACATCACAGGGTTCATATGTAATGAGACCTTTCCCCAGAACCAGCATAATGAAAAAGACAATTCCATTTTTAAATTCATAAGTATTTTCACATTGAAATGTGACTGCAGACACAGAAAGGTCAATAGTTTTCTGCAAAAATAAAGCTGTTCATAATTAAATGTGAAGAAGGAAAAAAAAAAAAACCCTGAAAATGAAAAACAAAAAAGGGGCTCATGCCTGTAATCCCAGCATTTCGGGAGGCTGAAGTAGGAGGACCGCTTGACGCCAGGAGTTCGAGACCAGCCTAGGCAACACAGTGAGACCCTGTCTCTATAA
>NW_012154173.1:10281575-10313821 GCF_000956105.1 Propithecus coquereli | reverse complement strand
TATCTCAACACTTCCTCTGTTTGATTCATCAGACAGATTGTTTTACATGATCAGACAATTCATTTATGCCTCTTCGGGGCCAGGAGAACTTGAGGGTATCCTCTGAGAGCCTGGATTTGCTTCATTCTGAGAATCTTAAACTGATTGTATCTATGCTAAAATAAAAAAAAAGTCTTAAAAGCACAGTAATAAAAATGGGAGAGAATGATACTCAGTCATTGGAAAAAGAGATTCTTAAAGAAGAACAGGCATCTCCTTTCCCATTTTCCTCTCACTATGTCTGCAGACTAACACTCCTAGGGCCCAGGGATATCGAGTTTGATATAAATTCACAGTGAAAGTGAAAGGAAATCAATGTCTAGAGTTCGTATTTCATTTCCCCTTTCTAGTACTTTCCACACTAATCATTTGCTAACTATCCATACCATTGATGAAGTATTCATCATTTTTGCTCTGATCCTAGTTAGAACATGAGTCTAACTTTCCTTTGAGACATGGAGTAGACCATGAAACAGTAAGTGCTTTGCCCAAGAACAGGAAGTCACTGCATGAAAACACTGAGATTAAAACCACTAATATGACATTTAAATGAATTTGAGACCATCTTCTGAAAGTATTGGGGCATAGCATAACAGCAGAATCTCTCTTAGTTTACTCTATTTAATCAAATGGCCAAACTAACCAAGGCTCACCATTCCCTCTGAAACATCCTGATCGTTTTACTGACCAGAGCATACTGATCACTCAGGGCTAAGAGGATGATCACTCACCTCCTCCTCCCTCCAAGTGCAGTGTTTCATTATTACTATGAGTCTGTTGTATTTGCTCCCCAACCTATTTATGCCAGTTGAGGCTGTTATTGTAGTTATGCAACTTAATTCAATAGTATATAAGCCCACGAAATGTGGTACAATAAAAATGGGTGGTTGTTTTTACGAAAACTAAAGTGAGTGCTTCAGAGATATTCTGTAAGTGTCCCTGGCTTAAAATTGTTTTTTCTTTTGAATTAGATATAGGTATGGCAGCTTTAAAAGATTAGGGAGAGAAGGACTATAAAAATCAGGACAGATCCTCACATAAATTGCTTAGCAAAGGTCTTTAAGGACCCATTTCACCTCGAAGGTATTATAACTGGAGATTGTAAACGATGCATTTCAGAGTATGGTTTATGAAAGAAAGATAATGCAGAATCCTAATAGTCCATATCAAAGAAATGCGTGGTGCCTTGCCTCCTCTTCCCTCCCCCCGCAAGTAAACTATTGGCAAATGCGTGTGCATGTATGCATCTTACGTTAAAATGACATTTTAAAATTATGTATTATATTTTTGCTGATTTTGTCAATTAATTTTTGTATTAACTATTAACTACTATTTCACCCATGTCAAATAATTCAGTTTTACTACATAGCAAGACAGATGAGTGCATAAGCTCTGAGACAGACATCCTGAATTCCAGGTGTGACACTTCGCGCTATCTGTGACTTGGGGCAAGTTGCTTAACTACAGTGATCTTCTGTGTCCTTATTTGTAAAATGATGATGATAATAGTATCTATTTCTTAAATTTGTAAAGAAGATTAAATGAGAGTTGGCACAGTGTTAGTGTCTGGCAACACAGTAAGCCGTTAATAAATAATAACAATTTATATATTATTATTATAGCAAAAATTGTAACCTAGTTGTATTAATCTACTTGACCATAACAAAATACCACACACTGGATGGCTTCAACCACAGAAGTTTGTTTTTTCACGGTTCTGGAGGCTAGAAATCCAAAAATCAGGGTGCCAGCGGGATAGATTTCTGGTGAGGCCTTTCTCAGCTTGCAGATGGTGCCTTCTCACTGTGTCCTCACATGGTATTTTCTCTGTCACCATGTGAAGAGAAGGAGATCGGGGTCTCTTCCTCTTCTTATGAGGGGACCAGTCTAGTTGGATTAGGGTCCTACCCTCACGATGTCATTTTACCTCATTACCTCCTTAAAGACCCTTCTCCAGGTACTGACACATTAGGGCTTCACTATATGAATTTGGGGGAGATCCTACTCAATCCAAATACTAGGTACATTTATATTCTACATGGAAATATTGGAACCTAAGTAGCTTTGGGATGCAGAAATGACCTGTCATAAAGAGTGAACTCTCTCTTCAAAGAGAGAACAAGTTTCAATCCACAGTTACATAAATTTAAGAGAATTAGAGAACCTTAATTCTATACTTAAATATACTAATTCACTGTATGAAATTAGAGTTTTTACTTAAATTCCTCTTTCCTTAGATCCACACATAAAATGTAATTATAAATGAGCCGATCATCTATTTGCTTCATAAGGATATATTAAGGACTAACAGAACAATGCTCAATAACAAGTCTGAGATTTTTGGAAAAGATAAGGTAAATACCAAGGAGCAAAAACAAGCTTGTTCTTCTTAATATTATATTCATTTATTCTTCCATTCATCACCTATAATCCCAGCTACTCACGAAGCTGAGGCAGCAGGAGGATTGCTTGAGCCTAGGAGTTCAAGACTAGCCTGGACAAGATAGTGAGAACCCAGCTCAAAGAAAAAATTATTGATTACCTACTGTGTGTCAAACACTAAGGGTACAGAGGAAATAGTTCCTAGAACGTGATCTTAAATAGCTCACGGGCCTCGGGGAAAGGGAGATATGTAAATTAGTAATTATAATGAACTAGAAACATAGTGCACAGTTGTTTATTATAAGATTAAATGCCATGGAAATGTAATAATAGCTATCATTTATTGGGTGCTCACTATGATATCCCAGTTACCGTGCAAATGGTTTATATTCATTATCTCATCTAATGTTTACAAAAATATCGAGTTAAATACTGTTGTTATCAATATTTTAGGATTAGAGAGATTAGGTATCTTGTCCACTCATAACTGGCTCATAATTGAAAAGTGTAGAGCTGAGTTGTGTCCAATTCTGGGGGACATTTTCATAACCACAGTCTGTACTGCCCCTCTGCTCTGGGAGCACAAAAGAATCTCTAAATGTCTCTGAGCCACGGAAGTCTTCATGGAAGAAGTTACTATTGAGCTGGATCTTGAAGGATGAGGAGAAGTTAATCCAGGTGGAGAAGGAGGAAGCAGGCATGTAGGATGACTGAGAGACATGAAGGAACACAGCTCACTCAGGAATGGAGAGTAGGACTTGCATCAGGGAATGGCCCTGTGTGACAGCACTTCGGGGACACATGCTCAAGAATCTAGACTCTAGTGTCTTTTTTGAGCAGGAAAGTAACATCAAACAAAATAAGCTTTCTATTTTGTTAGGTCGTTCTGATGAAGATTTGTATTCTGGCTTGGGAAGGGCAGTATATCAGAGAGTTGCAACATGTTAGAGAGAGGGAGACCAGTTCACCACTACAATAATCCAAGCAAGAGTTGATATCCATCTAAAGTTAGGAACCGAGAGTAGAATAGGGGAAGAGAACATTGAAAAGATAAATTTAAGAGACAGGGTTGCCAGTCATTTGCAGTTAATTATTAATAGATATGAGAAATGAAATTGAGTGAAAAAAGACTGACTCCCAGATTCCTATCTCAAAGAATTGGGTGAAATACAGTGCTCTGAAGCAAGAGGGGGAAAAGAGGAGGAGGAGGAGTGAGCTCAGAGCGGATGCCAGAGTTCCATTGAGGATACTTTACTTTGAGTTGCTTGTGGGATATGAAAGTGAATGTCACCTGTAGACAACCAGAAATGTAGTTCTAGAAGCCCAGGGAAAGAATTCAGGGCTGGAAGTGGTGATTTGGAAGGCATTATCCAAAGGCAAGGGCTCAAATCAAGGTGGTAAATGAAGTCCCCCAGGAAAGCAGCTTGGGAAAGAGAACCCTGCCAAGGTCAGCGTCCCAGGGAACCCAGAGCAGATGAAGAGACACTAACGAGGGAGGCCAGAAATGCAGGGCAGAACCAGGCATTCTGGAAGCCAAGAGAATTCAAGAGGGTGACAGGATTCAATGCCCAGAGGTAAGTAAGGAGGATTTCTTAAATGCCCATTGAATTTGATAATTAGGAGGGCACCGATGACACTCCTGGAGAGGCTTCGTTGGAACGTGAAGACAAACGCCCAATTGTTGTGGGTAATGGGAGGAGGAAATGGAAGCCTTGAGTAAAGAATATGTTTTGAGGAACTTTGGCACTCAGGGGAAGGATTGTCCTGTGACAGTAGCCAGCAGGAGGCAGGATCAAGGGAGAACTGTTGGTTTTCCTGCCACTACCCCTAATGATATCCTAACTTTTAAGGATCAAACAATATCCTAACATTTCAGGCCTTCAAAAAACACCTTACAGACATTCTTTTTAAGTTTTACTTCATTTGCTAGTAATAAATAAAATTCGTTTGTACTTGAAATTTGTGTAGAGGATTTTCCTCTGCATACTCTATGTCCAGCTGATATAAAAGCCTTAATAAAGCTATCTTTTCTGAGGAATATCAAATTCAGGATGCTTTTATATATCCTTTTACTGTCAATGTCCATTAAAATGTATCATAAATCTATTAGTCTTATTTGGTTTATTTTTGCCATATGATCAGAATAAAGAAAACATCTTATGCAGGCATTCCCATGAATAAACAAAGCCTGGGTAAGAGAAGACAGAATCACCAAATGACTTCTCCCAAAAATATGCATGTTTAGGACATTGAAAGGGAGAGACCCTTAAAATTTGAATGAAATGTTCAGAGTGATTAATTTGAGGCAAGATGTTAAAGACTCAGGACAGTTTTCTAAGTTTCAGACAGGAGAGGTCTAGAGTTCTGAGAAACAGGCATAAGCCCTTTGCACGTAGCGTGTTTGCCCATCATGTCAGCTGTAAAGAACAGCTGGGTCCAGGCTTTGCTTACTCCTCAGAGGAAACACGATTGAGTGCATTAGAAAGCCGTCCTCAGTGAAATGACAAAGTTGCCTTTAATGAAGCACCTTCAGCAGGTAAAACTGAAAGGCCACCCTTCTGCTTCATGAAATGCCAGCTGATAATCACTTGAGAGCAGCCAGCATATTCGAGAATCTTTCACTCTCCAAGTTTTCTGGCTTGCTTACCTGTTTCCAGAGGCCGCAAAAATGACCCATGCTCCCCTACAAAGTAAGCAAAAGGAAAAACTGAAAGTCACATGTTGAGATAACATCTTTTAGAGCTTGAAGTAAAATTTGTCCACATCAAAAATCTATTAATTAACATTTCAACCACTTCTTTAGCACTTACTATGTGCCGAGCACAGTCCTAACCAGTGAATATGCCTGTCAATGAGAGAGAAAAAAGAAAGAAGGAAAATCACCAGGAGGGCCTGGTGCTTTACGTACGTTAGCACATATTTATTGTAACAGTCCAATGCGGAAGATGTCATCAGCCCATTTTGTAACAGCAGTAAGTGAGGCTGAGAAAAGCTCAGTCACTCATCTGGGGTCACAGAGCTGGTGACCAGCAGACTGAGTGTCCAGCGCAGGGCTCTGGGCCTGAGCTCTGGTCTCACGTTGTTCCAGGATGCCTTCTTGTGGCCACATAGTTGAGCCAACAACCCCCCTGTGTCCCTATCTCAATAAATTGCACATTCCACATCTCTTTGGCTTATTCAGCATTTTTAAAAATCCCCCCACCCCGTAAATCTACTTGTTTACTTTTTATGACCATGACTAGCATTTGTGACTTTGTAATCTAAGATGATGAGGTAAAAATCAATGTGTCTCAAGGCAAAGACCAAACATCCCTATTGTCAACAAAGGATTTCTCTTGTTGGAGACATTTTCTACTTGTATTAGTGTGTTTAATAGGTTTTCCCCTTCTCCCCTGGCCAAACTGTGTGAACTGTCAGTGGCATTTGAACTATCTGCCCAGCACTTGGGCAGCCCAGAAAAAAAAAAAAAAACCTTTAAAAAATACTGATGCCAGGGTCCCATACTCAAATATTTTATTTTAATTATTCTATGGTATTAATAGAATCTATGCATGTATATATTTTTAAATTTTCCTAGAATGTTCTAACATGTTGCCGGGGTTGGAAATCATTGATGTCCACAATCTTGTAGCCCCACTGATAGCCTGTGAGCTAAACCATCTGTGTAGAAGACATCCACGCAGACTCAGTTAAGTATCCTGCCTTGATGTCTTATATAATGTCTGCCAAATGGTGGAAGATAGCATAGTGAAGGATCAATAGTATTTGTCAATAAAACCATAGGTCGCAGGACATTTTGATCCCTGCTAATTAAATATCTTATAATTAAAGCTGTTGGAATATTTGAGAAAAATTAACAATAACACCCTTTCCCTCTCCCTTCTTCAAACCAAAGAATGATACTTGGAAACCTGAGACTGGCTATACAATTTTAAACATTCTTGCTTATTAAGCAACTAAAATGTCCAGGATTTTCCAGGATGGTACCGATTTCAAATATTCTTTCATATTTTCTCATGATTACACTGATACCACATTCATCTGTTCATTCATCAAATATTTGGTGAGAAATATTCTAAGTACTGGAATTTATTTGTGCTTTCACCAAACTTTCATTCTAGAATGATGAGCAGAAATAAATAAATTAACAAACCAAAAACAACCAGTACAAGCCAGAAAAAAAAAAACAGGTGTGTCATAGAGACCAATGGGTGGTTACTTGAGATTGAGTGATTAAGGAAGGCTTCTCTGAGGAGGTGGCAGTTGAGCTAAGGAACAAATGACAAGAAGGAGCCAGCCTTGTGAATATCTGGGGAATGTGCATTCGGAGCAGACAACTAATGTCCCCAAGGCAGGAATGGGCTTAGTGTGTCTGACGCCATTGTAGCTAGAACATCAAGAAGGAAAGCAAGAATCAGAGGAGACATCTATCTAGAGGTAGGCAGACAACCAATGATGTAGGTAGTGTTTCAAACTCTGACTGCATATTCTGGAGCACTTAAAAAAAATACCAAAGCCTAGGCCCACCCTAGTCCATTGAGTCAGAATCTCTGGGGTTTCAATATTGGTTTTCTCCAGGTGTTCCCAAAGTGCAGAAAGAACTGAGATCCACACAGTAAGGCTTTGAAGGCCAGGGTAAGGCGGCAAGGAGATGGGGTTTTATTCTACATACAATGAGAAGTAACAAACTAAATGGCTGTAAGCAGGGAAGTGACATGCTCAGTGGAAAATGGATTTGAGTAGGCTCAACAAGATCAGAAGCAGGGAAATCAGCTAAGAGACATTTGCAATATTCTAGAAGAGAGGTGGTGGTGGTTTGTCCCAGTCTGGAACAAGTAAAGAGAAGGTTTGGCACGTTTTAGGCACATGGCGTTTGAGTCAACCACACTCACTGGATTGGAGATGACTCCTAAATTTAGGGTTGAAAAGTGGTAGGGATGTCAGTATTCTTTACCAAGATAGAGAAGGCTGAGAGAGGAGCCAGTTAGGGGCATGATAACTAAAATATTAATGTGAATATGTAGGTCCTAAGAATCTGTCATTTAACTTGAAGATTTTGTTCATCTAAGCTATGAGATCAAATAGGCAGTCACATACATAATTCTGGAGCTTAGCAAAAGATTGAAGCTAGAGATGCAAACCTTGAAGCCCCCATTATGTGGAAACTGTTCAAAGTCATGAAGACTGCTTAAGAGGATTTGGAAAGAGAATTGCCAAATAGAAAGTATTTTAGGAAAGGAATGGCCAAGTGGTTCAAATGCTACTGAGGGTCCAGTAGGGAAGTAACCACTGGAAAAAAATCATTGTCTTCAATTTGGGGTTTGGGAAATACGGTCACCAAAGGAAACACTGCTAATGACAATAAGATTCTTGCCACAAGTTAATGGGTACATTTGACACAATAGACCTAGACTGAAAATATACACGTAAAGATGTTAAAGGGGTGTGTGTGCAGGATCAAGGCAAGATCATTAAGAAATAAGTAAGATTTAGGGTGTTAATACCACCACAGAAAAAAAACATATGGATCACATTTCTTTCTAAAGCAGAGCAAGTGGATGTGTTACAAAGTAGACAAATAGTGACTCAATAAATTTTACATATTTTCTACTTCCCTTTTCTTTTAAAAATTCAGTAGGATCTAGGAGAGTTGATGTGTAAGAAACAACAGTCATGGCTGGGCTAGAAATTCAATGAGTAAAATGACCTAATATGGGACTAAGAGCAACTCCGTGGAATGACCCCTTAAATAAATGATCTGAATGATTTCTACTACCACTCTGAGAATGCTATTGAAAGTTGTGTAATGGGAATGGAATACCAACGTATTTTAAAAGCAACCTTAATTTGTTTAAAGGAAAATACAATGCATGAACTAATTCATGTGCCCTACGAAGGGCCAAACGTTTCAATGACTACAGGAAATCAGATTACAGTTACCTTGAGCTTAGTCATTTATTCATTAGAGAGCTTCACTTCCAAAAACAAAAACAAAGACTGGAGCTAGAGTTTCACCCTTCAAATGTCCTAAAATGTTCCATCTTACGGTGAACTGTGACAAAATTAAGATAATGTAAAATTTCTGAAGACGACGCTAACCACATACCAAACAAAGCCAAAAACATTTGTGCAACCATTATTCATATTCATGATGAAGAACAGCATATTTCTATTGTTCTTCATGTAGCAAGCCAGCAAGAGTCTCTCTCAGAGAGGCACATAATGATTCATCAAAAACTAAATTAGCTTCTATAATTTTAAAGAGTATAAAAGAAGGAAAGTCTTTTGTTCCAAATGACTGATACAGGAATATGTAGCCCTAAGAAGCTGTTGTCCAACTTGCAATATGGTGTGTAGCACCCAGGAAAAAAGTATACCCAATAAAGTAAAGCTTCCTTCTTTTACATAATAAATAGATCATAATAGTCACCCTTTTAAGGCTCCATCTGGCATGCCTTACATGAAGCAACCACATTTATTACCATGATCTTTTATATCACCAGGAAATATTTACTGAAGGAAATATTTGCTCAGGTTTATTTGTCATGGTGTGACCACCTGCTTGGAGCTCTTGTGATAATCAGTGTTTGAATTATCACAGATTCAGGTTTGCTCTTTACAGCCAAAATCTGGCATTTCTCACATGTTTCTGGGTTTTCATCACAAATACAGAAGGGCAAAATTAAAGAGATGATCTTATGTATTAAAGGATATAGAGATAAATATGTTTGCTCCTTTTTTTATTGCGGCTAACAGCTGGCTAATGTTAATTGTACAGCCAGCTATTTGGTAACTTTCCAAAGATATAAAAAACAAATTTATTTTATCACTATTTCTTTGACTTTAAGACAGTTTCAGAAAACAGATTTATGTCAAATTTAAAAGTAATTATGGTTTTCAGCTTCACACTTGTGCTATGGGAGAACCTATAAAGATGCAGGTCATTTATTGAGATAAAAAGATTGGGATTAATGTACCTATTCAATCTAATCAGATTTACTTTAACTTACTAAAAATTACACAATCAAAATGCCCCAAAAACTCCCCTGGAAATGAATACCAGGGAAATAGTTTTTGATCTGTTGTACAGAACAAATAAGCCAAACAGAAATATTTTAGATCTTATAGTGACTAAAGTGATTATATGGGAACTTTGGTTTGTCACCAAATTGATTTCAACTGCATGCTGAAAATTCTGCTCTGGAGTATATGTGTCTTACATGGAGAATTCCACTCACACTTTACAGTGTCCGGAAAGCTTGCTAGATACTCTAGGAATTGTTTTTAGGAGAATCTGATACTCAGTTAGGTCCAAGTATGTGAAGGTGCTTTGAAAATTATAAATACTTTTATTTATTTGAGCATTATGACCTCTCTAGGTCAACAGTGATGATATGATATGACATTTGATATGATATGATATAATAATGAGAGATTCAGATCCTACTATGCCCCTTATTTCATGATTCAGGTGATGCTGGAGATGGTATTTGTAATCTCTAAAGGAGAATCCTTGTTTTCCTGAATTTGCAAAGATAGCTGTATAGTAGAATGAATCTTTCCATTTTGTCAACTCAGAAACCTGGAGTTCTGGCTTCCATGGCTTACTTACTAATAAACACGGCACTGCCAATAAATTACCCCCAAAGCTGTAAGTGTAATAAAAAGTGACCTCATTTGCAATGGGGGCATCAGCAACAGAACTCCTCCAGGCCGTGGGGCTGCTCCCTCCACCATAGAAGTCACAAGAGTTCAGTTTTTACATTCTATAAATTTGATCAGTTTATTCTTCCACTTATATTTTTAACTTCATCACCAAGAAAATGTGCTACAAATGGGAGTAGCTTAATGAAGTGAAATGAGGTTTGTGAGATTCCACATCTAACACCTGCCAGGTTTAGAGTGTTTTCTCATCCATCTGGGATAACCCATGCTGACAAAGCTTAGTTCTGCAAAACCAATTATCCCCATCGCTTACAGGGACACGGCCTGCGCTAGATTATGATTATTATACCCACTGCTGCGAGTACATGGCAACTCCCAGGGGTCGTTTGTAATGCCATCATGGCATATCCCATGGATGTCTTTTTGGACGGTGAGGAGGAAGGGGTGGGCAAACAGCTAAAAGAGGACTCCCATTGTCTTCCAATTTTTTTTTAATGTGTTCTGATGATCAAAACTTTTAAAATTTTCTATCTGTGTCTAGCCATGTCTTAGATCCCTTTGCCTTCCCTGCTTGCTCTCTACAATCTGTTGGTTCCTTGTCCCCTTTTTCTCCCTATCTTTTACCTTCTCATACACAAGGCTGAACCCTTTTCCTCAAGAATTTTCATCAGGGTGTTTTATGATGGGTCAAAGTTGGAAAACACAGCAATTCTGCATTTGCCTTTGATCTTGAGAAGCAACTTCCATTTTGTTGCATTTTTATGAGTTTTAAGAAAATAGCTCCAGGCTTGAAGATCTGCAGGCTCTGCCTAGATTAGTGATTCCCATGGGAACTTGCTTAGCTATGTCTTAAGACTAGCCTACAACATCAGAATTTTATACCAAATCTCTGTCTCTCAATGATTTGGTAATACAAAACAAACACGCAATTCTTCAGTGATCTAAGCACGAATGCCCTGATGTACCCACTGGAACTGAAGCTCTTTTTGAAGGCAGATTCTGTGTGTATTTTTTATGTCATACCTACCATAACATTAAGCGTAATGCCTTGCTCACAGATTGTTCACTAAGTGCTTGTGAAAGTCAACTTTTCCTTTATTTATTCTGCCCTTCTACTCCTGTAAACCCCCAAATAGCTAACACTGAAACCTGTGCTGGTGGTCAGAGATGCTAATAAATAGTGGGATTCTTCTTGGTGGGAAGGAAAAGGCCAACTCTTCCTCCTCCCTGGATCATCCCCATCTCCCCCTGCTGCCCACAAACACATTGGCATTCCATTTCTATTTCTTCACTTCATACAGCACCCGTTACTACAGTATGACTTCCCCTAAAGGTAGAGGTGATCTGCCGTGCGGTACAGAGTGGTAGGTTTCTAGCTGACCGATATGGAGGGCCAGATGCAGCTGAGGACTGGTGTCTTACGGAAGGAGGCACAAAATGAGCAGATAACTCTCTGGAGAGACAAGTAACAAATAGGCGAGGAGAATTTCTCACTATCTCTTATTGAAGCCCCTCGACTTTGGAGCTTCTCCAGGACGGTCTTTGCCAACAAAGCAGCATCTCTGGGGGCACTATCAGTGTGAAGTGACTCAGTGTGAAGTGTCTCAGCACAGCTCTCTTAGTTATAGGACTTAGTTCTAAAATGCAGACCCTCAAACTGTGTCCCTGTGTGAAAACCACGTGAGAGTGCTCCATTACCATTTTCTCAGCTCCCCTCGGTCCCATCATCACAATTGTCTTGCACAATTTAGAGAGCCAGATGAAAAGTGTTGGAGAATAAATTTTTTCCCTAAATTCTAGTCTGGTGCTATTACTTTCAGCAAATCAATTTCAGCTTCCTTAACTATTAAATTGAAATAATACTTTTCAGGAGAAAAGTATTATTGACCACCCTCCCTTTAAAAAACCAAACAAATAATAAATAAATATGTGTAAAGAACTCAACTCTTTTTAGCTAAAAAGCACTGATCAAAAGTACATTATCATTGTTATTATTCTCCAATATGGGTTTGGTTTTCAGAACTCCAGAAAACATAGTGATATTCATACTTTCAAACAAAAAGAATTTACTTTCAAAACACTGATGAAACAAATTTCCTTAGCATCTTCCTAAGTTTCTAGAAACTGGAAAACCACATTGTGGCTTATAAGAAAGGGTGGTAAATCAGACGAGAGAATAATATCCATAGCCATAAAGTCATAGAATGTTAGGTCTATTGGATATCTAAAAAAATAGTGAAACTTATACCCTGATTTTTCAATCAGGAAGACCCAGGAAGAGAAGGACAGGTGACACAAAAGCTGCAAATACCTATTTAGTACCCATGGGCCAGGTTCTGTGTCAGGTGCTGAAGGAGGGCAGTATCTTCAAGACGTGGACATACAAAACTAGAATTGAAGGAGAAATTTGGTATTGTGGGATGACCGAGATTAATTTTTAGTCAGACAGGCGTCTTGGAAGAGACTGTGTTCAATATGAGCCTGGAAGGATAATAGAATTGCAGTAAGTGGAGCTGTAAATCCTACATGCTTAAAGCAGGAAAGTTTACCTGCTGAGGTGCCTTACGGCAAGGCTGCAGTCCCTTTGCCTGGTTCATTGGGTGCAAAAGGGAGGATAAGAGGATATTGGGCTAGCTGGTTGAGGCCAGAGCACAATGGGCCTTAAATGCCAAGCTGATGAATTTGAATTTCTTCTGTAGGCCTTAAACTTTGAAAGGTTTTGAACATGGAATTGAAGAGATCACAATTATCTGTATTTAGGTGTAGATGCAGGCATTTATCCAGAGGCCCCTGGAATACCTTGAGGGGTGTACATGCTTGTGTGCACTAGAAGTTGTGCATGAACGTATTTTGTTTTGCTTTTTGGAATAGCTTTATAAGCTGGAGAAGGCAGTTAAAAAAAAGACCTTTGGAAACCTGACTTGACAGAAGCACCATGTCATTGGACTATAACTATCCTCCTTCAAGAAAGAAATCCAATTTATTCCCTGGAAAATACAACAGGCTGCATTTCTATATTTCAACTATAATTCATGAATGTTTACTGAGTTCAACCCCTGACTGTGAAGACACTATGTCTCTTGGCCAACAATTTTTGGTTGTTGAATAAATTTGAATTTCGTATAATAAAAAGATTCTTGAGGTAGCTTGTTTATTCCTCAACAAAAGCCTCGGTGTTTGTAAAGAATCTCAATGAGGCCAATAGCTCACTTGATTGAGTGCCCTAGCTCCCGAAGGCTCCATATTTGAAAAAATATGGTTATTACCCTAGAGCGCCATAAAAGGTTCAATATCTAATTTGTCTGTTGGGTATCAATAAATAAGTTTTTCCAATGATACAATCTTTACTACCTTTTTATAGATTTTTTTTGGTCCCCCAACCCTCTAAGGATAAAGAGGCAATTGGCTGCAGTTGTGTTTATTATTATAACAGATAGAATTTCGATTCTCTTTCTGAAGTGACACTTTGTAGAGTGATGTTGCTTTTATAGTTATTGATAATAAAAATGGCTCTTAAGGTGCTAGTGTTTGGCTTCTAATAAGAATACCAACTGAGTTAAAACTTCCTTGCAGGCTCTTAGTCCTCCTAAAAGATGGAAACTCTTATTCCAACTTAGGTTGGTGCCAGAATTCTTTGTAAAGTTCCGCTGACATTATGTTTGCTTTGTTTCCGGTATGAGATGGTTCACCAGTGGCTCAAAACATGAAAAAGAATAATCATGACTTGAATCCTGAGATCTGTGTTTTTCCTGCTCCCGTTAGGGAAACCAACACAAGCTAAATCCCTGTTAGACCTTGAGAGGATGGGACCAAGTCCTGCTAGAGTCTTTTGACTCAAAAAGATGCCATTACTTTATTGAAATAGTACTGTTACATATCATATTTGATCATCATATACCCCCTTTTTTAGATGCTTGTCCCAAAAACCTAAGATATCTTTATTGCTAGCAGTGCTCCTTTTCTTCTAAAAGAAAAAAACATAATAAGACATAACATTTTAATTCTGTAAAAAGAATAGAACATACTCACTGATCTCCTCTGAACCCTTTTCTGGCGAGCCCCCTTGGGAAAATGGGTATTATATGACTATACTTTAGGTTTTAGAATTGAATTCTTTGAAGATCAGATAATAAGACACCTTAATTTTGTAGATCAATCTGTTCTTAATATTTTCCAGTATCCCTAATTTTTCTGAGAATTTATCGATATCAAAATACATTTATTAAGTGAGAATTGAGACACTGGATGTATAAAAATGAAGGACGTGGTCCCTGCCCTCAAGTCCAGTGAGGAACAGAGTAAACCCTCTGCTATAATATAGTACAATGAGGATTGCGAAGGAGGTAAAATCAGGTACAATAAGACCACCAAGGAGGAGGTTCTTTATCTTGGCACATCAGAGAAGGTATCTAAGAAGAGGTGGCTTGTAAAAGCTTGAAGCAGGAGTAGAAGTTTCCTAGATGGACTAAACGAGGTTATGGGACAAAGCAAAAAAACAGCACCATGTCCTCATTCTCCATTTTACACATTTGCTAAAACAAACTCACAATCACTTAAGCTGATGCCTCCAGCCTCTAAGGAGGGGAAAACTTAACATTTGAAAGAAAAATTAAGTAACTGATTTCCTTATTAAACTTCAGTAAAAGATAAGTTTATTATTAATTCTGTTAGCCTGCCCAGATCTCAATTTGGATAATTACATCCCTCCTACCTAATTCATCCCTGTAGTTATAATTGGTTTCAGAATTCGACTTTACTTCTCTGCAATTGTTATGTAGTGTTGTTTTTTGGTATTAAACAGCTGTTGTTCCACCACAGAGCCGAATATTTTTCAGCAACTGATGGGGTGATTTCACTCCTGTAGCGCAGATAAAGCAATTTGCAAGGGCTTTGAGATTACAAATAATCCCTAAATGCATAGACATGTGGCATTATCGACAGCAAGGGTTACAACCCTTATAGGTATTGCTCTTAGAATAACACAGAGTATGATCTAAAAAGTCACATATGCCAAGAAAAATCCTTGTTTCTTTAGATACTGTCTGTGTCAACATACTCTCAAAAGTATTAATGTTCATTCTTCTACTTTGCTGAGGTCATATTAGTTTTAATTAAATATATGCTGCAGTATACTAAGAACAGATGCTCATTTTGGTTTTTTAATCAACTTAGAGGAAGTTTGTTAGGTCATTTATATGTTTGGCAATGCGCTATGTAACCATTCTCCCTTCCATCACCTGTTTGTTTATATCTTACTGCAGATGTCAAAGATACACAGTCTGCAACTCAAAGCTTCTCTGAAGTCAGACTTCAGTGTGTTAATGAATTCAGTTCTACTCTTAAGGGGCCACATTATGGCTGCTGCTGTCGTTAAGGGTCCCATTTGAGACCCCTAACAGAGGCTAACATTCTCTGCCATCCATCATGGTTTTCGCTTTTGGTTAGAGTTCAGGCCCAGGGTAAGCAATAATGACCTTATTATTAGCAGCATAAACAGCTTCCTTCTCCTTTTCACATCAAAAAAAATTTTTTTCTTTGCTTTTTTGATGAATGCTGTGGAACATCTGAAATTTCTTTAAAAACTGATGTTCAGTGAAAGATTCATTTCTATCTAAATTTTCTTAAAATGTATCACCCAAATCTTTGAAAAGTGGTACAACCCATAAAAATGTGATCACCGCCATGAGGCACCTGCTTACTGCTGACGACTGTAGGTTTGTGTCCATAGTCTCAAGCTGTGACAGTAAATAAGGCAAAAACCGCTTTACTCTCTTTGGAGGATATGTAACAAGCAAGGGAAGCACAGATACGCCAGCATCAGTGTCAGAGAGTCAGAGCACATGATTACTGGCTTGAGCTGGGATGGCCAAGAGCTGGCCAACTCCCTGCTCTCTGCTTGTCATGGACACAACAATCCACCCTCCATAACACTCCCTATATTGCCTGCTGCTTTTACCCTAGACCTGTTTCGGATGCCCATGCCTTGTTTTGTGACTCTAGCATCTCACCAACATTTCTCAAACTTCCCTAATGGCAGAAAAATCCCAAAAGCCATGAGAGCCACTGCAGATCATTAGGAACCACATCCCCAAGGTAGCTCCCTATCTGGACCACCAGCATCGCAGCTGTACATGGGCATAGGAACACTTTCACATACCTATGAAAACTAAAAGGCGTGTCAAGCTTCCAGAAAAATCCTGGCATATAGGACTATCTACTAATATCAGAGCTCCCTCCTGTCACTCTTCTCTATAATTCTGTGGGTTCACAGGTCTAGAAGAGAGGGAGCAAATGCTGAGTGCCTGCAGAAGGTGACACAGAATTGAGTATCCCAAGGATGGTTTTGGCATAAGGACAGGTGGCATAAAGACAGGGCACTGGGCTGTCTGGCAAAGGCAGAGAGATGCTGAAAGGATGAATGAGGGTCTACCAACTGGGCTTCTCCCAGCTTGCTGGGATGATGGGACCAGAAGGGCAGAGATAGCGGGAAGGAGGAGCTGAGTAGGCCTGACGTTGGGCAATAGCTTTACCTCCCCATTCCAGGTAGAGAAAGATGTATGTGCAGGCAGGAAGCCATTTCGCAAAGGTACCTAAGAGTAGCATCTTCCAGAAAAAAAACAGTGGTTCCGTATGGCTAGAGTGAGGCAGCTGAGTGGATCCTGGGGCAAGGAGGGGTCTGGAAAGGAAGTTAAGTCTAGTTATGAGGACTCATGGGCCGCCTCCCTTATCCCTAAGGTAGTCGGGTGGGGGGCATCGAAGGACTTTAAATAGAAGGATGATTTCTGTTAGCAGAAGTGTGGCAAATATATTGAAGTAGGAAGAGATTATAGGGAGACAAAAAAAAATTAGGAAGCTTATTCAGTAGTCCAGGGCAGCAGCTAACAAGAGTAAGTTAGCTGTTTTTTTTCTGGAAGATGCTACTCTTAGGTATCTTTCGAAATGGCTTCTTGCCTGCACATACATCTTTCTCTACCTGGAATGGAGAGGTAAAGCTGTTGCCCAAAATCACCCACCTCCCCACTTTTTAAACCTACATGTTCCTGCACGTCATAGTCTTTACTCACTGCCGTGATGGAATGTGAGCCCAGAAAATCTAGTCTGTTTTGAGTTATAAAGTATCACCAGGATATAAAAACTTCTAATGGTCATTTGGAAGTAGGATCTCAATGGGGAAGACTGAGCACCCAGAAACGGCAAAAAGTAAATTAATTAACTAAATTAAATCTTCTGCTGATGAAGATTAATATTGGTATTTGATTGCACCCCCCCCTCCATCGGAGGTTTTCCAAATCAGAAGTTTGAGCCAATGTGGTCCTTCCTTTTATACTCCCTTACTCTCCACACCACCCCCTCCCCAGGGGTTAACTCAAATTAACTTCTAATTAAAGCATAACATTTGAAAATGACTTGTGGGGCTTTGCCACATAATTAATAAAACGAAAGGAATGGCAATTAAGTTCTGAAAACTCATTCCCTCATTGAACAAACACTGTTTGAACACCTGTTGTCTGTATTAGTCAGCTTCGACGCTCACTGTTGGGAATACCAAGGTGGAAGAGGCTGTGCCTGCTTCTCAGAGCTGGGGCGGAGGCACGGGAGGGGTGAATGTGGATCGGATCGAGCAGGAGTGTTGAAAAGTCCCCACGGGCTTCACAGAGAAGTGGGTCTCTTGCCGCTTAGCATTCCTGTTACAATGAGAATGTCAACTTCAAATCACGGAGTTAAAGATGAGATGAGGGCCGGGCGCGGTGGCTCACGCCTGTAATCCTAGCTCTCTGGGAGGCCGAGGCAGGCGGATTGTTTGAGCTCAGGAGTTCGAGACCAGCCTGAGCAAGAGCAAGACCCCGTCTCTACTAAAATTAGAATGAAATTAATCAGACAACTAAAACTATATATAGAAAAAATTAGCCGGGCATGGTGGCGCATGCCTGTAGTCCCAGCTACTCAGGAGGCTGAGGCAGGAGGATCACTTGAGCCTAGGAGTTTGAGGTTGCTGTGAGCTAAGCTGACGCCACGGCACTCTAGCCCAGGCAACAGAGTGAGACTCTGTCTCAAAAAAAAAAAAAAAAAAAGATGAGATGTGGCCGTGGCTGTGCTGCTGGGCACTGGTACCAGATTGCCTGGGTCCAGATCCCAGCTCCACACTCACCAGCCCCGTCTCTTCACTGGGAAAATGGGCATCCTCACCTCAGACGGATGATTGTGAGGATCATGAGGGTTAACTCGTGTGACGTGCTCAGAGCAGCGCCTCACACATCGTAGCTGCTCGGTCATTGTTATCCACTATTCTCATTATTATGGTTGTTATTAGGATCAGTAGCCAAACAATAGCAAAGTGGAAAAATAAAATAAACGTTAACAAGATCAAATATGTCAAGGGCGAGATGGCCTCCCCAGACACCTGTCCTCCCTCTACAGAAGTTCTAATCAGAGTCATCATCCCTGCAGTCAGACGGCCGTGGGAGAGAGGTTGTTGTCGCTCTCTCTGTCCACGGTTCTGCCCTGCCTCCTCCTGAGGAAAGGATGACATGGTGGGACGCAGCCCCCCAGAGGGAATGAGAAGATGAAATTTAACATTATTGTGGACTGTGAATCCGTCTCCCTGCACACAGCTGTGTTCTCGAGGATTATTCCTGCTGCAAATAAAGATCTTGGGAAACAGTGATGTAGAGTTAGCCTAGTCTATTGACCTAGTGGTATTTTAAATTACCCTTTTTACCCTTCATTAACCAGATTGATTCATGCTCCTCTCACCCCTAAACTCATTTCCATTCTGGTTCTTTAAATAATATAACCAACCAAACTGCTTGTAATTGCTTTCAAGGTACGTGTGCCTACCAACAGCATGATGCCCCTTAGGGCATCTCATAAAATGCTGCTCTGTAGTCCACGTGCATGAAACTTGCAAAGGTAACCAACTTTTGTGCAAAAGAGGCCTGACTATTGGAACGTTTTATTAATGTCGTCCTTCTCCATTAGCAGTCAAGGTGTGGTAGGAAGGGCATGGGCTGGATGAGGAAAAGAGGCCTGGCTCTAGTCCTGGTTATGATCTTGGGCAAACCACAACTTCTACAATTTCAGTTCTTCATTTGCAAAATGGCAGAGGTAGACTCTGTGCACTCCATTGTTTTACTTTATTTCATGTTCTCAATTAGTTAAAAGTGATGAATATTTTAATCAAAAACATAATTGAGTAAAATCTTAAGAGAGAACTGTAAGATTATTTCATTCATTCATTCAACAAGTATTATATTTATTAAGTGCCCAGTATATACCTGTATCAGGTACAGTGATGGGGACACAGTGGAGGACAAGATTAGGTCCCTACTCAAATGGAGCATATATTTCAATGGGCGAGACAGACAATAAACAAAGTAATTGGCAAATAATTTCAGATTGTCAAAAGTGCTCTGAAGGAAATAACCAAGTGATGAATGAAAGAATAGCAGAAGCGAATTCAGGTTTAATGAGGGTGGTCATCTTCCTCCCCATCTTCTCCCTCTACCTTCCTCTGAGGCAGATACATTTTAATTGTGACCAAAACAGTAGGGGCTGGCACAAAGGAAAAGGAGAACAGGTTCCCTAGAGAGGGTACAGCCCACTGCAAGCACCCCATGGAGGGACACTACTGGGGATTTTTAACACAGCTACTAGGCCTAAATATGCACACAATAACAACTTAATGGGAGATTTATGGCTGTTTTTGGAAGTTGCAAAGATATGGTTTCACAGCACACAGACCATGTAGATTATGTCCTATATCTCAAAACATATCTGTTCCCAAAAGAGCTCTTGAGATGAAGTATATGAACCGTATACTGTGTGCAAGCCAATATGAGCAAGCTGTTTTCTGGGGTCCAAGGTTGTTGTGAGAATCATATGATACTCTGAAGTGAGCAAGCCCTTGTAAACTTGACCACCCTGCAGGTGTTGGTTATTACTGTGCTTGCCGCTAATACAGACCTTATTGACGGCCCCTACAGCACTGTTCACTTGTAGACATGCAGTTTGGTTCTTTGGGCAGCTGTGTTCCTTCCTCCTTCTATCTGCCTTTGCACATGTCGGACTAACCTTACTTGGGACCCTACTCAGAGCATCACAGAGGTGAGGTCTGACCGTTCATTGTTCATACAGATTTGTGTTTGACTTTCCCTCTGTGTCCCAGGACACTGCTCAGCAGCATAGATCACAAAACACCATCCAGATGGCATCTGGGCAGGGGAAAGGCGGCCACTTCTGTGTTGCACAAATGTGAAACAAGAATAAATTTATGTCTCAGTTTGGGTCACATATTTCTCCAGGAAATAATAAATGAAAGAAACAAACCTAGGTAAAAATGAGCACACAACACAAAAAAAAAGTGAGAATTTTTCTAAATCCTCTGTTGAGTTATTATAGTAAGGGACTTTGGGAGAAGTAAAAAACCCAGAAAGAAGGAAACAGAAGGGCAAAGCCAGTTAATAAAGCTGAGATGTTATTAAAAGGACTGAAAAACTGCCAAAATCTCCTGCCCTGACAGTTCCCCGGATGCTAATCTTCCCAACAGTTTCAAAGTAAATTATACAAAAGCCAAGGATCCTCATGTTGCAGTGTTTCTTGGTTGGACCAAACAGTCAATCTCACTGAATCTTACACAGCCCAGGAGTGGTTCTTCCCTGAAACATCATCTTCTAATATGACCTCCAATGCCATGTAACAGGACAACGAATTTCATCAGCAGTTTTCTGGACATAACTGATATATTTCAGAATACATGTTTTGACCAGAAGTACATCTAAGTCTATGTAATAATAATCTCATGATATTTTTGAAGCTTCATAATACTCCTAGATAAAAATCTTTAGGTGACAACACATGAATGAACTACTAAATGGTCCATTTCATGTCATAGTTTTAAGACCACCTAATAGGGTGCCTGGCATATGGTGGGCAACTCCGTAAATGTTTCTTGAATAAAAACTGTCATGTAGAGTCTTTAAGAACTGTCATTGTAATCTAGTCCCCATACAAACCTTGAGAGTGATCTACAATCCATATGCTTCATTTATGAAGAGGAAAAAAGTTCCAGAGAATGTTTAGAGTTGGAAAATAGTAGTCATAATACCTTTAGTGTCTTTGAGGAAAATTTTCTAATATCATTGAGGATTAGATCAATTAATGGGAAGATAGATCGGATCCTATGTACTTTACACACACACCCATGCCAGCTCTTCACCTAGGTGATACTACTCATCCTTCAGGCCCAGGGTCATGTGCTACAGGAACCTTCTTGACCCTAAATCTGCATTAGATCCTTTAAACACTTATAGCATGTGTTCATTGTACCCATAATGCTAACCTTGCTGAGAATTCTACTCAGAGAATTGCCAAAGTGAGGTCCTTTTAACAGTTCACACAGTTATAATTGTGGATCTTTGTAGTTCATTACTCTTTGCACCCTAGACCATAAGGTCCTTGAGGAAAGGATGATGAGAAGTGTTGCTTCCCACTCATTCTAGCATAGTGCCTGGCCAAAACTGAGCGCTCAATAAGTATTTGCTGAAGACATGTTGTATGAAGTGGTTTTTGTGTCCAGACCTATGTGGCCCATTAGGTTATCTTAGCAATCAGAAAGGTAGCCTTTAAATCTAGTAAGTTACATGCCTGTGTTTTCATTTAAATGCCCAGCTCCACATCATAGTAGGGACGGGACTTCATTCCACATGAAGAACATCATATATTCTTTCTCTTTTCCAAAAATAAACATTTTAACCAATTTCTCTTCTGAGATATGAACATTAGCTGTCCTTCCTCCTCTAACTCTCATTTCCCCCCAGTGGTATATGTGGCATTTATAAATTAAAATTAAATTTAAATTAAAATACACAAAAGAGACAATATTGAACTTGGACTAGCTACGGCTCCTCTCCCTGGGAACTTCATGGAGCAGCTACCATTACTCTGGAGAATTAAAGAGAAGTAAGGTTGATTAGCTCAGGGACATTGGTCTCTGAGATGAAGTAAGACTTCTTTCAACTTTATTAGAGAAATACTTTTTTAAAATGAATTCATAGAGCTTATATTGCCCCCAAATATCCCCTCTATCATTTCTCTGACAAGGATAATCAATGTGTAAGAATGTGTCCTCCTAGAAGCCCCCAAGATCCCAAATGCTCTCCATTCTCCAATAGATTCAGTACTTATCATGCTGGAATCAGATCATCCACCTTAAAATTTAGAAAAAATGTCAAACTTAAATCATAACCTGTCCCTTTTTAAATAAATAGTTGCTTAATGCCTTTTGTAAGGGTATTAGCCTTGTTTGTTTCTTATTATTTTTGTCTGTATCTTTTAGTTTTCAGTGTTACCTTAGTACTATCACTCTAATTACCTCACTCTTGTATGTACTATCAGTGGAACTGGAACACTAAAAACCCATTGGCTTAATATCTCTGTCACCTTGACTCTTACTTGGATGATTTTTGCCTGTGCAGTCAAGCTGCCCCCACCTAGAGTCCAGGTAGTTGTGGTGGATGCATCATTTGCACTCGAGATGCCATGGAGGAGAAGGAATTTCTTAGGAAGATGCCAAGCAAAAACCAGAGTAGATCATCCAATCAGACGAACTTAGCACAGAAGGTTCAATGCCAAGGGGACAGAGGTGAGAAAACAGGTAAGACAGAGAAGGCTGAAAAGTTAGGGCCAGGATGCCCACATAATTTACCATCCATTTTACTTTGAGAATGAAAGGCACTATAAATAACAAGAGGCATAAACCTGGACCGTCCAAGACAAACCAAGACTCGTGGTGGTTGTCATCAGAGTGAGGAAGGAATCCAAAGTAATCCTGCAGACTCTGCCGTGGTGAAGACTCTGTCCCTGTCCTTCTTCATCAAATGCCCATTACTGGCAACACCCCTCTGGTGGACAAGTAAATCCCTACTCTTGTTTAGATAAGGAAATACCTTCAATCAGGTATGATCAAGCCTTGTCTTTGCACTACCATTGTCCTTTAGGTTACACACCTGGACATCCCTGATAGGACCAAATCATGTGTTAATAGTAGAGTATAGCTATTAGAGGAGAACAGACTTACGTCCTTTATTCCCCAAGTTTTAAAAGGAGAGCCACCCTCCAACAGTTACTCCCAAATATTTCTTGCATTCATTAGGAGAACCTCCATAAAAAAGAGGTATTAGTTTTCAAAGTTTTGGTGCCTGACATCAAGCAATTTTGGTATTTGGGAGAAGAAAAGCATGGGGTGCCCCCTTAACATTCCAGCTAAAGTCCACATGTCTCAGGGTGGGCATTCTTATCTAAAATGTCTCAGAATTAGTGAGAATGGTAGGCATCAGCTATGTCAATTGCAATCACGTAAATCATAGCCCAAGGTGTTATACAAGAATCACAGTTAGCAAGTTAGAACATGAAAGCAAAGAGAAACTGTGAGCATCATCATCTTATGAAAAGAGACATGTCCGAACCGTAGTTATGTTATCTATTGTCCTATCTTCTCAACCATTTTTTTCCTCCGGCTGATATCTTACTTGAAAGAATACATCTCAGCTACCTGGAGCAACTCACACAATGCCAGATATGGAAGAGATTTCCCCTTTTTTTTTCAACCTTACTGTTATTGAGTCAAAATTTAAAATGGCTTTTCCCACTCTGAGGTTACAAAGGTATTTTGTCCTTTTCTTCTAAAACTTTTATGTTTTAATTTTTTTAAAAAAAATGTAAACCTTTTGTCCATTTGGAATTTATCCTCAGATAAAAAATAGATCCAAGTCTTTTTATCCCAATGGCTAACCCCTTGTCCAAAAGATGCCACATTTATCATATATAAAGACCTATAAGTGATGCGGTCTGTTTTTTTAATCTTCCATTAGTCTATAGGCTCATGTGCTTTTACCCCATTGATTTTATTTTTAAGGCTTTATGGTATGTTTTAGCATCTTTCTTTCTCAGAATTTTCCTGGCTGTCCTTGCTCACTTGTTTTTCCATATGAACTTTAGAATCATCTAGTTTAGTTTCTTAAAAACTTGTTGATATTTTTATTAGGATTATTTTAACTTCATAAATTCCCTGAGCGAGAATTAACAGCTTTCTGTTGCCACATATTTTGATCTGAAAGTATGAGATGTCTTTTCACTTGTTCAAGTCTTACTTTGTGTTCTTCAGAAGTGACTTAAAGTGGTCATTTCTACATTTCTTTTTGTTTTATCTTTGGGGATATCATCCTAAATGGAGACTTTTCTTCCAACTTATATTTATATACAAAGATTATTGACTTCTATTAATTGATGCTCTCTCATTGCATTTTTATGCATTTTCTGCTGATTCTCTTGGGTTTTCCAGGTAAGCACTGTGATCCAAAAATAGTAATAGATTTACCTCCTTCTTTCCAATTTTTTATGCTTCTAATTTCTTTTTCTTGTCTAACTTTGTTAAATAATAGTGTTAACAGTGGGTATCCTTGTCTTATCTGTAACATCAGCAGGAATGCTGTTTTCATTTCCCCAGTAATTTCGATGCCAGTTTTTGGCTGACACAGGTAATAAGTGGATGGATAAAGATATAGAGATATATTTATTATTTCATCAAGTCTTACTTTAAATGGTGTTTGTTTAAATGAAAATAGTTACTGGATTTAGACAACTACTTTTTCTGGGTCTGTGGAGATGATCATATGTTTTTTCCTAAGTCTATAAGTATAATAAATTATATCAATATATAACTTAATGCCAATTGATCCTTATTATCTCTGGAATAATCTCTACTTAGTCATGAAGTGTTATTATCTTAATGTGTTATTAGATTCTGATTGCTACTATTTTATGAAGGATTTCTACATTGATATGCATACATCCTCTTGGGCTGGAGTTTTCTTTTTTGTGTGGGGCTTTTCAGATTTTGGTATTAATAATGTACAGACATCATAAAGAATTTGGAAAGTTTCATTCTTCTGTGTCTTGGAGAAGAATCAATTGTGTGGAAACGAGATGCTATTTAATGATATGGTAAAATTTCCAGCAGGCTTGACTGATTGCCTACTCGAGGTCAAACACTGTGCTAGGTCACTGGAGATACAGAGATGATGAGAGATGGCTCCTGCCTTCAAGGAGCTCATGGTCTAATGGAGGCGACAAACATGTCGATAATATATTCCAAAAAGGGGTTAAGGTTTCTATAGTAAAAGTATATAGGAGATGCTAGGAGAATATAAAGAATGGTTTCATAGGCCCAGCACAGTGGCTCACGCCTGTAATCCTAGCATTCTGGGAGGCTGAGGTGGGAGGATTGCTTGAGCTCAGGAGTTTGAGACCACTCTGAGCAAGAGCGAGACCCTGCCTCTACTAAAAATAAAAAAAAATAAGCTGGGCATGGTGGCAGGCCTGTAGTCCCAGCTACTTAGGAGGCTGAGACAGGAGGATCGCTTGAGCCCAGAAGTTTGAGGTTGCAATGAGCTGTGATAACACCGCTGAACTCTAGCCAGGGTGACAGAGTGAGACCCTTTCTGAAAAAAAAAAAGAAAAAAAGAAAAAAATGGTTTCACAAATCAAACGGTGAACTATGCTCAACCACTGTTGGCCTTTCTCATGAGAAAGGCAAGCAGAAGCCCCAGCAGAGTGGTTCCAGAAGCCCTATTCCCCAAACCTGCCTCTGGCTGCTGAAGTTCCTTCAATAGGAGACTAAGACTTTTTTCGCATTAGAAATACTATAAGGCTTAAAATGCTGCTAACCCTGGGAAACATGAAACACCCACCTAACTTTACACCCAAAAGCAATGATTTATGGACATCTGCCCCTGAAGATGATTTGGGTACAGAAAAAGAGTAAAGATTGTAAGGTCCCCAAGTCCGTGAAACCGAAACCAATTCAAAGATCACCAAAGGGAAAAAATAAAGGGCTTTCAAAGGTGAACTTTGTCACATTTACTCATTTGTCTGGGTTTACCCAGGAAGCAGTCAATGAATAGATCAGCTTGTCTCTTCCCAAATCTCTTTCTTTCTGTCTCTCCTTGTAAATTTTTATTGAATAATTATATACAAACACAAAAGTACACAAATAAAAAGTGGATAGCTTGATTAATTCTCACAAATTAAACACAGTCATGTAACCATCAGTCCCCTCATCCACCCCCCGCGAGGGGTACTCTCCTGACTTCTATCATCACGGGTTAAATTGACTGTTTTTAAACTTTATGTAAATGAAGTAATTTAGTCTACCCTTTTTTGTATCTGGTTTCTTTCATTTAATACATCTTTGTACAATACAGCCATGTTGATAAATATTAATTCAATTCTCATTGCTGTATAATATTACATCGTATGAATACACCACAATTCATTTATCCATTCTAATACTGATAAGCATTTAGATAGTTTCCAGCTTGGAGCTATTATGAATATCTTGTACTGCTATAAGCATTCTTGCTCATGATTTTTTGTTATCTTTCCTGTCGGGTGTATACCTAAGAATGGAATTGCTAGATCATTGGATAAGCAGATGTTCAGCTTTTATTGGTACTACCAGTTTTCCAAAGTAGTTGTACTAATTTGCATTCCCTCCAGCAGTATGTGAGAGTTCTACTTGCTCTATACTGTCATTGATACTTATTAATTCCCATCTTTATCATTTTAGCCATTCTGTGCAAGCCACAAATGAAAGTTAGTTTCAGTGTTTTGTAAAACATTGGCTAATTTTGATTTAAGGATTAATTTTTTAAAAAATAAAAATAAAAGGAATAGAAAGTTCTTAAGTAGCCAAAGATTTATTTATTCAAAGGGTAAAGTCACCCTACTGAGACCAATGTTCATATAGATCAATACTGAGCAAAGTCCTAACATTAAGAGGACTCACTCTTTTAGATTTTTAAATTTTTTCCATTCTGATTTTGCTGCTTTATTCTGCACACCATGGTTCTAACAAATACATCTCCAAGTGTGTGTAATAATAATTGCTTCAAATAAATAATGCAAGATCATGAGTCAAAGAACAGTGTGTGAATTACAGAGAAAACACTGGGCTGAGTTGTAGTAACTACTGGAAAAATTAAAGAAGTCAATCAAAAGGTCAATGATTGGTAAAGAGAAACAAAGCAAAGAGACTTTTTTGAGGTTGGATAATTCCATGTAAAATGATGAGTTGAAGGTCATGAAGAAAGAGTTGCAAAATGTGTGTTTTAAGTGGTAGGATGTGTTCTTCATCATGGTTCAGGAGCTCTTTAACAAAATCTACCCAGTTAAAGTGACAGTCGGTCCTATCCATTAAAGCAAATACTGAGTACATCCTGCTTTTCTACTAAGGAAGAAAGGAAATCAAAATGAAAGGGGCAGAGACAGAGAAGTTGGAATGTTCTGAAATGATTTCTGGGAACTTACTTTTATGAGATATGGATATTTCATGGATATTTTAATTTCTTAGTGAAAACTACCCAGAATATATTCAGACATAAGTGCTAAATAAAAATAGGGAAAGCCTGTTTTATACCTTCCTATTAATTCTTAAAGATAGATTTTTAAATATACCATAACATATGCTTTCTCCTTTAGTAGCACTTATCAGTGTTATAACTAACCATTTATTTATTTATCTCCACTCCTCATAGAGTAATGGATTCAGAAAAGGCAGGGACCTTTGACCATCGCTCTCCATTGCTGTCTTATCACCTAAACTACTCAATAAATATTTGTTGAATAAATGAATGAATGAACAAATGAACAGGGACTGAGGCTAGGTTAACACTTTCCTTAGTCTCTCATTGACTAATCCCCAAATCTCATCTTTCATATTTTATATTCTAAAACAAAAGGCAAGGGATTAACATCTAGTCCATTATACTAAATTTATTTACTAAAAGGAAAATTTAGCACAAAAGATTCTACATCATAATAGAGAAATGAGGAGGCCAAGTCTGTCCTTGAGGAAAGTCAGGAGGGAGCATGACAAATTCCCTAGAACTCTGAAAGCAAACTCCAACATTGAAACCTTAATGTGAAAAGTTTGCGAGAACTAAATGAGGGTATGGAGAAACAGTGACATAAATATAGAAGAAAAAATATTCAAATACAATTATTTTGAATTAACTGCAAAAGACAGTAATGAGAAGAGAGAAAACAAGAAAGATTAAAGTTTTTGTAATTAAGTGACTCGAAATTACACCACTGTAAGTAGGACAAATTTTAGAATACTGTATTTTATAAAAAGGAAAAAACTGGATATCAGCAATGCTCTAGACCAAGAAGGGAAGCTGGGATAAGACGGATCGTACTAAAATGAAAATAGATTTCCTTAAAGAGGGAAGATTGAACAGATTTCTGCAGAATGTGATGAATAGTAATGCTCCACACCGTGAGAAGTTAGTGAAGATAAGCTTCTCGGATTTAAGCTAGATCCCTGAACCCGGGTCCTTTGCAAATTGCACAGCTGCCAATGCATCAGCCAGGTTTTATTTTAACAACATTTACAATTTCCCTTTCAGTTGAAGCAAGGCTGAGGGACCATCTGAACAGATAATGAAATAACTGTGAAAGTTCAGAGCATGCTGAACAAAACAAAATATGTTTTGCCTGATTTATGCAAACTAAACATATTGTCAAGGTTTTGAAGCAGTTAGTCCAAAATATGCACAAAATACAGCAATGTCTCAAGTAGCCTGGCAGCAGATAAATTAAATGGAAATGTGTCTCTGAAACAGTTGAATCAGACTGTATAGATGTGCTGAACATTTTGATATTTTTTGTGGTATGAATTCATGAATAATGTCTGTTACTTAAGGAATACCCTCTCAAGTTCACCCGAAAAGCACAATTCTTGCCCCTTGTTAGTGGAGTTCTTCCACTGGGGACTCTAGGAGTATCTTTATTTTTGAAACTTCTGTGAGAGAAGAAACAAAATGCAATTTGTTGCTTGCTCCTTTTCCCATGGTAAACAAACCAGATCAAGGGTGGAACCTCCACCACTGTTTCTTGCACACTGTGACTCTCCAGAGGCCTCCAGCTGTGGAACTTCCAAAACCAAGTGGAAGAAGCTGTTCTTTGATAGCCCAAGGAATGTCCAAGTCTTTGTATGTCTGTGGAGGGTTTTTCTACCCCCAGCCATGGCTATAGTGCCATCTAATCTTTGACAAAGCAGATAAAAACATACACTGGGGAAAAGAATCCTTAGTCAACAAATGATGCTGGTAAAATTGGATATCCACATGTAAAAGACTAAAACAGGATCCATACCTTTCACCTTTCACCTTTCACAAAAATCAGCTCATGGTGGATAACAGACTTAAACCTAAGGCATAAAACTATAAGAATTCTAGAAGATGTTGGAAAACTTATAGACATTGGCCTAGGCAAAGAATTTATGAAGAAGACCCCAAAGGCAATCATAGCAACAACAAAAATAAATAAATAGGACCTGATCAAATTAAAAAGCTTCTGCACAGCCAAGGAAACTATCACGAGAGCAAACAGACAATCTACAGAATGGGAGAAAATATTTGCATGTTACACATCCGATAAAGGGCTGATAACTAGAATCAATATAGAGCTTAAGAAAATCACCAAGAAAAAATCAAAGAACCTATCAAAAAGTGGTCAAAGAACATGAACAGAAACTTTTCAAAAGAAGATAGACTAATGACCAACAAACATATGAAAAAATGCTCAACATCTCTAATCATCATGGAAATGCAAATCAAAACCACAATGAGATATCACTTACCTCCAGTGAGAATGGCCTTAATCAAAATGTCCCAAAACAATAAACGTTGATGTGGGTACGGAGAGATAGGAACACTCATACACTGCTGGTGGGACTGCAAATTAGTACAACCTCTGTGGAAAGCAATATGGAGATACCTCAAAGAGCTACAAGTAGAACTACCATTTGATCCAGCAATCCCATTACCAGGCATCTACCCAAAAGAACAAAAGATATTCTATAAAAAAGACATCTGCACTAGAATGTTTATAGCAGCACAATTCACGATTGCAAAGATGTGGAAACAACCCAAGTGCCCATCAATACATGAGTGGATTAATAAAATGTGGTATATGTATACCATGGAGTTCTACTCAGCCACAAAAAACAATGGTGATATAGCACCTCTTGTATTATCCTGGATAGAGCTGAAGCCCATTCTACTAAGTGAAGTATCCCAAGAATGGAAAAACAAGCACCACATGTACTCACCATCAAATTGGTTTTAACTGATCAACACTTAAGTGTACATACAGTAGTAACATTCATTGGGTGTCGGATAGATGGGAGGGGGAAGGACAGGATGGGTATATTCACACCTAATGGGTGCGGTGCACACCGTCTGGGGGATGGACATGCTTGAAGCTCTGACTGGGGTGGAGCAAAGGCAATACACATAACCTAAACATTTGTACCCCCATAATATGCTGAAATAAAAAAAATTAAAAATAAAAAATAAAGGGTTTATAAAGTAAAAAGTTTTAAAAAAGAAAAGATCATGAAATTCTGCAAATATCCAAAGTTAAAGAATTCTGAAACCCAGCCTTCATATACCCTGACATGTTAGGTCCTGAAAGAGGACACAGCCGTCAGAAAAATAATACTCCAAGGCGAAAGAAAAACATTGTCCTTGAGGAAGACGTTAAAGGGTTTTGAGCGAATCAAAGCATTTCTGCTTATGACACCTTCTCAATGGCGTTATGTTTCTGAGGGAGGAAATTGTGATTCACAAGGCAAAACTTTGACTAGGGCTGTGGCAAGTTGTGCTTTAAAAAGCCTTGTCCTCTTCTCGCCCTGCACTCCCCCTCACCAAGTGGGTTCATTCAAGGCCCGGCCTGCAGAACTGAAGAACGGGCACCATCTACTCTAACTGCCATCCTAAAAAGACGTGGCAGAACAGCCCAAATAGTCATTGATTTTTCTGTAATGGCTTTGGAGCAAGCAATGTCATCAAACTTTAACTCATTATTATTTTCTCAGATTTTTGGTGTAAAGAGTTTCTGCTCTTATGAAAAGCAAAATGTCATCATTTCTCAACTTCTTTTAGGCTGACTGATCAGATTTCTAAGTCCTTTGTTTTTTGCTTTTCCTCATTGAACTGTAATAGTCAATCCTTTTCCAGAGCATTCAGCATTTCTTTCAGTAACATTCTCAACAACAAATGCAAGGAATTATTTCTCTTAGAGCTAATGGATGAGTTGCCAGACCTGCCCTCCTCCTTGTTAGCCTTCCTATTGGATTTATTGTTAGCAACAAACTGTTCAATTTTGTAGGGGATTCCTCAGTGACTGATGTAAGTGAAGGCTACTAGAATGTCTAGCAATTTTCTCCTCATAGGAGTCTTCCATTCTCAAAGTAGTACCTGTAGATATGTTTTAATGCACATTCTCTAAGCATTTTAAAATCCAAATTAGTAAAAATAAATAAATAATTTCTTCTAAACTGCATACCAATAAAATGTTTCATAAATATCTTCATGGATGTCTGTCATCAAATGGGAAATTTGAGTTGAGGAAGAAGGGTTAGCTAACAATATTGTTAATTTACAAAAGAAGACTTAGGGAAGGAGGGGTTTGATGGATATATACAGGTTTACTCAGTAGAGTTAATGGCCCATAATTTGATGCTTGTGGATTTCATTCTTAAAATGTGCTACCATTCTAACTAGAAATGGAGAAAAAAAATCTTGCACTGCTTTTATTTCTAGGCAAGGGAAATGTATTATCTTCCAACAAAAAAAATCTTTTTTTAAAAAATACCATGGCTTACCACCATGGTATATAATAAAAATATCCTATAACCTATTTAGTCATGTCAAAATATTGTTTTCTGATATTCAAACACCTTGCTAAATTTAAATCTATTACTCCTACTAAGATGCATCCCAATCCAATACTCTTTGTACCTTAGGAGAGAATTTGATTTGGAGTAGTTATACAATGGGCAGCAAATAAAACCAATGCGACCCTAGTTTCACTATTAATTTGCTCTATGATCTTGAGAATGTCGCTTTCACTTCCTAGGGTTCTCTGGAACGTGCACAGTCGTACCTCCTTCACACACTGCTATTTTAGGGGCTAAGTAATATGAACTAACATGGTGCCGTGTCAGGTGGGTGGGAAAATCTTTTAGATAATAATGATGGAAGTCTTAAAATTAATTGATATTGAATGAATATATTTTTGATGATATTTTAGAAACT
>NW_012154173.1:10262552-10281525 GCF_000956105.1 Propithecus coquereli | reverse complement strand
ATGGCTTACCACCATGGTATGTAATAAAAATATCCTATAACCTATTTAGTCATGTCAAAATATTGTTTTCTGATATTCAGACACCTTGCTAAATTTAAATCTATTACTCCAACTAAGATGCATCCAAATCCAATACTCTTTGTACCTTAGGAGAGAATTTGATTCGGAGTAGTTATACAATGGGCAGCAAATAAAACCAATGCGACCCTAATTTCACTATTAATTTGCTCTATGACCTTAAGAATGTCGCTTTCACTTCCTAGGGCTCTCTGGAACATGCACAGTTGTACCTCCTTCACACGCTGCTATTTTAGGGGCTAAATAATATGAACTAACATGGTGCTGTGTCAGGTGGGTGGGAAAATCTTTTAGGTAATAATGATGGAAGTCTTAAAATTAATTGATATTGAATGAATATATTTTTGATGATATTTTAGAAACTATCTAGCTTTACTTTCTTAATCATCTGCTAATCTTCAGGCTCTACATTTCCCTTCAGTAACCTACGATAAAATTCTTCCTCTTCTCCTCCTCCAGGTGCCCTCCTTGGTACACCTACAGGATACCAAGATAAACTATATTCAGTGACTTCTCTCTCACTCATATTTAATTAATCACCAAGTCTTTTCAATCCTTTTGTTCACAGCTCCTTTCCATTTGTCTCCAGATGAGACCCTCCCAATGTCACGCCTAGATATTGCAGGTTTCAATCTGGTTCCTACAACTTACAGTTGTGTAAAACCATTTTCTGTGTCTCAGATTCACCATTATTTATTTGTACAATAGTGAGAGAGTGGTACCCAGGATGGAGAATCTAAACTTACCCTGCTAACAATCAGGCTGTGATAACAGGCAGGTAAATTCAGAGACAAAGGCAACACAAAATGATGATTTCCCCAAGCTCATGTCACAATCACAAAATGTCTTACCCCCTTTCTTTTGAATAATTACTGCTTTCTTATCATGGTTTCCCCAGCCCCACTCTGTTCCTCTGCTTCCTAAAAAAAACACTACCGAGATACCGAGTTGCTAAGCCACCCTGACTTCATGGGCCCTGAGCTAATCCCCGTTTGTGCTAATCCAACTTCAGAAATAGCACCCAATCCAGAGGTGATCCCTGCTCACTTTAGCTCTTCCTCAGAATTATTCAGCCAAGCCCAAACCTAACAAAAAGCCCCTGCCTATTCCCTTTTACCAAGACACTGCACTATTTCTCATAGTGTGGGCTCTCCTTTGTTGCAGAAAGTTGAATAATCCTACCTTTGTGGTACTACAAGTGTGTTCCTGGTTGCCTCTTTTGCATGAGATAATATCAATAGGAATAATAATAAAATTATGGTAGGATAATAATGTAATTCCCTTAAGGATGCTGAGAGAATTCCATGAGATAATGTATATAAAGCACTTAGAATGATAGATGGCATATAGCTACCCTTAATAAATGCTAAGTGCTATTTTTATTATTGTTATTATCGTTAGCATTATCGTTGCAACATAACCCTTATTGATGTCTGGCATCAGTCTTTTCCCTCCCAAGCCATTCTGCATGGGATTTTAAAGTATTCTCATCTATTTATTCTCCTATTTGAAACTTTCAGTGGTCTTCCATTGCTATCAAATAAAGTTCAAACTTAGTGTGATATTCAACCCCTGTCAGATTGACACCAATTACCTTTGTCTTTACATTCTCCTACAAGACGTCTCCACTCCATATGGCTGGTTTTTCCCTGGCTTCCAAAACATGGCTTATGTGTGACTTCTACTCAAGAGAGATTCCCGTCTTGTAATGGCCCCAGCTTCCTTTGAAACTCTCCAAATACTCATCCTTCAGCTTACTGCAAAGCTCTCTTCCTCCAGAAAGTCCCCTCATCGACTCATCATCTCCTTTGAACCACACCAAGCCTTATTGTTTAGTCCACTCATGTAGCATGAAACCATATACTTACTTGCATGGTTACTTTGCTCACAAACACATTTTTATCTAGATTTTATCTAGCAAATACTGGATCACATACTTTTCATCACAAATAATCTTGTCATAAATAAATGATATTTCTTGAGTGAACAGCTTCATAAATCAACCTTTCCGTTCCTAAATAGTATATTTATTCCATGAACTCCTTTTCAATTAATTTGCAGGATGAATTTCTCTTAACATGTGAAAATTTCAGGGGGGTGTCCTCAAACGTGTTCAGAGAGGGATTTTCAATTCCCAACTGCAAAACAAATGAATGATTTGCACATAGTCACACTGCCTTTACCTGCCTCTGCTGCAAAATCATATTGAGATACCTTTGTCTTTACCTGATCTATAACTTTTTTTGCTCTGTGACCGTTCGCTTTAAAATTTTCCATCTTCTCAATTTGTGCAAAAGATCATAGTAAATCTTTTGATTATTTCTATCTCTAATTCTGTCCCCTAAATTAAATTAATATTATTTTCTTTACCTTTTGAAGGTTTCATGCCCCCTGAACTTAATCTTCTGTAAATTTATTATCCCGCTTTTGATCCTCTCTGTCAGATAATTTTATAATAATCTTTCATTTCACCCATTTTGATTTATTCAGACACAATCATCCTGTTTTCCTTAAGTTCATTGGTTTTGCTAGTTTCTTCCCAACATTATCACTTTCCTTTGAAGCTCTTCTTACTACAAAGTCCAGAGGCATATTTCATTCCTATTCACTAATTTCATACAAGCCAAATATATTTTTTCTAGTCTCTTTGAAAAGAACTATACTCTTTAAGGTTTTATTATGGCATTCCTTAACATGTTCTAGCATTTTTTCTTACAGATTTAAACACCCAGCACACTGAATTCAGCACACTGAATTAAGATTATATTTTCTTCCTTGATTTTCATTTCTCAAAAGACGCTAAAGGAAGAGGTTGTTGACTTTGTCCTGTTGTGACTTGCATTTACTCGTGACTGTTCACTGAACCCTCCTGTTCACATGCACGTCAGGCACCAAGAACCATCATCCTGGCCCTGGTGTCCCCATGAAGGGTGATGTAGAGTTGGTATGAAAACTTCTGATCTACTTTTTTTTTTATTTCAGGATATTATCGGGGTACAAACATTTTGGTTACATGTCGTGATCTACTTTTTAAAACTGTTAAATAAATATATAGTATTTATTATTAAATGCCTAAATGGATAACAATTATTATTAATGTGCCTAATTATTAGAATGTTAGTCTGTTGATATTCTAACACGTGACTAAAGAAGACCTGCACAACCTTTGCGGGGGGGGCGGGGGGTGGTGGCACTAAATTCAGATGTAAAGACCTAAGTTGAAGTGCCAGCTCCAACCACTTACAGCCAGATGACCTTGGATGGTCCTTAGCTGCTCTGAACCTCAATTTCCACTCTAGAGTGGGGATAGTAATAACTATGTAACAGAGTTGTTATGAGTTTTGCGAAACGTGAAATAGTCATCATTAGAATTTGTTAAAGAATTTGAAGCTAATGAATCTATGTTTTCTGTGTAAGTTTCTATGTTCCAGTAAACTAATTATTCAATTTACACGCACACACACATTGAGGCCCCACATTGTGTGGAATCAGAAAAAATAGACAGTGACTAATGGAACGTAGTGCCATTCAGTTTACCTTCTATAAGCAGTCACGGATAAAGGATGAAAGCATCTGTTTTGTTTAGTTTAGTTTTGTTACAACACAGATGAAAGGAAAAAGGGAGAGAAGGAAGGAAGAAAGGAAAGAAGAAGTGAGGGAGGCGGGAGAGAGAGAGAGAGAGAGAGAGAAAGGGAACCTGCAAGTCTTCCTTTCCTCCTGCTTCTCCCTTAGCACCCCCCCCCCAAACACACATATCCCATCAATTATGAAGGCCAGTAGTTCCCACCACCTCAATACATCTTACTCTCATCCCCTTTCCTCCGCCTTCATCCCCACTACCACCACCAACAGCTCATCCTGTGTTCCTGCGCCCTCCTGCTAACCAGTCTCTAAACCATTTTTGCCTTGCTCCAATCCATTTGCTAATCTGATCATGTCACCATCTTGCATGAAACCCTCTGGTGCCTTCCCAGGTCTTTTTAAAAAAACTTTCTTCAGGAATTAACTATGTGTGCCTGTGGCTGCTGCCCTCTCATTCAACAAGCCCAGTGCCTTTGCTTTTATGGCACTTGCCAATGTGTGCGGTACAGTTTGCTGGTTAATGATTAATTAATGGTTAATTAAGTGTTGAATGAGTTTCTTATCTTTCATGGAAAGAAGCAAGCACAGTCAGGTCTCTCACTTACCTTCTCTCCACCTCTACTGCCTTAGTCCATGATTTATCATTTGGACAATTCCATCTCTTTCTGCTTCCCTCTTGCCAGCCTGGCCCCCACCTCCTACCCAGCTCAATCTCCAACAGCAGCCACAGTGATCTTTTTTAAGAGACTTTAAATCAGATGACATCACTCCCCTGTTTGTGGCTTGTTACTGATTTCCTACTAAATTTAGAATAAAATCCAAACTTAGGATAGGGTCCTCCGAATTCAGACACTTTCCTAGTTCTCTGACCTCTGGCTCTTCTGTGTGGCTCGAAGCTTTGCTGGGATCTTCTCAAGACCCCACTCTTTCCTGTCACCCACACTGCATTGTCTTGTCACTGTGGCATCATCTCTGGTTTATTTATTTACGCGGGCATGGTCCGTTTCCCACTGTAGCCAGCTCGCTGAGAGGAAGGCACCTGTCCACATGGTTCACCACTGCTTTCCCAGAGCACAGCCTTCCCAGCTCCAAAGCAGTGTGGAGGGAATATTTGTTGACTTAATGAGCACTCCCTCACACCCTGAGCAGATCATTTTGCGTATCCTTCATCTCTGCTTTCATCAACATGCTCTCTACCTCTACGGGATCTCTGTAACTTAGAAACCTCTTGAATACCGTAGGTTTGCTCAGCATTTGTGACCCAGCAGAAGCAGAAAGAGAAAGCCACCATGAGTCATGCTGTGCAATTTCGAGTACCTTGAGAGCAGGTGATATTTTTCCCAGTGTCAGCTGCAGTGCTCTGCAAGTGCTTCCCCGTTGCCATGGTAAAGGCTTTATGAAGCAAATCCAGCCCAAGGAAGCAGGTTCTCCTGCCTCTGGAGTCTGTGCACAGACACTGTCCCCTAAATGGGCCCAGCCAAGAGCCTTCCTCCTGGCAGGCCCTCCTTTAATCTTGATCTGAGTTCAGTTGAGTCAGGACTTTGATACGTGTAACACTCTGCTTCCAAGCTCCTTGTCAAATGCGAGTTTGCAGGATCTCAGATATTCAATGTTGCAAACTAAATTCTCAAGGGGCAAACATCTATAATTTTTCTACCCATAATAAAAATTATAACTCACATTTATTAAGCATTTGCTTTCATTGTCTCATGAATTCTAAGAACCATCTAGGTGGCAGATGCTATAATTAGCTCCATTTTACAAATGGAGACACCAGGGCTCAAAGAGGTTAAGCAAATGTTTGCAGGTGACGCAGGGATGGAACCCTAAGTGGTAGAGCGGAGACCAGACCAAAACCCAAGCGTCACCCTGGGGGCCACAGACTTCACTTTCGCCCCCAACAGTGTTCCGCGAAAGCCCACACCCGTCCTTCACGGACCCCAGGACTTCCTGTCTTGTAGCTGGTATGCTCCACAAGCGTGACAGGTGGTTGGTGAGCAAAATACAGCTTTATTTTTATCTCCCATGTCCCTTTGAACTCTGTGTGGCATGAGTAATATTCCTCTTGTCCACAGACCCCATTATTTTTCTGCTCACTCGGAGGTAGCCATTTCATTGCAGCGAGCACGTTCTTAACTGAGACATTAAAACGTACAGTCCAAAGTATTAATCGAAACTTGGAATTCAATTGAATGTCACATCTCAGCTTGGCTTTTTGGGCCACCTGTGCCTCACCCCTTTCCTGTGTCTGTCCCAAAGGGGTGGAATGGGAGGCAAGAGAATATGACAGTTCTTCCTTGAACTAGCCAACCCCATGAGCTGGCTTCATGCTCCCTGGCCCGGTGGAGGTTTAGCTGACCCTCTGTGCCATGTGTCCATGGACTCTTTGGAGAATCTCTGCTGGGTTCTGCCCCCGCAGTTCCCTGGTCCTCCTGCAGTGGCCAGGTGGTCACTTCCAAGGCTTCTCTTCTCTTATCCCCCAGGCATCCTGGGTGTGCCTCCAGACCATTTCTGCTGAGGTCCTCTTGCCTCTAAGACAAGCCTCGTAAGTGGTATCTAAGAAAATCTGACAACTCTCTTCTGGTTGGCCCACAGGGACACTCATGTTCCTTGTCTCCCAAAACTCTGCAAGTGCAGGCCTGTCCCAAAGCAGCAGTTTTATGGTCATGAAACCAAAGCAACCAGTCTGCCCTTCTCTAGATAAACTGTTCAGGGTGTCCCAGTTGCAGAGTCAAAGCTCTCTGAGTGTTCCACAAGCCCCTCCTCACCACTACTAGACCTGTAGTAAAGGAGGCACAGCCCCCCGGGAGGAGGGAAGGTGGATGGGACTCCTGCAAGGCTTCCTCTGGACAGCCCCCCACCCCCATAGTCCCCTCTCTCTATGCTACACTTAAAAATTGTGATAAAATATACACAACATGAAATTTACAATTTTACCCATTTTTAAGAGCTCAGTTTTGTGGCATTAAGTACATTGACACTGTTGTGCAGCCATCACCACCGCCCATCGCCAGAACTTTTTTATCTTCCCAAACTGAAACTCTGAATCCATTAAATAATAGCTCCCCATTTCCCTCTTGGCAACCACCATTCCACTTTCTCTCTCTATGAATTTGACTATTCTTGGTACCTCATATAAGTGGAATCATATACTCTTTGTGCTTTCATGACTGGCTTATTTCACTTAGCCCATAATGTCTTCAGAGTTCATTCATGTTGTAGCATGCGTCAAATTTCCTTCCTTTTTAAGCTAAATAATATTCCTATGTATGTACATATCACATTTTGTTTATCCATTCATCCGTCTATTTGGGTTGCTTCCACCTTTTGGCGATTGTGAATTATGCTATGAACATGGGTGTACAAATATCTCTATGAGTCCCTGCATTTGATTCTTTTGGGTATCTACACAGATTGGAATTGCTGGATCATATGATAATTCTATGTTCAATTATTTGAAGAATCACCATAACCATTTTCCACAGTGGCTGCACCATTTTATGTTTCCACAATAATACACAGGGTCCCAATTTCTCTACATTGTCCCCAACACTTGTTATTTTCTATTTTCTTGATAATAGCCATCCTAATGGGTGTGCAGTAGTATCTCATTGAGGTTTTGACTTGCATTTCCCTAATTACTAGTGATGTGGAGCATCTTTTCATGTGCTTATTGATCATTTGTGTACCTGCTTTGAAAAAGTGTCTACCCAAATTCTTTGTCCATTTTTTAATTGGGTTTGTTTTTTATTGTTGCATTATAGAATTCTTCATGTATTCTGGATATCAATCTCAAGTCAGATATGTGATTTGCGTATATGTTCTCCCATTCCATGGGTTGTCTTTCCACTCTGCTGATACTGTCCTTTGATGCACAAAAATTTTTAATTTTGCTATAGTCCAACATATCTATTTTCTCTTTTGTTGCCTGTGTTTTTGGCATCATATCCAAGAAGTTGTTACCAAATCCAATGTCACAAAGGTTTTTCCCTATGTTTTTTTCTAAGAGTTTTACAGTTTTAGCTGTTATGTTTAGGTCATGATCCATTTTGAGTTAATTTTTCTATATGGTATAAGGTGTCTTCCTCTCTTTATAAAGTCTTGATGTGCTGTGGATCCTCACATCATGGATTTTCTTTGGAAATCTCACATGCAAATTTGTCTTACACTTGCAAATTTGTTTGGTGTCTGTTACTTACCATATCAGCACTTCAGTCAGACCTGAGTCAGGAAGAGTCTAGTTCTAACATCTGCATGATAGAAATACAGGACGTAGGAACTGCAAATTATCAACCGTTCCCCAATGGGATCCCATAAAACACAAATCCTACTAGGGTAGCAGGTCTACATGTTGGGGTTTCCCACCCTAACAAAAGTGAATTAAGAGCAAAATTTTTTATATCTATGAACAATAGGGAAAGAGAAGAGGAGTATTCAACATGAAGAAGAGGAAGCAGAGGGGCAGTAAGAATAGTTTGCAAGCATATGACAGAGGTTGTGGACAGCTGTTCTCTTACCTCACTGAGGAAAGAATAAAAGGAAATAGGTTTAAACTGCAGCATGAAGGATTAATTTAGATATTTCCTGAGAATGTGTATCTAGGTTACGAAGGATGGTAAATCTCCTTCTTTAGATTTTTCTTTTTCAAGAAAATAAAAGTTAGGCTGAATGGGGGTGGGCATGAAATAATTGACTCCTTAAACTCTTCCCTATTGGGAAATGATATTGCTGGAGAAAAATCCATATTTTGAAAGGAATTAATTTCCTTACCTGACTGGTCAGTAATTTGGAACACTAAGAATTAAAACCCAAAGTGCTCTCAGATATAATTTCCACATATGTTGCTATTTTCTTTACGCAATTTTTGTGCCATTAATGATAGCTAAATGTAAGGCAACGATAATAGCTATGTAGCATCTCTGTTTTCCTTTGGCTTCTTAGTTCTCTGCCATATTTGTCTTATACTTGAATAGTTCAGGGAAAGGATCGAACAGCATTACACAGCTCTTCACTATTATATTCACCTTTCGGCTGGCCACTGTATTGAAGGGCAGAGAAGCTTGAGTATCCAAAATATTAGATAATCCAAGAATTAGTTCTGCTTGGTTTTAGACTATATCACCTGATTTAGCAGAGAGAGATTGACCATCTTATGACGGTGGAGGGTGGGGGAACTAACTATTAGTAAAATTAGTTTTCATCCTCTGAGCACATACCAGCTGCTCAGGAGACAGGAAAGAGAAGTACCTTGAATGTATCCTGGGAAGTCAATCTGACCTTGAGATTTTTTTCCACAAGTAATCCATTAAATAGATCATCAATGTGTGAGGGAAACCAAATCTACCCTTTAAAATATATCATAGAGATCTTTTAAACTGATATACTCTGCCATGGTTAAAAAAAAAAATCCAACTAAAACATTTCCTTAGCCATGACCTTAAAAAAGAATGATAAAGAACAAATGAGAAACATGCTTTCATTGCTACATCAGCACCAAGAGTAGTAAAGAGACCCTAATCTCCAACTTTTATTTACTTGCTCACTTATTCATTCATCAAACCTTTATGAATGCCTACTCCCTAAGTAGGTTACAGGGCAAATGCTGGGATATGAGCCTCAGAAAGGCCTCATTTCTCCCCTAGGTGAGCTCCCTTTCTGTTCTGTGCCTTCAATTTCAATTAATATTGTTCTTTCTTCAACAAAATACCTTTCTAATTGCAACCATACAGGGGAAAAAAGGTTGATGTAAGGAACAATACAAAATATGTAAGGGGAGAAAAAAGATTAAATAATACAATTTTATTTCTAACCAATTCTCTCATGAGGACTCAGCTTAAGCATTAATTATTGAAAAAGATAATCAAATTGTATTCATGGCCTTAAATTATTATAATATCTTTTTAAATAATGTGATGAGCGCCTGCGGGAAAATAACTTAGTTTTTACAGCATTTCGGCGTGATTTTCTATTTGTTGTAATATCCCAAAAGCTTGGATTGTTACAGTAATAAGCATCCTAGAAGTACTTAGGCATATTTTCATCAATAAGAAATGGGTTAATATCCATACTCCTAGGCCATTTATCATATGGCCCTAGCAAAGAAGTTGGTAGGGGTTCTCGATTTTTTTAATGTGCATATTTTATTAGAGCAGCTCTCCTAATGTCATAGGATTTTGTTTGAGAAAGGACCGATTTGCGGCTACAGGGCTTCAGTGTTTATCCAATTTTAAAACCCTGGACATGTTACAAAACAGCACATGGGCTTCCATCTGTTTGCTCTTTCTATGGATCTATTTTTTGAAAGGATTGAAAAGATTTATTATGCTAAAAATATATTCTATTCTATAGTTCTAAAGCCAGGCTAAGATCATTCATTCTTCAAACCCTCTAAGAATGACGGTGCTATATTCACCCATTCTTTAATGCTTGAAGCCTAGAAAGTCCCTAGTACTACTTAACCAAAAGTCCCAAAGTAAAACATACACTAGTAATAAGGCAGATGCCTTTTTTCTTCTAGCACTCAACGAAAGCTTAACATTTTTGATAGTTTGAAAACAGCCACTTGTATTGCTTATTCTGCCTTTATGCAAACTATTACAATAAAATATTTTTAAACATAAATGCATGAGTGTTTTACCTGCACGCATTCATTATCTCCAGGTTGACGTCAGGTTTCTCTGTTCCGGCCTAACTTGGAGGCCCCTTCTGGCAAGCTTCCTTCCATGATTCATTGTAATTTCATTTGCCTTGTCATGCTTCTGCCCAGAGAAGATTCTGAATATCTGCCCCAAAGACAAAACTGTATCTGTTGAAAAGTGAAATGAAGGGTTGAGTTGGTAATTTATTTTAGATAATACCGCCTAAAACTCTTGCCCAAAATTTATGAATGTTGGAGGCCTGAATTATCATTCCTAAATACACAGTCTTACAGGACTTATGTACAAGAAATACTCTATGTTTAACAGAATTCAGTCATCATCCAACTCTCCACATTATTTTAGAAAAGCAGCCTAGACTAATGAAACTACTTTATCAGTGAGTGGTAGCTACATTGCACCCAGTTGAAATCTGGAGAATGAATGGAAATCTACTAATATTGTCAGAAAGTTGTTCTTTGATGCAGTGATAAGACAGCTTCTGTGTAAAGAGTATAGGGAATAATAATGAGGGGGAATTAATATTTGCACAGCTCTTCATAGTTTCCAAAGAATCCTTTTTGTATGTTCTCATAAATTCTTACCACAACTCTATAAGGAGAATCTTGTTTTTACTACTTCACAGACAGGGGAAGTGCAAATTGCAGAAATCAGGTGACTTGTACTAGTAAATAATAGGTCAGAACTGCGACCTGGGGTTGGTGCTTCTAAATTGCATATTCTGTCTGTTTTGGTACATTTCAAATATTACCTTTTAATATATTGTTTTACTTGGCTTTATAAACCCTTTTCTAGAACTTGATCATTTAAAATAAACAAAAATAATGTGTCTGCAATTAAAATGTCCTAATGATTCTTTTTATGTGACTGGCCTTCGTAACCACTGGTATAGGTGAGCACTCTTATATGAATATTGAGAGATGGAAGGTGAGAAATTATATCAGAAATTCTTATTCTCTGTGGGAATAAAAGGTTAGTAAGAAAGGGGAAAGAGATGGGAGAAAAAACTGCTGCTTCAAAAAAACAAACTAGATATTCCACAGTTGGTCACTAAAAATTGCTACTATTTGTCAACTGAGATTATCCAGTGTTCTTCAAAATCGTATTTCTTCTGCTCTTCACTATTTCTTCTGCTTTTAGTGTAACACAGCCCACTTCTTCATAATCTCCTTGCCTTCAAATGACATACGCCCACATATGTTGCTGTAACAGCAGAGATTCTTGGAGCTAAAAAATGCCTGCATAGATATTTGCCAAAAAGAAAGGAAGGGAGGGAGGGAAAAACAGAGAGAGGGAGAGAAGGAGACCTTAACTTTTCCGTCCAGAAGGTAACCAAAAACATAGGTCATCCTCGTATATGGAAATGTGCTCACTCACCCATAGGTCCTACTCACCAAGGTGCACCTACCCAAAAACACAAGGCCATTCAAAAACCCATCCTGGTGCTAATTCACATGAAAAAATGATCCTTGGATGTTATATACTAAATGAACAAGCCAACCAACTCCTTATCCATGTAAGAACTACTTGTCAAGTTCTCGTTACCACCCATCCCACCCATTCCAGAAGTAACTTGTTCCATGTTTTATTTATTCTCCTAAACGTGGTGCATGGTAACATTACATTTTAATATCTATGGATTATCTTTCATGTTTTATGGAACGCTTTTCCCTCTTTCTATGTGCTTGGGCAGTCGTCTGGCCCATCAGCAGGCAGGCGTGCATGCCTGTCCTCCCAGCGGCCACACCAGAACTAATAATCAGCACCTGGGCTCCCCGTTCATGCTTTCAACGTTTTGGGCGCCATTTTAACCCCACCCAGATGACATCTTTTATCTCTGCTTTGTGGCAGTGGGCGAAAGAAAGCCATGAAAATTTGAGTGACATTGTGAAACTCAGCCCCTGATCATCTAATCTTCGTTTGGAGTGAGGTGGAGATTGAGATATTCTGTGGCTTCACATAAGATCCTACGATTGCCAAAGCTTTAGCTTAAGTCTTGAGCCACTTACATTTGAATTTCAAGCAAGTTCTCTATTGTTCTCCTTCTGTTACAACAGTGTCATAAAATAAGAATTAATTGTAAATACGTTAGAAACTCTCTTTACCTTCTTCTCACCAAGTTGGCCAATGCGCCTCTTGCTGGCCGAGGCTCATGGGAGCACAGTGCTCAGGCTATAGGCTCCTCCCGGATGCCCTGTGCTTACACCCCCGCGTCTGATGGCTGAGCTCACTGAGAGTCCATTGTGTTTGTTCCCAGACCGTTGTGTTTGCACCTCATTTATACATGTATCATAACTGTATCATTTAAGTAAATATTACATCTGCCACTAAAATATGAATGTCCAAAGAGAAAGAGATGTTTCTATTAAAACTAAAATGAATGCCTTAGAAAGAAACCATAAAAGCAAGTAAAAAAAAAAAAAAATCACCACCAAACTAATGTGGGCTCTAAAAGATTAAGAAAAAAAGAGTGTAAAACTCTGGAAGGAACTTTTAGATTGTTTGCAAGTTTTCAAGCCATTTTAAGGAAAGCTAAACTGGAAATTGAAGGGAACCACATATTATGGATGTGGTTTAGCCAAACAGGGGACACAGAACACCAACTGGCAGGCATACGTGCATATTTAAGAAGCCTTTACTTGTATCAAAAGGTTATCAAATGAATGTATATTTGTATGTTTTAAATTAAAATAAAATATTATAGGTGTGTTCATATCAACTTTTATGCTTTCTCAAGTTATCCAACCAATTTTTGGTCCCAACTATCTGGATATACTTCAACAACCCGTAACAAGCTTACATAATGAGGGCAAATAATTGTTCTCTGCTTTGTCTGAGAAAGGCTTTACGGAATTACTCCGTACATATTACATGAGGTATTTGGAAGGACTATCCTTTAAACAATCAGATTGTATTACACTTGATCTTAGCCAAAAGTCTGAGAAATAATCAGATTGTATTATAAAGGATCATTTTAGAATATTATTTTCAGTCTTTTAAGAATCAGATTTTACAACTATCTTCTAGTAATACTATAAAGGTTAGGAAAAATAAGTGGGGAAAGTCTTCGAAGAGAAAAATTATTTGACCAATCCTTAAAGTCTTAAGAGAGATAGGGAAGATAGAATTTCAATCAGAAGAACTAACATGAAAACATATTTTTACAGGAATGTATTAGGTATATTATAGAAATGTGGGATATAATTCAAGTTGCCAGGGAAAAAATATGCATGTGAGAGAAACTTGGAAGTTAAAATTATAAAAGTGTGATCTGGAATATCAGCTTAAATAGTTTGGACTTTATTCTGCAGAAAGTAAGGAGTCATCAAAGCATTTGAACAGGATATATTATAGTATGGTCAGGGTCATACTTTCACATGATGCAGACCAAGAAAAGATAATTCCCTGAATTTGGCAGTTAGAAATCACTGAAACCTTTCAGGGAGCAGTTTAGCAGGGTTGGAGGCAAATGTCAAGTCCAAGACAGGAATAAGTGCATAAGTGAAACAGTGAGGACCTCACTTTTGAGAAGTCGAGCAGGGACACAAGGGAAAATAGGACCAAAATTGAAGCAGTAATAGAACTGAGGGAAGGTTTTTTTTTTTTTTTTTTTTTTTTTTTAAGGTTTTGGAGACATCCTTTATTCGTAAGTGTCAAAAATTTCAAAGGTCTGAAATTTAACCCACTTTTAAGTTACCAAGTTAGCATGCAGGAGACAAAGACCCCTGGGTCAGATAAAAAGGATTTTGTTACAGCAATAGCAGTAACCAGGGTATTAGTGTTTTCTTGTGCTGGTTTCCCAATGCGCCAGTTCCCACAGGACAACACAGAGAAGGCCAGGTGACACCTTACACACACAGGGGTTTCATTATAAGAGAGGAATCCTGGGTTTAAGGATCCTAAATCCTTTATAATGGACAGTAAGTGAATCTATCCTTTGCTTTAGAGTGAGATACCATCTCTATCTTCCAAGGCTATTTGCTTATACAAACATTTTTGAGATAATAGTTCTGAACAAAGGCTGTCATGCCTCTGCTCAAAGACATGCAGATACATAAGAAACCCACAGAGAATTGTTTCCCAACTGTAAGTAGAAGAGAAGTCATCGGTAGAATGGGAAATAATGAATATCAAAAAAGATAGATAATTCAATGGAAAAGATTCTAGAAGGAGTTGAAAGAGCTAAAATCAAGAGCACTGAAGGTAATGTTGGGTTCGGAAAGGAGAAGGAACTGCTTCTATCTAGAATAGGAGAGAACAAGAAAAGAATGGGTATGTTACAGTCAAATTTTAGAGAAAAGACTTGGGCAGCTTCAGGAACTTTGATCATCATGGATTGATGAGACCAACTGTGAAGATCCACCAGCTTGGTCAGTTTGGTCCAAGTCTGGGTTCTGGGGCAGATGAGATGGAGAAGACTTGAAAAAGTTCCATAAGTTTTAGGTGCCTACTCTGTGACTCTGTGACATGATGTCAATGAGGAACAGATAAAAGGACTGCTGGAAATAGTGAGGTTCCAGCTTAGAAGAGACAGATTGAGTGACTTCTTGGTCAGGCAGCTCAGAAGAGTTTCGTGACTTGGACCAGTAACTCTCTGTTCTATGAAAGTTGAAACAGGGGAAGCAAATGATAGGAATTATTTAGGGTGGGAGAGATCAGAAGGTCTAGGGGGTGAGGAATTCTAAACTATTGACATCTTTAGGAGGAAAAAAAAGGAAGCTTGTCATTAAACTAAAAAGTGTAGAAGGACAAGAGCTGGGAGGTACACATGTTATGGCAGCAGAGGGAGAATGGGAACATTGACAGCAGAGCAGCTCTAAGTGAAAAGGGGCCTTAGGCGTGGCTGGTTGGAGTGGAGCTCAGATGCGACCCTCTGGAGATGAGGACGTTGGGAACTGTGCACTCAAGAGTAGAAGGCTTGTCAATCAGTTGAGTCAGAACGAATGCAGAAGACAGTGTGGACAGCAAAGGGATCCACTACCCCTTCTTCTTAATTTTGTTTCTTTTTGTAGACTTTCATTTGGCCCTTGTATCTTCTCACATCAGCAAATGCGATTTTGCCCAAGTGACATCAATTATCCATTCAATACAGACCAGATACTTTTTTACCCAAAAACTTTTTTCTCCCCTCAGTTTTTCAAGTAATGCTTACCTGAGAAATACATGTTAGTGGTCTTACAAATCATTCAGTTTTCCATATAAATTAGTTATTTCTAATTATCTATTTATTTATGCATCTGTGTGAGACATCCTTTAACCTGTACAGGAACCAAGTATCTTAAATTTCAAACTTTGCATTGTTTCCTTAGTGTCCTTGAGTTTCTCCCTCTATCAGGTTCCTTGGTGGCAAAAAAATACCTCATGATACTGATAAGGAAATACAGCAGGAAGAGATATCTGACCCTGCAGATTACAGGCAATGAGATGACTCTAGAATTCTGGTATGTTGGGAGATCCATTGCTTTGGGAAGAAAAAAGGGATTCTTAGGAGAAAACAACAGCTGAAGTAGGCAGGGCAGGAATTTAGATCAGATATGGCGAGATCTGAGGACCAGCCTTGATTCAAGCCCCCCAGGAGACACTGTTCCCAAGGTCACCTTACCAAGCCCAACTGACAGGAACTCACAAAATAATTTAGAATCTTTGACGTGGAGTGGAACCAACCCAAAATTCGTTGCTGGAAGTTTTGAGACACAAACTCTGAGGCACGCCCAGAGCAGTCTTCCAAGGACCTGTAACTTTCCTGAGGCAACCTGAGTCCACTATTTGGTGCAGGAATCATGAAGTGATCTTGGTGTCCAGAATACTGGTTGATACAAAGGCTGCACCTGACCTGGTCGTGCCTTTCTATAAAAGAAATGAGGTGATATTCTACTTGTCCCTGGTGATATTTCAGGGAAATAATTACTACGGCTATTGTAGGAAAGAAAACCTAATCACCACCTTTGAATATAATTTAGGGAGTCCTGCCAGACCTATATATAGCATTTCCTTCTTGTTATTGTCACTCTGCATGGAGCCCAGCACATAGCGCAATTGATTCCTCCAAATAGTGTCAATGCTAATGAATGGGAAACTGGCAGGATGAAGAGGACTGAGCAAGTCCTCTAGTGAATACTCCTCTAGTGAGGGTCGTTCCTCATGTTCCAACAGCAATTTTATCTTTGAAGAGTAACTTGGAGCTCACACAATACTAAGGGGGAAAAATTAGGCGAGTAAAGCATGCATGCAGGGCAGGAGCTAACCAGTACAAATGCTGACCAAAACCACTTTGTAGCATTTCAAATCGTAAGTGTGTTGCTGAGACTTCACATTAATACAGAGTATAATGGTGTTTTCAAGTGTTTTCATTTAATTTACAAGTGATGTGTTTTATTATAGAAAGAAATAGTAGACCTCACCACCCTCAAAATTAAACTAAAACCAGGTGCAGTTTTGTGGGATATGGTCACTTTGCCTTTTCAGGACAGAGAAAGCAGTGGAAAACAAGGTAACAAGCTAAGCATAAGCTCCAAGGGCTGAGAAAAGGGTGGAGGGTTCCCAAGACAGACAATTCTGGGAGTCATGTTTTCCTTATTACAACTCTGGCAAGATAACCTAGAAACTAATCGCCTCTGCCTTTCAAGGTTGGCACTGAGAGTCATAGGAACTGGGCTTGACGGTACTCGCCATACTTCAAAATAAAAACCCTTACTTATTCTGAAGTTTTTCACACAAAAAAAACTCCCAGATGTGCAATTTGCAAGGACTCCAGAAGTGAAAGTGAACTAGAAACTACAAATCACACATGGCACAAGTTGGAAACTCATAATCGTCTGATTAACAGAAGAGTGTGGAGAGCCAAACTGGATAAATCAAACCAAAACTCTACTTGCTGTCCTACCTGCTGCAAATTCACTTCTAGAAAATCGTCATTCGTCCACACACTCATTCACCCCTTCAGCAATCCCACGGATGCTCACTGGATTCAACAGATGCTGTGCTAGCCATGAACTTGAACAGATCCCAAAATACACAAGTATCAACATTTGGCTTTTCTGGTGTATGTCAGTCTTGGCCTGGCTGCCTTTTTCTCTCTCTTCATAACAATTCATATTTAATATCTCCTCCTTTACTAAATTCACAGTATAGTGGCAAAATTTTCAACTGGGATGGTTTGCTTAAAGAATTCTCTAGATTTTAAGTTAAAATGTCAACACCAGAAGTATTCTACTTCTGTTCACCTGCCATTGTTTGTTTTATCTTGAATGTGCCAAGTCCCTTTGACAGGGGTAACAGAAAGCAGTGTTCAAAAAGAAAAAAAAATTCACTGCAGAGATACTACTCAAAATTTTCACATTGCAGCTATAACTTTGGGTTTTCGATTTTTTGTCGTTGTTGTTTTGGTTTTTGGTTTGGTTTGGTTTTTTTCTTTTCTTTTCTTTTTTTTGGACAGGCCACAATTTGCAAAGTTTCTTTTAAAACAAGCCTATTGTCTCGTCAACTTGTGGTAAATGAAACAACAATGACAATGAAAAGTCAGTTATGTTTCTTTAAAAAATATCTCTAATTGACTGAATAGAAAACGGAAATATCTTTCAAGACCTGTGACATGCCTGTTACTGTGGCCCAACAACAGGCAGATGCTTGTCACAAGTTGTTGTGACAGCCCAACCTGACTCTTCTTGGAATTTTCATTGCTTCCTAGAAATTTAACAAGCTAGCGTGTCCCCTTCACAAATGGCTACCCCACGCCAAGAAATACGGAAGTTGCACTATTGCCTGTATTACGCTTCACTACCCAAAACGTTATCAACAGCTTTCTCCTCTTGTTCAGGTACTTCAAATTCAAGGCGGAGGTCACTAAAGCACTTCACAGTGGGCTTAAGGTTTAAACATTTCTCTAGATGGTGGCTTCTCATTCTATGAAAATGAGTTTGAAACTTACATTATCAATTCAGTATATCTAGAATTGTACATAAACATTATGCTTGAAACCTGAGAACTCTTTACTGATAACTACCCTATACTTCCCTTTATTTATGATCAAAAGGGCCATACTGTGTTTGTGGGTCCTTCTCAGAGCAGCCACACCCTTTACATTACCTGGAGCCTTCCAGAGGCACCTCCTACAGTAGGAGCTCTTGTTCCTCTGCTCATTGACTGGAAAACCATTATGTCTACAATGACTGCTGGGGTCCCCTTGGTTTCCAAAAATACTTATTAGAAACCTGGATTTAACAGTTACCTACAGTTTCTCACACTAGAACCTTCTGGTCCTTTACAAATTCTTAAGATGGGCACCGTCCTTAGAAGTTGTGCCATGATATTTTCATTGGTCCAATTATTTCTCAATCTTCTCCCGACTTAGGTTATTTGAGAGAAAGCTATTAATTACGTGGAGTGAAATCTGTTTACTTCAAAATCCCACCAACTAAAATCCATGGTTTTGAGAAAATAAAAACCTAGAAGTTTAAAGTTATCATCTTACTACAGTCAATAAAATGTTGTTCACCCAATTATTATAATAGCCTAGCAACATATATTAATCTCACAGCAATCAATCCCACAGCAATTAACCCATAGCAAGGGAAAATGTTACAGACTTTAAAAAACAAAATTTTTCAGGCACTTTAAAGCACTTCCTGTGCTAATTTCAAACCTATTTTTCAATTTAT
>NW_012154173.1:10257547-10259624 GCF_000956105.1 Propithecus coquereli | reverse complement strand
ACAAACATCTTTTGAATACTGTTCGTGTGCCTTGCCATGTAATGTGTTAGGAATTACAATAGAAAGATGAATAAGACGCCGTCTCTGCCCTGAGGAAAGTATACTCTAATAAGAAAAAAGCAAGAACAAAAAAAATGTTCAACAATTCCTACAGGTGCTATATGATATGCATTTCCTTCAGAGAGAGAAGGCAAGAAAAGGTAAAGTGAACGGCTTCTTTAAAATGTGAAATGATTGCAAGTGTGGGATCAGGATTCCACTCAAGAAACAATAAAAGAGCAGCCTTCTCAGGAAGAGTTTGGGGTTAGAAGCGACCTTCTCTCAGGAAGGCCAAGCACTCACCTGGTGCCCTTTACAACATCGCCCCCTGGTGGTCATCTAGCCTCTGCTTCAACGTGGGCCTTCCTCCCACACTGCCCACCTTCCAGGCATCTTCAAATCAATCGCTCGCATTGCATTGCCGACAGTGCTTCCTCGGCAAACGTTGCTTTACATCTTCCAGCCCTTGGTGGCTACTTTAACTGTCTGGTTTTCTGTGTATTTGTTAACTAGTTCATAAATTCAAGTATTCTTGTGTCAAGACTGTATTTCTTTTTGCATCTATACAACCAATCAAGGGTGAGAGATCACTTTGAATATGTAAAGGATTTTAATTTTGTTTGATGGAATCATCCGCTTCTACCAACCTCGGAGTCCCTGATTTTCTGAGATGTCATTAGAATTTCTCTGTGCTCAGACCGAAAAAAATGCAAAAGTGATTGTCCAAATAAGTCGCAAAACACCAAACATGTTTGCCTTAATATTCTGTATATTCCAGGCAAATAGTTAGTTGAGAGACTCAGCAGACGAATGTAACCCAGCTAGTAGTCATCTCGGTTCCCCGACTTATTGTAAATAGTCCCTCCTTGAGTGACACTTGCTTCAGCAGGAGATCAAGGGTAGGGCAGGGGTCTCTGCAGGAAATATATTAAATTCTCTCTCCCTGAACACTCATTCTCCTCATCATAGATCCCAAGCCAGGCCTGCCCGATTGCATAAAGTTTTCCCTTTCTATTTATTGCATGTGTGTGTTTCTTCCTGTATTGCAACTTGTCTGGCATGAATCCTAAATATTACTGCTGCTAGGAGGCTGTTCTTTACACCCATGAGGCCCCGTTTGCATTTGGAACATGGAAAAGTAACCAGCTGCTTTCTATTCTCACTTTATCAATCAGAACAGGCTATAAAATTAAGCCCCTTAATTAGAAGATTTATCTGTTTTCCAGACTTGAAAGGGCTGGGAGCTGTGGCTCTAACAATCCTGGCCCTTAGTGGCTACTTGCATTATCGGCCTTGGTTTCCTCATCAGTAAAGTGGGCATTGTGGTATATACTTCAGAGCAATGTTTTTAAAAGTTTGCTGAAGGAACAGTGTCTGCTTTTTTGTTTGTTTTGTTTTGTTTCAATTTGTTACGGACCAATACTTTCATAAACAATAATAAAAAATAAACTGAGATAAACATAACCATGCTCTTGACTGTTTTGGCAATGTAACATTGCTATAAAAGTAATTCTCAATTCTTACTTTCAATTTCTGTACTTATTTTGTTGTGGATTAGTGACAATTTGCAGACGGGTCCAGTCCACAGACCACACCTAGAGGACTGATTTGTGACTTCCCACATAAAGCACCTAAAACAAGGCACGGTATAACATATAATAGGTCTAAATAATGCTAGTTTCATTTCCCTTTCCCCAAAATTCACTATGTAAATCATTTATTAATTCAGCCATCCATCTATTCATTGAACAGATATTTACCAATAACTTATTAAGATTCAAGCACTGCTAAATGCTGGGGACGTAGTAATGAAAAGAACTCAGTTTCTACCCTCAAGGAGCTTACACACTACTGGAAATCTTTTCACTAGAATATCCAAAAAGACATGTCAAAACTGAGGTATCTTCTAAATCGATAAAACTATGAGAATATTTAAAAAATATATATCCAAACAGATGAATTTTTTTTTCTTATTTATTTTTTTAAATTTCAGAATATTACGGGGGTTACATATAAGGCCTTTGCCTTGCCCAAGCCA
>NW_012154173.1:10253351-10255997 GCF_000956105.1 Propithecus coquereli | reverse complement strand
ATATATATTATTTCTTCTAAGGCCCAGCATAGTATTTATTATTCTAATTTACTTAGCCACAAAAAGAGATCTTTCCCTCACCAGCCTTGTAATTCTTTGTTTTACTGTATATAAATCATAATTCCTTTTGGTTTCATCTTCTTTAGCCGTGACTGAAACATTGAGATTAGTTCTACCAATCTTCCTAATGCTAAACGCACAAATTTTATGACTATAATATTCATTTTTCCTAAGTACAAGCTCTCTTAATCTGTCAATCAGCATTTAAAATAGAGAATATAAACCAGAATTCTGTTTACTTTTTAAAAATCTCCCCTCCTTTGAAAATTTATAGACTTTTAAAGTGAGAAATTTAAGAATTTTTATTGCTTTGGAGGAGAGCTAGCCAAAAATGTGATTTAAAATCAGGAGCTCTGCTAATATCCATTTTTCTTTTCAATCATTCTTCAACAGTGCAAGGCATCTTTGTTTTCTATTATCATTGCCATGAAACATAAAGCTTGGGAGGCAGTCTTGGAAAAAACTCAGACTTTGTATCTGAAGCCTAATATTCAGCAATGCTGTGGATCAAAGTCCTGCCGTCAAGGTACATTGAGGGCCAGCTATCTACAACACCCATCATTTGGCAAACAGAATCATGTGCATCGTAGGGGCCAGGACCATACCTAGTCTGTCTTTGCATCCCATCACCAAACACTGTTCTGACACCTAGCAGACACCCAACAAATGTTTGTTGAGTGAATGTTAATCACAATAACAGTAAATTTCCATGTATGGCTGTATATAGATCTAATTTTGCATATCTGAAGGCTGTATGTATTTAGGATTGCTCTTGCTATTTACATCTAATAAATTGCAAAAAGCCTCTCTGCCCAAGGGAGCCGGATGAGTAATTATGGTACAGGACTCCAATTCTGTTTTATAAAAATAAATTATTTGATGGAAACTTTATGGGCTACAGTACTCTCCACACAATCTTATAAATTCCAAACTCCAGTTAATGTGTGAATGCCAGAGGAGAAAATTTAATGGAATAGTTTATAGTTTTATAACCCTGGCTGAATGAGATACAGGAAGTTAACGCATGGCATAAATTGGAAAGGCTAATTATTCTATCCCTTCCCATTTATATGTGTCTATGTATGATTATCATATAAGACAGATTTCTGTATGAGTTTCAATCTTTTTTTTTAATTTCTTCTTTTACAGTCATTTTGATTGTCATTTGATTGGGAATCCAGTACTTGTGGCCGTGTCTAATTCTATATGCCATACAGCTCCTCTTATCATCCTCCAATATTATGTCTACAGTGAATAACTCTCCACTGTAATTGGTAAGACCTAAACCAAGGCATCCAGACAGACACTAAAGTACATCCCATAAAAAGAGTTGATGATCACCAAACTTGATTATCTTCCTAGAAGCTAAAGCTAATGCAGCAAAGCCTATAAAGTTTATGAATATACTAGCTTGTTCTGTGGAATGAGATAGAATATCTCTAAAAGTGAACTACAGAAAATTCCCCCTCTCCTTATTTCTACTAACATTGAAACATAGGACATTCTTAGCATCACTGCCTTACATCTCGAGTACATATAGAACTTCTTCTATGTGCTTAGTTCTGAGATGTGGGCACAGTGGGGGTTACAATGAAGTCTAGTTAGGAGAGACAGGGTGTACCATGTGAAACAATTACTGACAAGACAATAAATGATAAAGTGTCTGCATTGTCCTATTTAGTACTTTATTAACATTTTCACATTCATTTTTCATTATTCTTATAATTTGAGGTCCAAAACGAGTTTTGATGTGGAGAATTTGAAATGACCCTAAATCGTTCTAAAGAATTGGACACAGATATAAGAGCCAGAGCTTTTGTCCAAAAACTAAATTCAGTGTACCTCTCAACTGAACTTCCGTCACTTTCTCGTAAGTGGCACCAGTGCTTCCAGAGCAGGCAAGTTGACTTCCACCCCAGGGCTCCACTGAGCATTTACATACTCAGGTTCCACAAAATGTGGAAAATGTCCGGGGGCTCTAGGCAAGGGGAGAGAAGATTCCAACACTACCATTGGTGTGACTTGCTGATCAAGCAAGTGCACTGCCAGCGGCTCCTTTGGAGGAAAGAGATGATGTTTACCTGAATTGAGCAAAGGGTCCTTTTTCTTTTTCTTGTCTTTTCTTTTTTTTTTAATGTAAGAGCTAGCAGAAAAAAACACATGCTGCTGAATTCTAGGATTTTCCCCACTGTCTTTATCGGCTCCTGATTAGATGTGAGAAAATCTGACGTGTATGTGTGAAGGGTAAAAAGGAATATGGGAAGTAAAGGACTTTTTTACTTCTTATAGAATATTTTTTCTAATATTCAGAGAGTACATAGCTAGCATGTTTATTCATGAAAAAGGGAGAAGTGAGCTCTGTTAGGTTTAATTCTAGTGTGTCATGCCTCTATTCTCCTTAGGCAAATACAGTAGCCACTACCTGCGTGGCCATTCAGCTCTTGAAATGTGGCTGATTCACACTGAGATGTGCTTTATGGGTGAAATACACACCAGCTTTTAAAGACATAGTAGGAAAAAAGTGTAAGGATGTAAAATATCTCTTAAATAAATTTTATATTGATTACATGTTTAAAGGAGAATATT
>NW_012154173.1:10250271-10252862 GCF_000956105.1 Propithecus coquereli | reverse complement strand
AGATACGATTATCCTCTTTTCACTATTGTACCATGCTTTTCATGACCATTTCTACTACTTTTCCACTAATCAAAAAAGAGATTTATGTTATTTATCAGCAGTATAACATGTTTCATTATATTTACAGCTTTGTTTGTACTTGCACTGCTGTGATACAAACCACAGTTGAAATATTGCAGGCCCTGTGGTTCTATTACATTAATCTTAGTTTTACAGCAACATATATTATTAAATATTTATGTGGGATGCAAAAGCAATCAATAGCTTTATTCTACAGTGGATAGTCTCCAACTGAATAGGCTCGAATGCAGTCGTTCTCTGCACAGGATGGTGGAGATACTCCAATAGAGTTTGATGGTTAATTTCTGAGTCTTACTTCTCTCTGTACTGATATTCTGTAAATGAATATACAACAGCAGTGAGCATGTACTAAAAAGTAATCACCCCTCATTTTAGAAGTTTGGTGATTTGTAATTTATAAAGTTGAGCCTTTTGTTTATCAGGTAACTTTTTAGGTAATATGGATTATTTGCTTCTGGATTTCTCATATGTAGAAATCGGAAAATAAGCCTGTGATCATAATGCTTTCTTGTTAACCCAATGTAATCAGTAGCATCAAAATACTATTTGGAGAGTGTTTGTACTAGCATATGGTTAATAAATTCCACCTCTGCATGTGGCAATAGCCTCTTTCTATTTTTTGGAGGGGAGAAGGAGTAAAATCATTGGTTTCTATTCAATTGTGTTGAAAAGAGCACTAGACTTGCAATCAGTGGGTTTGGCTCCAAAGCGTGGTTGATACTTATTATCCGTGCTATCTTGGACAGCCACTTACAATAGACACTGCTAGCTCCTCAGCCCAACCCCATTTCCTAGGTTGGTGCACCCATCCCTCCACTGCTCCGGGTGTTGGCTGCTAACAGAACCAATCTCTTCACTTCCCCAGGAATGGAAGTTCACAGAAGGCTAAAGAGAAGCTGTTTTGCCCAGGAAGTTACATGGCCGCACCCAGTGACCGAGCTGGTATGGGACACAAAAGGCCCACTCCCTTACCCCCAAGTGGGACAGTTCTGAGATGCATCATGCTCCAGAGCTCCCTAAGGGCTCAGGCCAAATCTGGTCTCCAGCTGAGACCACGGTCCCACATTGCTTTTTCCCCTCCCACCATAATGCTTTCCTCACTCCCCTCCTCCTGAAAGCACTCGCCCAGTGCATCATTGAACAAGAATCCCTGTGTCAGGCTCTGGCTCTGGAGAACCTGACCTAAGATACCACCTAATGTCTAAGCCTCAGTTTCTTTATCTGTAAAATAAGAGTAATGGCTGACCCTCGGGATTACTGTGAGAATTAAGTGATGCATCATTATGTGAAAGTGCTTTGTAACCTGGAAAGAATGAAACAAACATTAGGTATTATCATCTTCAATGTTACCAGCAAAACCAATGATAATAAGCTGATTCTTGTTATTCTCTGGGAGTTACTATTTCCAGTCCCTCAAAGTGTGCTATAAATGTCCTTTTTGAATGCATCTAAGGTGACAAACCTTTCTCTGTACCTTCACATAACTTAAATGGAAAATTTCCTAGTTTCTTCCAAATTCTACTTATGTTAAAATTCTGAGTGGTGTTTTTCCATACAACTAGATAAATATTTCTGCAATATTCAACTTTCTTATCTAACCCTCCTCACTATCCATGGAATATTATTCTCTCATTAACGTAAACAAAAAAAAATTGGCAACAATTCTTCTGTAAGTCTAAGACATTTCCTCCCAATTAAATTAGAACCATTTAGAGCTATTTGCTTTAACTCCTGTGAGATATTTATTTACTTATTTATGGGGTATTTATTTACTTACTTACTTAGAGTATCTAACTGCTTCCTGGATTAGTCAATCCTAGTCAAGAAAGCTAGTACAGCATTCCCTAAGCTGGGTCTTGCTACCTTTTAAATATTACACATTTTTCCTAAGCAAGCAAAATAAAATCATAATAAGTAAAATTTCATGTTCATATATATACAATGGGCAAATACATCTGAGATAATACACAAGCTTCAGTTATATTTTTTTGAGTGTTAGGAGAAGACTATTTAAAATTTAGCTTTCGATGTCTGTTTTCAACATAGGAACTATCATGTTCCATAACGTTGACCGTGGGCCAGTACTCTTTCAGAATTTCACAATGCCTTGAAGAATCAGAATTCATTCATTCGTTTAACAAATATTTATCAAGCACCTATTAGGTGCCAAACACTGTGCTTAGTAAGAATCTGGGGATACAGTGATGAGCAGAAAAATAAAGGACACCTGCCCTCTTCAAGTTCAGTGTAGACATTGAGACTGACTTTAATCTAACAATAAACATTTATAACTAACTGTGATAGATGTTACAAGGATTGTGGAAGTTGATGAACTCCACGTTATTAGAGAAGGTTTCCTAAAAAAGTGACATTAAGCTGACATTGGAGAAAGAGTAGGAGGAAATAGACAAAGAACATTCCAAGCAGAAAGACTAGCATGTGCAAAGGCACTGTGGCAGGAGCAGACATGATCAAATGTCACAGGTAGGGATGGAGGGCTGAAGATAATA
>NW_012154173.1:10249085-10250221 GCF_000956105.1 Propithecus coquereli | reverse complement strand
GGTGTACATATACCTCATTTTATTAATCCACTCATGTATTGATGGGCACTTGGGTTGTTTCCACATCTTTGCAATTGTGAATTGTGTTGCTATAAACATTTTAGTGCTGATGTCTTTATTATAGAATGTCTTTTTTTCGTTTTCGTAGATGCCTAGTAGTGGGATTGCTTGATCAAATGGCACTTGTATTTTCAGTTCTTTGAGATATCTCCAAATTACTTTCCACAGTGGTTGTACTAATTTGCAGTCCCACCAGCAGCGTAAGAATGTTCCTGTCTCTCCACATCCACGCCAGCATTTGTTGTTTTGGGACATTTTGATTAAGGCCATTCTCACTGGAGTTAGGTGATATCTCATTGTGGTTTTGATTTGCATTTCCCTGATGATTAGAGATGTTGAGCACTTTTTTATATGTTTGCTGGCCATTATTCTGTCTTCTTTTGAGAAGTTTCTGTTCATGTCCTTTGCCCACTTTTTAATGGGGTTATTTGATTTTTTCTTGCTGATTTTCCTGAGGTCTATATAGATTCTAGTTATCAGCCCTTTAGGATGTATAGCATGAAAATATTTTCTCCCATTCTGTGGGTTGTCTGTTTACTCTAATGATAGTTTCCTTGATGTGCAGCAGCTTTTTAATTTGATCAGGTCCCATTTATTTATTTTTGTTGCTGCTCTGATTGCTTTGGGGGTCTTCTTCATAAATTCGTTGCCTAGGCCAATGTCTGTAAGAGTTTTTGCAACATTTTCTTCTAGAATTTTTAAGGTTTCATGCCTTAGGTTTAAGTCTGCTATCCATCATGAGTTGATTTTTGTGAGAGGTGAGAGGTGGGGATCCAGTTTCAATCTTCTGCATGTGGATATCCAGTTTTCGCAGCACCGTTTATTGAATAGAGATTCTTTTCTCCAGTGTATATTTTTGTCTGTTTTGTCAAAGATTAGATGGCTATATGAGGATGGTTTTATGTCTGGGTTCTGAGTCCTGGTCCAAAGGTCTGTATCTCTGCTCTTGTGCCAGTACCATGCTGTTTTGGTTACTATAGCCTTGTAGTAAAGCTTGAAATGTGATGCCTCCCAATCTATTCGAAAACATAAAATTTTAAATCTAGCATTATAAAATTATTACCTTTCTCACTTTT
>NW_012154173.1:10233666-10240494 GCF_000956105.1 Propithecus coquereli | reverse complement strand
ATAAAATCATAATAAGTAAAATTTCATGTTCATATATATACAATGGGCAAATACATCTGAGATAATACACAAGCTTCAGTTATATTTTTTTGAGTATTAGGAGAAGACTATTTAAAATTTAGCTTTGGATGTCTGTTTTCAACATAGGAACTATCATGTTCCATAACATTGACCCTAGACCAGTACTTTTTCAGAATTTCACAATGCCTTGAAGAATTAGAATTCATTCATTCATTTAACAAATGTTTATCAAGCACTTACTAGGTGCCAAACACTGTGCTTAGTAAGAATCTGGGGATACAGTGATGAGCAGAAAAATAAAGGACACCTGCCCTCTTCAAGTTCACTGTAGACATTGAGACTGACTTTAATCAAACAATAAACATTTATAACTAACTGTGATAGATGTTACAAGGATTGTGGAAGTTGAGCAACTCCACGTTATTAGAGAAGGTTTCCTAAAAAAGTGACATTAAGCTGACATTGGAGAAAGAGTAGGAGGAAATAGACAAAGAGCATTCCAAGCAGAAAGACTAGCATGTGCAAAGGCACTGTGGCAGGAGCAGACATGATCAAATGTCACAGGTAGGGATGGAGGGCTGAAGATAATAAGACAAGTATTGAAGCTAAGAGTGATAACCCAGAGAAGCTATGAGCAGAATTGAAAAAGGGAAGATCACCCAACTAGGAGTCATCTCAGTCCAGTGAAAATGTATTTTGTGTCCATCACATGCAAGGGACTGTGCTCACTTTAGATCTAGGAGGCCTTCCCAGTGGCGAACCCACCAACACCTCTCAGCTCCATTGCACTCTGTCCTCCACACACCTGCCTCTCAAAAGTCACTCTTGCGACTTTGAATTGCTCTCTCACCAAAGCTACTAAAAGCAGTGAGAGCCTTATCTACAGCTATACTGATTAAGTCTCAATCTGTTGTACACTGTAGCTTCCTAGGTTATATGCCAGACATGGTTATTCTTTAAATCCTCCAGAAGTTTATCCTCACTTTCAGGATAAGATTTGGTTTTGCACGCAGAGCCCTTCAAGACTGCACTCTCTCTCCACCCCCATCTCACATTTCTCCTGCAACAGTACATTCCAGCAACTCCAGACTGCTTTTAGTTTCACAAAAATTTTCATCAAAATTGGTCCATACCATAATGTTTCAGGCTGTGGCCTTTCCTCTATTTCAACACTCAGCTCAAATAACCCCTCTTCAGGAAGCTTTTCCTAACTTCCCACCACCCGCTCCCAAACCAGTTGTCTGCCCTCTTCTGTGTGCCAATGTCATCTTTCCATATTCTTTGTTGAATTTTCCGCATTATTAAAATTATTCAGTTATGTGTCAATCAATAGCCCCCCACAAAACTGTGAGTTTCACAAAGGTAACAAATAAATGATTGGTTTTGTTTCTATGTCTGTAGGGACTAGTATAGCTTCTGGCAAAGAACAGAGATTATAGACATAACTGAGCAGGCAGTGGGTCAGTTTGTCTTCCAGATCCTTTAAATCAACTGTTCAGGAATCCAGACCAGCACTGTTAAATGGAAATACCGTCGTCCCTCAGTATCTGTGGGAAATAAGTTCTAGGAACTCCCACAGATACCAAAACCTGTGGATGCTCAAGTCCCCTATATAAAATAGCACAGTACCATTTGCATATAACCTACACACATCTTCCCATATATTTATTTATTTATTTATTTCTGCATATTATGGGGGTACAAATGTTTAGGTTACATTGCCCTTGCCCCCCTCCCCAGTCAGTGCTTCAAGCGTGTCCTTCCCCCAGATGGTGCGCATCGCACTCATTATGTTTGTATATACCCATTCCCTCCTCCCCCCTCCCATCTGCCCAACGCCCGATAAATGTTATTCTTATGTGTGCACTTATGTGTTGATCAGTTAAAACCAATTTGATGGTGAGTACATGTGGTGCTTGTTTTTCCATTCTTGGGATACTTCACTTAGTAGAACGGGTTCCAGCTCTATCCAGGAAAATACAAGAGGTGCTATATCACCATCATTTCTTATAGCTGAATATTTACTCCATGGTATACATATACTACATTTTATAAATCCACTCATGTATTGATCGGCACTTGGGTTGTTTCCACATCTTTGCAATTGTGAATTACACTTTAAATCATCTTTAGATTATTTATAATACTTAATACAAGGTAAGTGCTATGAAAATAGTTGTTATACTGTATTATTTAGAGAGTAGTAACATGAAAAAGAAATCTGTACATGTTCAGTATAGATGCAATATCTTTTTTGGATATTTTCAATGTTCGGTTGGTTGAATCCACTAATACAGAACCCATAGATATGGAGGGCTGACTGTATAATAATGCAAGCCACATTTAAATTTTCTAGTAGCCACATTAAAAAAGTAAAAATAAACAGGTGAAATTAACATTAATATTTTATTTAATCCAATATATCTAACATTATCATTTCAACATATAATCAATGTAAAAATTAATATTTTACACTTTTTAATACTATGTGTCAGAAATCTCATGTGTATTTTGCACGTACAGCGGCTCTCAGTTCAGACTCATCACATCTGAAATCCTCAATAGAGCACTTGTGGCTGATGGTCGCCATATTGGATAGAGCAGATCTGGATAGTGCAGCCAGGTAAAGTCAGTAACAGCAACAAAACAAAACAAAACAAAAAACCTGAGAATAAATTGAACAGAATTGATATGGGCCTCATTGAAAAGACCTTGAAGGAGTCAATTGTATGACAATTTAGAGGCTTGAATTATCTGATTTGGTTTTCTGTGTTGGAGGAATAAAATGTTTCCACCAGTTTCTACATAATATCTGGAGACAGTTTAAGCATTATTATTGCTTGAAAAATATAAGTCAAATCAGCATTTCTTCTGTTCTTCATGGATCACTTTTCTTTGTTCCAAAACTATGGATATATGAGATAGTTGGATGCAGTGGGTTAAAGAGCATTATAAGATGATATTTTAAATTTTGAAAAATATAGTATTTATATTTCAGGGGGAAAAAAACTAACAATTGGAATATTTTTGCTTAGAACATTTCTTCCTGTGCCCCCAGAAACATTATAGCTTTTCTCTTTTGATCAATTTATATATATATATTACTAAGTGAGTGAGATTCAACAAAGTATCCTGCCTCCTTTCCTCACCACAAAAATGTAGGGAAACACAAAAGTAAAGTATATGGATATAAATACTGTAATCTTCCTTAATATGCCTACTCATCCTTTGTACCTAAATCAAGGACTGTCTGGTATTGATTGAGAAATATCTCATTTCATTCATTCTTTTACTCATTGGTTTGATGAATATTTATTGAGCACTTATTATGTGCCAGACCTTGTGCTGAGCCCTGGGACTACGCAATCACTGTCTTCAAAGAGCATGCAGCCTCTAAAGGAAGTCAAACATTGAACAAGCCTGTGGTGTGCACGGTGAAAGGTGTGAGAGCAGAATGGAAAGGTGTAGAAACAGAATGGAACTGACCAGGGGCTAAGAGAAGGCCTTCCCCAGGAAGAGTCATTAACATGAGAACTGAAGGCAGAGTAGGAGTTGGCCAGTGGAATGGAAAGGAGCAGAGCATTCTGGGCAGAGGAAGGAGCATATGGAAGACCCAAACTGAATATTACGTAATCTTAAATTGGCCTTGGCTTCCAGAAGCTGGACTTTCCAAGAACTAGAAGCAGTCCATTATGAGTGGAGGGTAGAACGTAAGGGCAGAAGGGCAATCAGTGAGGCTGGAGAAGTAGGCTGGGGGTCAGTGTACAAAGAGCTCAAAGTGCGTAAAGTTCCAGGTGCCTGTGAGATGGTTGGTTTCAATGGGCTAAAAAGAGTGGCAGAGTGTCTGCCTGGAGATGGAGGTGGACAGATGAAATGGGAGCTATAGGGCAAGACAGCAGGCAGTAAACAGACAAAGAAGATGAAGAGTCAGGAAAAAAAATTAGGGAACTTCATTAATCGTGATAGATCATGACTGGATTTGAACCAATTACCAAAATGCAACAACCTGGGAAGGAACGGCCATTCATCGAAAAACCTAGCATTTTAGGCCCCATGCACATATTATTTTATTATCCCAACAGCGTATTTTTCAATGTAGAAGCTCAAGCTCTGAGTGGTTTTGTAGCTTGCCCGTGATTGGTAAGTGGTGCAACAGGGGTGTAAACTAAGATCTGCCAAGCCACAGTGCCTCTGCTATTTCTACTAAGCTGCTCGAAAAGGAAATCTTAGCTATGTTTGAAGAGCAACTTTTAGAGGTAAAATGCAGTTCGGTCTCTGATGTTGAAAGTTACATTGAAGAAGTTGTTATTAAACCTTATCTGTTTGGCCTTAATGTTAAAACCAAGACTTTTGCTGGTTCCGTTACCTTTCTTCATGCGTGAGTAGTCATAAGGTGATGTACGTACAGTGCTTTGAACGAGCGGAAAGGATGGCTATTACACTTCTAGTTCATGTAGTGCCCATTTTTAAAAAGTATAATGTTTTAAAATCATTCAAAAGATTAACTCACTTAAATTGCTTTGGTCCAATAACATTTTATGAGATTTATATTGTGATTTTAAGATATGTCTTAAAAGGAAGCCATAATCGAATCCATTAACAGCAGCACTATTTTAATTTTTTTAAAAAAAGAAGCATGCTTTTGCAAGAAAAATAAACATGCTCGGATGAGGGAATAACTTTAACTCTCTACTAAAGTATGCAACTTAGCCATTTTCTACCGGTTTGTTAAATAATTTTTCATAACTGCATTTTTAAAGTGTTAAGGCATTAAGCAGTTTTCCCACTTTGCAGAGCTAAACAGGCAGCATGAATTTGCTTTTCTTCACCGCTTAATACTGTGGTCACAGCCCTCTCATAAATGAAGCGTATCAAGAAAGGATTTGGAAACGAGGGTGGGCAATATGCGAGGTCTCAAGATAGCTGTCACTCTAAATCTCTGCTATGACTACAATGGGTCTTGCAAAGTGACTACAGAATGGGCCCATGTAGGCATCCTGGCCTTTACTGTTGCATTCTCTCCTCCGTACATGTCTTACACTGTGTGAGTTGCTCCTCTCCCTGCTAACTTTCCCCCTAATAAATGCAGTGCTCCAAGGGGAATAACATTCTGCTTTCTGCACCCTTGACCTCACATAAATCAGTCTTGGCCTCACATAAATCAGTCTTGTTTGCCTCCTTTACAGATACAGGGTTACACAAATGCCTCCCATTTTTAAAGCATGAGTCTCTTAAAGAGAAAAGAAAATCTCAGTGTGAATCTGGGCACAAACGTTTGGTCTCACCAGGTCCCTAAGAGGAAGAAAGAGAGTGGGGTGGTTTGCCACGGTTATTGGGATCTTACAGATGGAGAAGCAGCCAACGAGGCTGGCCAGCTTGATGTTCCTCAGAGAGAGCAAGCAAAGTTGAGAATTCCAGTGTGGGATATTACCAAACAATGCTGTTTTCTTATGTTATCAATACATCGATGACCTTTTTGAAATAATAGCTTTATTGAAATATAATTCACATTCCATATGATTCACACATTTAAAATGTACAAGTCGGCTGGGTGTGGTGGCTCACACCTGTAATCCCAGCTCTTCAGGAGGCCAAGGGAGGAGGAGTGCTTCAGACCAGGAGTTTGAGACCAGCTTGGGCAACATAGCAAGACCCTATTTCTAAAAATAAATAAAATAAAATAATTAGCTAGATGTGGTGGCACACATCTGTAGTCCCAGCTACTTGGGAGGCTGAGGCAGGAGGATCACTTGAGCCCAAGCTGCAGTGAGCTATGATTGTACCACTCCACTCCAGCCTGGGCAGCACAGCAAGAACTCTATCTCTTAAAAAAATTTTTTTTTATTAAAAAAAATGTGCAAGTCAGTGGTTTTCAGTATATACAGAGTCATGCATCCATACCACAGTCGATTTTAGAACATTTGCTTTACCTCAAAAAAGGAACTCTGTCCCTTAGCCATCACCCCGCAGCTCTATGCAACCACTAATCTTTTTGGCTATATAGACTTACTTATTCTGGGCATTTCATATAATGGTAATCATACAACACAGTTCATGGTCCTCTGTGACTGATTTCTTCCATGTAGCATAATGATTTCAAGGTTCATCCATGCCGTAGCATATATCAGTACTTCATTTCTTTTTATTGCCAAACAATATATCATTGCATGGATATAGGACATTTTATGTATTCATTCATTAGCTGATGGGCATTTGGGTTCTTTCCATCTTTTGGCTATTAAGAATTATGCTGTGATAAACATTTATGTGCAAGTGTTTGTGGGGGAATATGTCTTCATCCCCCTTAGGGTATATGAAGTGGAATTGCTCGGTCATATGGTAACCTTTGTGTTTTACCTTTTGAAGAACTGTCAGACTGTTTTCCAATGAGGCTGCACCATTTTACATCCCCACCAGCAGTGTATGAAGAGTTCCAATTTCCCCACATTCTCATCAAAACTTGTTATTACCTGTCTTTTTGATTCTAGCCATCCTAGTGGAGGTGAAATGGTATCTTATTGTGGTTTTGATTTGCATTTCCTTGATAGCTAATGATGTTGAGCATCTTTTCATGTGCTTACTTAGGCATTTGTATTGATGCCTTTAAAAGAAAAAAACCCTATTTCTATGCTGGGTTTTTAAAGTAGCTCAAGTTGTGGCTGGGCACAGTGGCTCACACCTGTAATCCTAGCACTCTGGGAGGCCAAGGCAGGAGGATCGCTTGAGCTCAGGAGGTGGAGACCAGCCTGAACAAGAGTGAGACCCCATCTCTCTACAAAAAATAGAAAAAAAATTATCCAGGGATGG
>NW_012154173.1:10231707-10233616 GCF_000956105.1 Propithecus coquereli | reverse complement strand
CATTCCAAGCAGAAAGACTAGCATGTGCAAAGGCACTGTGGCAGGAGCAGACATGATCAAATGTCACAGGTAGGGATGGAGGGCTGAAGATAATAAGACAAGTATTGAAGCTAAGAGTGATAACCCAGAGAAGCTATGAGCAGAATTGAAAAAGGGAAGATCACCCAACTAGGAGTCATCTCAGTCCAGTGAAAATGTATTTTGTGTCCATCACATGCAAGGGACTGTGCTCACTTTAGATCTAGGAGGCCTTCCCAGTGGGGACCCACCAACACCTCTCAGCTCCATTGCACTCTGTCCTCCACACACCTGCCTCTCAAAAGTCACTCTTGCGACTTTGAATTGCTCTCTCACCAAAGCTACTAAAAGCAGTGAGAGCCTTATCTACAGCTATACTGATTAAGTCTCAATCTGTTGTACACTGTAGCTTCCTAGGTTATATGCCAGACATGGTTATTCTTTAAATCCTCCAGAAGTTTATCCTCACTTTCAGGATAAGATTTGGTTTTGCACGCAGAGCCCTTCAAGACTGCACTCTCTCTCCACCCCCATCTCACATTTCTCCTGCAACATTACATTCCAGCAACTCCAGACTGCTTTTAGTTTCACAAAAATTTTCATCAAAATTGGTCCATACCATAATGTTTCAGGCTGTGGCCTTTCCTCTATTTCAACACTCAGCTCAAATAACCCCTCTTCAGGAAGCTTTTCCTAACTTCCCACCACCCGCTCCCAAACCAGTTGTCTGCCCTCTTCTGTGTGCCAATGTCATCTTTCCATATTCTTTGTTGAATTTTCCGCATTATTAAAATTATTCAGTTATGTGTCAATCAATAGCCCCCCACAAAACTGTGAGTTTCACAAAGGTAACAAATAAATGATTGGTTTTGTTTCTATGTCTGTAGGGACTAGTATAGCTTCTGGCAAAGAACAGAGATTATAGACATAACTGAGCAGGCAGTGGGTCAGTTTGTCTTCCAGATCCTTTAAATCAACTGTTCAGGAATCCAGACCAGCACTGTTAAATGGAAATACCGTCGTCCCTCAGTATCTGTGGGAAATAAGTTCTAGGAACTCCCACAGATACCAAAACCTGTGGATGCTCAAGTCCCCTATATAAAATAGCACAGTACCATTTGCATATAACCTACACACATCTTCCCATATATTTATTTATTTATTTATTTCTGCATATTATGGGGGTACAAATGTTTAGGTTACATTGCCCTTGCCCCCCTCCCCAGTCAGTGCTTCAAGCGTGTCCTTCCCCCAGATGGTGCGCATCGCACTCATTATGTTTGTATATACCCATTCCCTCCTCCCCCCTCCCATCTGCCCAACGCCCGATAAATGTTATTCTTATGTGTGCACTTATGTGTTGATCAGTTAAAACCAATTTGATGGTGAGTACATGTGGTGCTTGTTTTTCCATTCTTGGGATACTTCACTTAGTAGAACGGGTTCCAGCTCTATCCAGGAAAATACAAGAGGTGCTATATCACCATCATTTCTTATAGCTGAATATTTACTCCGTGGTATACATATACTACATTTTATAAATCCACTCATGTATTGATCGGCACTTGGGTTGTTTCCACATCTTTGCAATTGTGAATTACACTTTAAATCATCTTTAGATTATTTATAATACTTAATACAAGGTAAGTGCTATGAAAATAGTTGTTATACTGTATTATTTAGAGAGTAGTAACATGAAAAAGAAATCTGTACATGTTCAGTATAGATGCAATATCTTTTTTGGATATTTTCAATGTTCAGTTGGTTGAATCCACTAATACAGAACCCATAGATATGGAGGGCTGACTGTATAATAATGCAAGCCACATTTAAATTTTCTAGTAGCCACATTAAAAAAGTAAAAATAAACAGGTGAAATTAACATTAATAT
>NW_012154173.1:10226646-10227696 GCF_000956105.1 Propithecus coquereli | reverse complement strand
AATCCATTAACAGCAGCACTATTTTAATTTTTTTAAAAAAAGAAGCATGCTTTTGCAAGAAAAATAAACATGCTCGGATGAGGGAATAACTTTAACTCTCTACTAAAGTATGCAACTTAGCCATTTTCTACCGGTTTGTTAAATAATTTTTCATAACTGCATTTTTAAAGTGTTAAGGCATTAAGCAGTTTTCCCACTTTGCAGAGCTAAACAGGCAGCATGAATTTGCTTTTCTTCACCGCTTAATACTGTGGTCACAGCCCTCTCATAAATGAAGCGTATCAAGAAAGGATTTGGAAACGAGGGTGGGCAATATGCGAGGTCTCAAGATAGCTACCACTCTAAATCTCTGCTATGACTACAATGGGTCTTGCAAAGTGACTACAGAATGGGCCCATGTAGGCATCCTGGCCTTTACTGTTGCATTCTCTCCTCCGTACATGTCTTACACTGTGTGAGTTGCTCCTCTCCCTGCTAACTTTCCCCCGAATAAATGCAGTGCTCCAAGGGGAATAACGTTCTGCTTTCTGCACGCTTGACCTCACATAAATCAGTCTTGGCTTCAAGAATGGAGCTTTTAATCTTGTTTGCCTCCTTTACAGATACAGGGTTACACAAATGCCTCCCATTTTTAAAGCATGAGTCTCTTAAAGAGAAAAGAAAATCTCAGTGTGAATCTGGGCACAAACGTTTGGTCTCACCAGGTCCCTAAGAGGAAGAAAGAGAGTGGGGTGGTTTGCCACGGTTATTGGGATCTTACAGATGGAGAAGCAGCCAACGAGGCTGGCCAGCTTGATGTTCCTCAGAGAGAGCAAGCAAAGTTGAGAATTCCAGTGTGGGATATTACCAAACAATGCTGTTTTCTTATGTTATCAATACATCGATGACCTTTTTGAAATAATAGCTTTATTGAAATATAATTCACATTCCATATGATTCACACATTTAAAATGTACAAGTCGGCTGGGTGTGGTGGCTCACGCCTGTAATCCCAGCTCTTCAGGAGGCCAAGGGAGGAGGAGTGCTTCAGACCAGGAGTTTGAGACCAGC